>NC_073260.2:11196100-11496300 GCF_029289425.2 Pan paniscus | reverse complement strand
CTTCAGTGGCTGAGGCTGTCATGTCGGCATTTTACGATGGAAGAAACTGAGGCTCAGGTTTGCAAGGCCACAGGGCTGGGAAGAGGCAGAGGATAATTGAAATCCAGGCCTTTTTCCCTTGGCTTCCAGAACATTCTGTCCTGGCTTTCCTCCCACCTCCCTGGTCACCTTATCTGTCTCCTCCCTGGTTCCTCCTTGTTCCCCCAGGGTTGGTTGCTGGCCCCTTCCTTCTTTGTTTACCCTCACTCCCAAGCCAGGTTTTCTCAAACCTTTGTGACCCTGGCGTCACGTCCCAACACAGACCCTGGGACTCAGACTCAAATAATGGAAACAAGCATTTTGTGGTCCTGTAGATAGATTTGCGGCTGTGATGCCCTCCAGTAACCCCCAACCTGTTGCATTTTCTTTCACTACTCGTCACAAGCTCATCTGTTGGTTTTGTTACCCACCAACGAGTCTCGGCCATAAAATATAATGCCCTAGACCGTTGCTACTCAAAGTGTGGTCTTGTTTCTTCTGGAAGCTTCTTATAAATGCAGATTTGAGCCAGGCTTAGTGGCAAAAGCCTGCAGTCCCAGCTACTCAGGAGGCTGAGGCAGGAGGATTGCTTGAGCCCAGGAGTTCAAGGCTGCAGTGAGCTGTGATCACGTCACTGTGTTCCAGCCTGGGTGACAGAGCAAGACCTTGTCTCTAAAACATAAAAAATGAAGGACCGGGTGTGGTGGCTCACGCCTGTAATCCCAGCACTTTGGGAGGCCAAGGTGGGTGGATCACATGAGGTCAGGAGTTTGAGACCAGACTGGCCAACATGGCAAAACCCCGTCTCAACTAAAAGTACAAAAATTAGCCAGGTGTGGTGGTGGGTGCCTATAATCCCAGCTACTTGGGAAGCTGAGACAGGAGAATCTCTTGAACCCAGGAGGTGGAGGTTGCAGTGAGCTGAGATTGCACCACTGTACTCCATCCTGGGTGACACAGCGAGACTCTGTCTCAAATAATAAAAATGAAAAATGAAAACATTTTAATAAAAAGAAATGCAAGGGCTGGGCACAGTGGCTCACGCCTGTAATCCAGCACTTTGGGAGGCCGAGGCAGGTGGATCACCTGAGGTCAGGAGTTCGAGACCAGCCTGGGCAACATGGTGAAACCCTGTCTCTACTAAAAATACAAAAATTAGGTGTGGGGTCGCGCGCCTGTAATCCCAGCTACTCATGAGGCTGAGGCAGGAGAATTGCTTGAACCCGGGAGGCAGAGGTTGATCTCAGCGAGCTGAGGTCGCACCACTGTATTCCAGCCTGGGCAACAGAGCAAAACTCCGTTTCAAAAAAAAAAAACAAAAAGAAATCAAACTCTTAGGTCCTGTCCCAGACCTGCTGGATCCGAACCTGCGTTTTCACAAGATCCCCAAGGGAATCGTGTGCACGTCAACGTTTGAGAAGGCCTGTTCCAGGCAACCTTGTCCAGACAACAGCTTTAAATACCATCTAGATATCAAGGGCTCCCGACTGTATGTCTCCAGCCAGAACTCCCCCTGGCTCCAGGGCCCTGGATGTCGTATCTCAGACTCCACACATTGAAAACTGGGCTCTGTTCTTTCTCTGCAAACTGCTCCTGCCTCAGTCTTTCCATCTCAGACCTTGACCTCCTCCTACTGCACAAGCCTTGGGGTTGACCTTGGGTCTTTCTCTCATGCCTTCATCCAAGCCACAGCAAATCTGACAGGCCCTCCCTCAGATTCCCAGGGACTGTGGAATATGGCTGCTTCTCACCACCCACAGCCACCTCCCTCTTGGAATGTCACAGTCCCCAGTCCCTGCACTGAGCCCACCTTGCTTCCAATTTGCCCCCAGCCTTTTCTCTGCTATCACGGGAGCTTCAGTCCAATTCCGTCCTGGCTCTGCTCAGCACCCTCCACTGGCCATCGTCTCCCTCAGAGTCAAAGCCAGAGCCCCTCAGGCCAATGAGGTTCTCCCTGCCCCCTCTTCAGCCTCCCCTTCTGCTCACCTCCACCCTACTCCACCCCAGCTCCTTGCTCTTTCTCAAATGTGCCAAGCACACGCCCACCCCAGGGCCTTTGCACCTGCTGTTACTGCTCGCTGAAACATTCTTCCCCTAGGTCGCCACAGGGCTTGCTCCCTCATCCCTGATCAAATGTCACATGGCCAGCGAGGTCTTCCTTGAGCAGCACATTTAAAACAGCCCTCTCCTCCCACTAGCAATGGGCCCACATGGCACCATCTGACACTAGATATTGTTTTTTTGTTTGTTTGTGTTTGTTTGGAGACGGAGTCTTGCTCTGTTGTCCAGGCTGGAGTGCAGTGGCGTGATCTCGGCTCACTGCAACCTCTGCCTCCCAGCGGATTCTTGTGCCTCAGCCTCCTGAGTAGCTGGGATTACAGGTGCTCGCCACCACACCTTGCTAATTTTTGTATTTTTAGTAGAGACGGGGTTCCGCCATGTTGGACAGGCTGGTCTCGAACTCTTGAGCTCAGGTGATGCACCATCCTCGGCCTCCCAAAGTGCTGGGATTACAGGCGTGAGCCACAGTACCCGGCTGACACACTAGATATTGTTGATTGATTTGTCTTCCTTTCCAGAACAGAAGTTCTATGAGGACCGGGGTTCTGCCTTGTTTGCTGCTGAATCCCCATCACTAGGAGTAGTGCCTGGCCTGGCAGGTGCTGAAGAAGCTTGTGAATCAATGAGTGGGTTTGGCCACTGGGTTATACGGCTCAAGGTCTCACGGGCGATGATTTGAGTCCCCAGGGTATGGGTGTTGGGGGCATTCTGAGCCCAGGGACAGGGTCTCTGAAGAGGGGGAATGACTCCCCAAGAGTAGGGTTTGGTCACGTCCCGCCAGACCCTACTCTGTTCTAGAAGAGCAGAGTCCCTTAAAGTCACCCTCTCTTTCCCCAAGGAAGGGGCCCTGGGAGCTGGAGCCTCCAAATCCTGGGTGAAATTGGCCTTCCTGATGAAACACACCCCCCTAGAGCTAAAGAACCCATAAACCCCCCTAGGAGACAGAGGATTCCACTGGGCCAGGATTCTAGAACCTCTGAGTGGTAAGGGCTCTGAGCTCATAGAAAGAGAAACTGAGGCCCAAGAGGGAAAGGGACTCACCCAGCACTCCCAGTGTTGGGTTTACAGGCGTGAGCCACCGAGCCTGGCTTATTATTATTTCAGTGTATATTCCCACCATGGCAACCCATGCAGGAGCCCACGCACTAGAACCCCTGGGCACAGGGAGAAGGTCTCACCCCCTGCCCCTGCTGCTGTGCGACCTGGGGCCAACCACACAGCCTCTCTGGGCCCAACCACACAGCCTCTCTGGGCCCACTTCCCTAGTGAGGGAGCCCTGTGCGCACAGGCTGCACGTGTCCAACAGGGCTCCTGGCCCCCACTCCTCTAAAGCCCCCCCTCGCGGAGTCGCCAGGCCTTCCTGTTTACTCGAGGCCCCTAGAGCGGCTGGGAGGCGACAGCCTTGGCCTCCTCTGCTCCCCACTTCCTTCCTCTCCCACTTCAGCGCCTCCAGCCCAGGCCCTCAGGGCCCTCGAGGCCAAGACCTGGAGGCACAGTCTTTGCGGGGGGTGGGGGGAGAGCAGGGGTCATCTGAGGCCACTACCAAGTGAGTCCTGCCCGGGAGCACCCAGGTTATAGAGGCTCTAATCCCACTGGCTGGTCAGAATGTTCCAGCACCTTGGGACAAGCCACTGCCTGGAGTGTCCCTAGAGATAAGAAGCGTGTGACAGCATTGACGTTATCCAACCCAACACCACGCCCAACTCTCAGTCCACCAGTGGGGGTGAGCACTCACTGACCCTGGAGGGGTCCCCTCCTCTTCCACACTCCTCCCTGAGCTCCTGCCTCCACGGGACCCCCTCTGGCCCTCCCTCCGCCAAGCAGGATCTCCCTAAGCTGCTCATGGTGTCAGCCGTAGACCAGCAGCCTGGGCGTCACCACCTAACCTGGACCTGCTGAATCAGAATCAGCTTTTTCACCAGGCCCCCACCCCGGGATATTCGTGCGTGCACCAAAGCTGGAAGTGCTGCAGATCTAACCTTCCTGTCTGGTTTTAAAACCCGTCACGAGTGTGGCCCAAAGGCTTAACCTGAATCAACGAAGACTTTACAATTAACTTCCAGTTTACAGAAATGTTGAAGGATAAAGGTGCAAGTTAAACAACACCATAAGGAGGGACAGGTGAATGTAGGAGGAGGAATTCTCCCCAGAACAGCTGGTTCCTTCACAGAAAGCAGGGGAGAGTGGTCCTAGATTAAAAGAGATCTTGGCTGAGCTCAATGACTCACGCCTGTAATCCCAGCACTTCGGGAGGCCGAGGCAGGCAGATCACCTGAGGCCAGGAGTTCGAGAGCAGCCTGGGCAACATGATGAAACCCCGTCTGTACTGAAAATACGAAAATTAGGCATGGTGGTGCGCGTCTGTAGTCCCAGCTACTTGGGATGCTGAGGCACAAGAATCACTTGAGCCTGGTAGGTGGAAGTTGCAGTGAGCTGAAATTGCACCACCGCACTCCAGCCTGGGTGACAGAGCGAGACTGTCGCAATAAAAATATAAATAAATAAATAAATAAGATCTGATGAGCATCACAACCAAATGCGATGTGCAGTCCTGGATTGCATGCAAGTTTCAACAAATGAGCTATAAGACACATTTTGCAGACACTGGGGAAAATTGCACACAGGCTATTAGCTATTATGACAGTGTGTGTGAGAGTGGCAAGAGTCTGAATTTAGTGTTATTGAAACTCTGAATTATGGTTATTTAGGAAAATGTTCTTATTTTTGGTCATACTTTATTTATTTTATTTTTATTTATTTTTAGAGACAGGGTCTCACTCTGTTGCCCAGGCTGGAGTGCAGTGGAGTGCCCAGACTTTGGTCATACTTTAGGGGTAAATTTTTCTCATATTTGTAATTTACTTAAAATACTTTGGCAAGGCTAGGCATGGTGGCTCACGCCTGTAATCCCAGCACTTTGGGAGGCTGAGGCAGGTGAGGTCAGGAGTTTGAGACCAGCCTGGCCAACATGGTGAAACCCCGTCTCTACTAAAAATACAAAAATTAGCTGGGTGTGGTGGTGCGTGCCTATAGTGCCAACTACTTGGGAGGCTGAGGCACGAGAGTCGCTTGAACCCGGGAGGCAGAGGTTGCAGTAAGCCGAGATCACACCACTGCACTCCAGCCTGGGCAACAGAGTGAGACTTGGTCTCAAATAAATAAATAAATAAAAATACAATACTTTGGCAAAAATTAAACAAGGAAGCAAGTATGGGAAAATGTTAACAATTGCTAAATGTTGATGGGTATACGGGTGTTCAGTATATATTTTCTTCCAATTTTTGTTAAAAAAACAAACAAACAAAAAACAAAAACTGGCTAGATGTGGTGGCTCACACCTGTAATCCCAGCACTTTGGAAGGCAGAGGCAGGAGGGTCACTTGAGGCCAGGTGTTCAATACCAGCATGGGCAATATACTGAGACCCCTGTCTACAATAAAAAATAAAAATTAACCCAGGCGTGGTGGTTCATACCTGTAATTTCAGCACTTTGAGACGCTGAGGTGGGCAGATCACTTGAGCTCAAGAGTCTGAGAAACCCCATTTCAAAATAAACAAAATAAATTTTAAAAATTAGCCGGGTGTGGTGGTGCATACCTGTAGTCCCAGCTACTTGGGAGGCTGAGGCAAGAGGATCACTTGAGCCTAAGAGTTTGAGGCTGCAGTAAGCTATGACTGTGCCACTGTATTATAGCCTGGACAACAGAGTAAGACCCTGTCTCTAAACAAACAAACAAACAAACACACACACACACACAAATACACCTCTTGGTCAGGTGCAGTGGCTCATGCCTGTAATCCCAGCACTTTGGGAGGCTGAGGCAAGCAGATCACTTGAGGTCAGGAGTTCGAGATCAGCCTGGCCAACATGGTGAAACCCTGCTTAGCTGGGCATGGTGGTTCACACTTATAATCCCAGCTACTTGGGAGGCTGAGGTGGGAGGATTGTTCGAACCCAGGAGGCAGAAGTTGCAGTGAGCCGAGATTGCACCACTGCACTACAGCCTGGGCAACAGAGTGAGACTTGGTCTCAAATAAATAAATAAATAAAAATACAATACTTTGGCAAAAATTAAACAAGGAAGCAAGTATGGGAAAATGTTAACAATTGCTAAATGTTGATGGGTATACGGGTGTTCAGTATATATTTTCTTCCAATTTTTGTTAAAAAAACAAACAAACAAAAAACAAAAACTGGCTAGATGTGGTGGCTCACACCTGTAATCCCAGCACTTTGGAAGGCAGAGGCAGGAGGGTCACTTGAGGCCAGGTGTTCAATACCAGCATGGGCAATATACTGAGACCCCTGTCTACAATAAAAAATAAAAATTAACCCAGGCGTGGTGGTTCATACCTGTAATTTCAGCACTTTGAGACGCTGAGGTGGGCAGATCACTTGAGCTCAAGAGTCTGAGAAACCCCATTTCAAAATAAACAAAATAAATTTTAAAAATTAGCCGGGTGTGGTGGTGCATACCTGTAGTCCCAGCTACTTGGGAGGCTGAGGCAAGAGGATCACTTGAGCCTAAGAGTTTGAGGCTGCAGTAAGCTATGACTGTGCCACTGTATTATAGCCTGGACAACAGAGTAAGACCCTGTCTCTAAACAAACAAACAAACAAACACACACACACACACAAATACACCTCTTGGTCAGGTGCAGTGGCTCATGCCTGTAATCCCAGCACTTTGGGAGGCTGAGGCAAGCAGATCACTTGAGGTCAGGAGTTCGAGATCAGCCTGGCCAACATGGTGAAACCCTGCTTAGCTGGGCATGGTGGTTCACACTTATAATCCCAGCTACTTGGGAGGCTGAGGTGGGAGGATTGTTCGAACCCAGGAGGCAGAAGTTGCAGTGAGCCGAGATTGCACCACTGCACTACAGCCTGGGTGACAGAGTAAGACTCTGTTGCAAAAAAACCAACCAACCAAAAAACACCTCTTTCTTAGCCTCTCATTGCCCTTATGAGAAACCCTGTGAGTCTGGTTCGTACACTGCTAGCCTTGTCTCTTGCTACCGCCACCCCGCTAGCCTGCGTTACAGCCCCCCTCTGCGGTCTCAGCTCTCCCAACACCCACAGGTCCTTTCCACCTCTGTGGCTCTGCAGAGCTGTTCCTTCTGTCCTTTCTTGCCCTCTGTCTTGTGGCGAACTCCCAGGTGTCTTCAGGGCCCTGCCCCAGAACTCTGGCTCAAGGAACCTCCCACCACTAGGTCTCCTCTGAGCTTGGTGCACTCAGCTGCCCAGAACTGGTCTTGGTTGAGTGGGTCTGACGGGATGTTGCGAACACAGGCCTCTCCTCGTGCTGGGAGCCATATCGCAGCAGGCCAGGGGCCTCTAAGCCTCTGTCTTGCTGGCACGGCGGGTGCTCCAGCAATGTCTGCAGAACAAGCAAACATGCATGAAAGAAATTCCCAAAGGAAGGTTTACGGTGGCAAGGACGGGGTGGTGGTTTCCAGGGCTTTAAAACTTTTTGCGTTTCCAAGTTTTCAGCAAAGAGGATATCTGCATCTAGACAGATGAGAGAGGGAGAGATGATAGGTAGGTATTGTTTACGTGGATAAAGTGATTCTGTGGTGAATCGTCTGACAATTTGAATCAGCTTAGGTTTCACAAACTGGGACTCACCCGGATGAATGAAGCTGTGATCAAAATAAAGATAAGGTAGATGATAAAGAACTAGGAACCCCCCCCACCAAACCGCCTCCTTATCTTTATTACTTTGTCTTCATCCTGAGACAGAATGGATGTGTGAGACAGTGAGTGTGTGTGCGTGTAAGAGTGAATGTGAGTGGTTTGTGTGCACGTGTGTGGTGTGTGCACTGCATGACTGTGTGAGTGTGCAGATGTGTGTGTGAATGTGAGTGGTTTGTGTGTACAAGTGTGTGAATGTGTGCATGTGTAAATGTGTGTGAATGAGTGTGCAAGTGTGTTTGTGGGAGTGGGAGTGCAAGTGTGTGGGTGACTGTGAGTGTGTAAATGTGTGTGAATGTGTGTGCGTGCACGTGTTTGTGTGAGTGGGAGTGCAAGTGTCTGGGTCAGTGTGTGTGAGTGCGTGTGGGTGACTGAGTGTGTAAATGTGTGTATGGATGAGTGGTTTGTGTGCACATGCGTGTCAGTGTGTGTAAAAGTGTGTGTGCATGCGTGTGCATGTGTGTGTGGGAGTGCAAGTGTGTGGATCAGTGTGTATGTGTGAGTGCATGTGTGTGCGCGCCGGCGTGTGTGAGTGTGAGTGTGTGAATCTGGTTTGACAGATGCAGGACCCAGGACCTGGAGCCTGCGGTGTCCCTGCGTGCCCCATCAGTTTTCTGCCGATGCGGAAAACTGAGGACCAGCTGCAGAGGCCTCCACACAGCCCCTACCCTCCACAACCCCCCTGGGACAGGATGGCTCCCCCTACATGCCTTGTCTTCTGCTAGCTCCGCTGAACTGTTTATTTCTTTCATCTTCTTCTTTCAATAGATTCACCTTTTATAACTTAAAATCGTTTATTTTAAAGGAAACTTTAAATAACCAATGGAAACGAAAAACCAGCCCCACTTGCCATGAACAGCCCCAACTGTTCGGATTTCATTTGGGCAGGCGGGGTCCACAGGAGGCTCTCTTGGCTTAAAGGGAGCCCAGCTTGGGCCAGATCAGGTGTCAAGGACACGTGAGCACCAAATTGAGCCTTTCTCAGTGATGAGGTCAAAAAATGAAAGCGCACAGGAAGGGTTCTCCCCAGGGGATTCTGGGGTGTCCCCAAGTCATCCCGGGCCCCGCACGCTTCGGGCCAGGCTGTTCTGGTCTCCAGCCCTCATGGCCGTGGCAATGGACAGCGTCCACTCCTCACTCAGTGTGTTCTCATCCTGACCTTGAGGGGGGGGTGAGGGGGACATTGAGTCTGTTTTAGAATTGGAAACGGCTCACAGAGGGTGGGCTGTGTCCAGGGCCACACAGGGGGAGGTCCTTCAGGTCTCACCCCTGACCATGACTCCCCCAATTCAATTTCTTTTTTTTGTTTTTTTGTTTTTTTTTGAGACGGAGTCTTGCTCTGTCGCCCAGGCTGGAGTGCAGTGGCGCAATCTTGGCTCACCGCAAGCTCCACCTCCCGGGTTCACGCCATTCTCCTGCCTCAGCCTCATGAGTAGCTGGGAATACAGGCACATGCCACCATGCCCGGCTAATTTTTGTATTTTTAGTAAATAAGGGGTTTTGCCATGTTGGCCAGGCTGCTCTCGAACTCCTGACCTCAGGTGCTCCTCCTGCCTCAGCTTCCCAAAGTGCTGGGATTACAGGCATGAGCCACCTCGTTGGGCCTCCCCCAATTTCAGTGACATGACTCCCCACCCACCCATGCCATTGAGATGCCCTTTTCAGACCCTCAGAGCCTCTCGCGTCAAAGAAGCCAATTCACTACCCACTGGGCCAGCTGGCGTGCCGCCCCAACTACCCAGGAAGCCCCACTCAGACCATGACCTTGCTGCCTGTGCAGTCCAGGCCCCGGCAAGGGCCAGGCATGGAACATATGCTCAGAGCGATGGGGGTCAGGGCCAAGGCCACAGAGCAAGATGCAGAGGAGCCCAGGCTGGGACCGGTTCTGCCTGAACATGAGCCCCTCGGAGCAGGGGCCCCGCCACTCAGCGCCGGGTCCTCAGGCCAGGCATGGCCTGTGCGAGGAAGGGCCCCAGGCCTCCCACCAGAGCTAGAGGAGGGGTGGCTGGCAAAGGGAGGCTGAGGAGGAACGGAGGGTTGAGGGGCTGGGGACTTGCGGCCAGGTAGGCACAAGCACATGAATCAACTCCAACTGGAAGCAGAGAAAAAGCAGTAAAACCAAATGTCCTTAGAAATTCCTTTAGTGCTCAGCTGTCCATGAAAACAGGATAAGCGGCTTCCTCCGTCTGTGCTCAGCAGGGCAGGGTGGAGGCGCTGCGCTCAGGCCAGGAGGACCTCGAATCAGGACAGGGGTGGGGCGGGGCTCTGAGCTGGGGAAGCGGCTCCAGCGTTGCTACTTTAGGGCGTCCAGGTGGGTGCAGACCTGGGAGAAGACACTGTCCACGGAGCCCTCGGCGTTGACCTGTGGGGGAGATGGGCCGTGAGGGCTGAGTCACCAGGTGGAGTGGGGTGGGCCTCACCATGGCAGGCCCCAGAGGCCAGGCCTGCCTCCCCGAGCCCAACCTAATTGACAGCAGCCCCTCATTGAACCAGTGGGGAAACCAAGGCCCAGAGAGAGGGGCTGGCCTGAGGCCACACAGTGAGCTGAGGCGGAGCCACATAGGAACCCGTTCTTCCCGGAGCTGCCCCTGGGCCCGCGGGGCCCACCTTGCGCACAATGCCACGTTTCTCATAGAAGGCAATGACGGGTTCTGTGGCCTTGTAATAGGTCTCCAGCCGCTTTTTGATGGTCTCCTCATTGTCGTCCACACGCCCGCTGGTCTCTCCACGTTTCAAGAGCCGCTGGGTCATGGTCTCAGGGCCTGCGTCCACATACAGCAGCAGTGTGGGCTGTCCAATCTGCAGGCGGGCACCATGTCACAGGGACCCCATTCCTGCCCCCTAGGGCCATCTCCTCCCCATCTTCCCATCTATGAAGCCCCAGTAGATACCCCCTCAGACCTTCAATCCCTTCCCCAAGGCAGCCTGAAAGACCTTCCTAAAACCAATCTTTCCTGCCACTCCCCTGCTCAAACCTACACCATGGCTCCCCAGTGCCCTCAGGAGAAAGTCCACACTACTTGCCAGACTGAGAGAGCCTGACTCTCTCTGCTCTAGGCTCTCATCAACCTCCTTCCATGCCAGACCTGTGCTCATGCTGTTCCCTCTGCTAGGAGCCCTCTCCCCCGAGCCTGATCCTAACTCGCCTTCACCTCAATACCAAGCATCAGGTTTCGGTTCGAAGCTCACTTCTTCAGGGCAGTCTTTCTGATGCCACCCCCTGCCCCCCAGTACTCCCCGCCTCCTGGAACAGGCTCTTCCAGCGCCTTTATCTTTCCTTGAGCAGGTCTCCCAAGGGCCCCTGAGGGCAGGGACGCACTTGTCTCACAATTCTGGGGTCCTTTGACAAAGGAACAAGGGATGAGGGAAGGGGTGAGGGGCTGCTGAGTCCTGGGGGGTTCTGAGCAATGTCCGTGTCATTGGAACAGCATGTCATCCATGTCATCCATGGGACGCCTTGGAAAGGCAAGAGGAATAAGGTTCTGCAGGCCCTGCCTCGCTCAATCCAGCTACCACAGCTGCCTGGCTGGGAGGGCAGAGCCACCCCAGAGTCACCCATGACTGCCACAGCTTTAGGAATGCGATTGGGACCTTCAAACCCTGTCTCCTGCTTCCAACTGCCTGGGCCAGCCCCCAAGGGTTTCTGCGCAGCTTTGGCCCTGGACCCCTGTCAAGGCCTTGGGGCACTGCCTCTCAGGTCAGGCTGTTTCGTGCCTCTGTCCAGCTGTGTAACCAAGAGGCTTGTCCAAGGCCACACAGCTGGACAGAGGCGAGAAGCAGCCTGACCTCCGGCGTCAGACTGACCTGGACCCAGGCTCACCCCTGCCTCTGTTCAGCTGTGTGACCTGGGGCAAGCCCTTTGTCCTCGCCTGTGATACCCATCCTAGCGCTCATCCCTAGCTCCTCCGTAGTTAAGGATTCAGGGTGACAGCGTCAGCTGCCTTCAGGGAGATGACTCCGTACCACCCAGCGGCTGCTTCTATCTTACAGATTACCATGGGGGCAAAGGCTGGGCCTGGATGCAGCAGTCTGACCTCAACTTCAAGGCCACCCACCCCCCATCATCATCCATCAGCTGCTGAGCTCCTCCAGGGCACAGACTCACAGTCTCTGGTTCATCTGGGTCTCCAGGACCAAGCACAGTAGGCTCTTTACACACCCCCAGCAGAGGTGGTAAATCTGGGAGAGCCAGCTCAGCCTCTGGGCTTGAGATTCTGGCTGTGGGGCCTCAGTCTCCCTGTCAGGACAATGGACATTTAGCCCGGGGAGTCCACAATGGGCACTGCCAGTCTCCAGAAAAGCTTTGGGTGTGAGCCGGCCACACTTCCAGGCTGACCCTCCCTCCTTCGGTGAAGCCCTGGCGCCCCCTGGTGTCCAGAGCCAAGAAGACCAGCTGCCCGGACACCTGGAGGCCACAGCAGGGATGGGACCAGGGCTGAGCCTGCGGCCCTCAGCGGCACCTACAACAGCCCTGGAAGGGTGGGGACTTTTTTTTTTTTTTTTTTTTTTTGAGACGGAGTCTCATTCTGTTGTTCAGGCTTGAGTGCAGTGGCGTGATCTTGGCTCACTGCAACCTCCGTCCAGCCAGGTTCAAACGATTCTCGTGTCTCAGCCTCCTGAGTAGCTGGGATTACAGGCGCCCGCCACCATGCCTGGCTAATTTTTGTATTTTTAGTACATGAGTTTTCACCATGTTGGCCAGGCTGGTTTTGACCCTGACCTCAAGTGATCTGCCCTCTTTGGCCTCCCAAAGTGCTAGGATCTCAGGCGTGAGCCACTGCACCCGGCCGACTTTCATTAACTCTATTTTCTAGATGTGGCCCTGAGGGTCACAGGTGATACCACACAGATGGTATGTGTGACCCAGGCCAGGACATCTTTCAGAACTGTGGCACCTAACACAGGGTCAGGGGTCTGAGGTCTGAAGGAATCCAGCTAACCCCCATTTCAGATAGGGAAGGTGAGGGGCAGAGTGGGGTAGACACTTTCCTGAGGTCTTGCAGCCACTCATGCAGCCACTCAGAGGTCAGAAAATATGGCCTCCTATCCCCAGATGAGGCTGGAAGCTACGGAAGCCCAGAAGGCCCCACAGAGACAGGGCATGGGAATGGGGCATGGGGATGGGAGTCTTATCCTGCCCTAGCCCACCAGGATGCTGGTTAGGCTCCCCCTAGCCCTTGCCGACCTCTCCCTCCTAGGCCCTTGCAGTCCCGTTTATTTCTCCCATACAGCCTTGTGACACCGAGGTAAAAGTGTATGTGTGCGCACAGGGCCATGTGTGCGAGCACGTGTGCATCCCTGCATATGTGTGCTGCGTCCGTGACATGCATGTGCAGGAGTGCAGTATCCACTGCCATGTGTGTGCACGTGTGCACATGCCCCTGGCCTTGTGTGTATGAACTTGTGGAGCTTGTGCATGTGTATGTGCAAGTGTCCACGTGTGTGCGTGTGTGGGGTGCCCCATCCTGGGGAAGGTGTATCTGCAGGATGCTCGTGCTAGGAAGCTCAGGGCCATCATTTTCCAGGCCTGCTCTTTCCAGCCAGGCTCCTCATGACCCCTGGAAGGAGACTGATGTCCCTTTATGGCATTTGCAGCCTCCAGCCAGGTTGGAACCTCCCTTGTTGCCCTGCCCACATATTCTGTTCTCCCCACACTGGCTTTGCCTCTCCAGCCCAGCCAGTGCTGTTCCCTGCCCCTCTCTGTGTGTTTATGGGGAGCCAAGGCCCACACTGGAAGGGCGCATCCTCTCCAGTTCCCACACTGTCCCTTAAGGCAGCTGTGACCTGGTCCTCCCACTCCCTGCATTTTGCAGATGGGAAAACTGAGGTTCAGGAGGCAGAATGACTGGCCCAAGATCTCAAGCCGTTGAGCTGGAATCTGAGCCCAGGTTTGGCAACTCCCCTGCCTGGCGCTTCCCCTTCTACACATTTTCTTCTACACTTCCAGAAAGTCTTCCTGGTTTTCCTCCTCACCCACACTCCATGAATCAGCCTCTGCTCAGAACTCTGACCTGCATCACAGCCCCCGCAGGCCCGCGCATGGGGATGGGAGTCTTATCCTGCCCCAGCCCACCAGGATCCCCACTTGGGTCAGTGCCTTACCCGTCGCTCAAACTCTTCTCCTTGCTGCACCTCCCGCGGGTAGCCATCAATCAGGAAGCCTTTGGAAGTATTGACTTTGGCCACCATGGCATCCCGGAGCATGTCCAACACTGTCTCCTGGGGCACAGCAAAGGAGGAAGGGGCCATGAGCCTCTCCTCCCCATCCCTTCTCCCAGCCTCTGCTCACACTGCTCCTGCCACCTGAAATGCCCTCTCCCCAACACAAATGTCCCAAACAAGCCTCCCCCTCCAGGAAGCCTCCTCGGAATTGTGGAGACCTGGACTGAGTGAATGAATGAATGAATGATGCATTCACTCAACAGTATTCACTGAGCCCCTCCTTCCAGCCAGGTGCTGTCCTGGGTCCCGAGGACACGGCCATGGACCAATTAGGCCTTCCCTGCCCTGGGGAGCTCAGGGGCTGGTGAGGGGACAGACACATTCCACAGATGATTTCTCCATTTCTAAGCATGGCACAGGTTGTACAGGCAGAGAAGTGGGGCTTCTGGAGTAGAAAATTGAGGGGGGGGAGGTCTTAGGCCAAATCTGGGGAGTTAGGGAAGTCTGAAAGCTGAAGAGGAAAGAATATTCCAGACTGGAAGGAGTATGGCTAGTTTGAGGGGACAGAGGCCAGGGTGGCTGAAGGATGGAGGGAAGGGAGAGAGTGGGGGGCAGGGCAGAGTCCTGCAAGGTCTTGGGAGCTTCTGGAAGGAACTTTCTGTCCAGGGCAATGGGGAACCACAGAAGGGTTTGGAGCCGGGGGCGGTTACGGTCAGCTTTGCCTGTGTGTCGTGGGCTTTGCTGCTGGTGGGACACCCACTCAGGGCTACTGTCATCCCCTGCCCCTCACCCCACCAGGGCCCACTCACCAGTGGAACCAGCTGCCCCTTCTCCATGATTTCCGACAGCTTCTTGCCCCTGGCCGAGCCTGAGCTGACCTCGGACCGCAGGAGGTCCCCGGTGGAGAGGTGGGTGTAGCCATACTTCTGCACGATCTTCTCACACTGGGTGCCCTTCCCTGAGCCAGGCCCACCTGCAAACGCCCACCCATTCATAAACCCCGAGACACAGGGTCCCAGGAGGGACAGGGGCTGCCAGGGTCTCCCAGAGAGGGAGGGGCAGAGCCCAGGGTGCAGCCCCAGGCCCGGGCTCCCTCCAGCGCCAGTGAAGACCCTTGCTGCACCGCCCGCCTGCCCGCAACTCACCCACCACAAAGATGATCTTGGTTTTCTTCAGCTTCTCTGCGGGAGAGAAAAGGGGAGCAGGGCTCAGTCACTCGCTGGACCCACAGCCAGAGGCACCTCTGGAGTCCCAGGCCTGTGCTGGGCCCCAGGCGGAGGGACAGACACCGCTGGCGCTCCTGTCAGGGAGGCAGACAAGTCACAGCCCAGAGTCAGCAGGGATGTGAGTGAGCTCGGAGCCTGGGAGAGGTCAGGGAAGGGAGGGCGCTCCAGGCAGCCAGACAGGCAGAGGCAAAAGCCTAAAGGCTAAGTACTCTCCGCACAGCCAGCGGGCTGGGCCGCCAGCCCTCATGGCGCCTCCCTGTGGGTGCCTGGACCCCGGGGCCGGTCACCTCTGGCCCTCAGATCGTCTTCTCTGCGGGGGTCACTCGAGGAGCAGCAGCCCATGGTCCCGTCCTGCCGTGTCTCCTATGCACCCTGCCCTTCCCCTCTCAGGCCCTGGGCCGGCCCATCACCCACCTCCCCCGGCAGTGCCAATGTGGGCTTAGCAACCACAACATATGTTGCCATGGAGACAGTTGCCGGGGTGGAGGGCTGTGGTGGGCATGTGGAACTCTTGCCCAGAGAGGGCGGCGAGCTTGGCTCCAACCTCTGTCTCGTCCCGCCTGCTGTTAGATCCCAGCAAGGCCACAGCCCCACTGGGCAGAGGGAAACCGAGCTCGAGAGAGGGAGGGCCTGCTCAAGGGATGTCAGAACCAAAACCAGAACCCAAGCTCCCCCCTGGGCTTTCAGGCTCCCCCGCTTCCCAGGGAAATAGAGGACCAGGCTGTATCCCACCTTGCTGTGTGACTTAGGAAAGGCCTGCCCCTCTCTGGTTCTCTGCCCCTTCCCCAGGGAGGAGGTGGGCTGGGCGGCTCCCAGGGGCCCTCCCAGCCATAAGGCTGGAGCCCTACAGGAGCTGTCAAGAAGGGCTCCTCCTGTGGGCCCCTATCCCGGGGGTGCGGTGGCCACAGCCCTATGGCTGTTGATATTTGGAGCTCAGGCAGAGCAGCAGCAGCAGCAGCAGCAGGCCCGCCAAGCGTCTTTAAGAGCTGCCCAGGCCAAGGCACAGTGCCAGGAACTGGACGGATGGTGCTGCCAGCAGCTGAGGGCGGGCCCGTTCTGGACTCTCTGCCTGCCCGTGTCTCCCTCTAAGTCCCAGCCCAAAGGAACCAGGAGGGTCCAAGACTTCCTCAAGGCCCACCCTCACTGGATGATAGGGAAACTGAGTCCCGGAGAGGTACGGGGAATTGCCTTGTCCTCATTAGACCTGGTGTTTTGTGTATCTGTGGCCTCTCCATGGGGCAGGATCTCAGCTCTATAAACCCAGCATAGGGGGTGTGCGCTGGGGCCCTCAGGAGCCTTGGGGAGGCCTCATCACGTCTAAAATTAATCTTGGAGCTGGCACATCCCGTGAGAGGCCAGAGGAGGATACTGGAGGCTCCCAGCCAGGCTCCCTCCGGCAGCCCCAGAGCCTCCTCCAACCCCTCCCAGAATGTCTCCCTGAGAGCGCACCCCCTTAATAGTCAGGCACACTGAGGCCCAGGCAATGGGCAAAAGGAGAGGAGGCTCATACCTTCCATCCTGCCGAGGTCCCGGGAGCCGTGTCAGTGCTCTGCAAGACAAGGGCACAGGTTGGGGAGGGATTTTCCTCCTCACCCTGACTCACCTTCCACTAAGCCACACCCAAGGCAACCGGTGTGTGCCAGGCCCGACATGCAGTCTGAGGGCAGAGGGGGCTGCTGGGGGCAGGGAAGGCCCAGGACCCCTTCCCTGAGAAAGCCACCTTGGGAAAGTGACCTTGGAAAAGTCACCTTTCCTCTCTGGCCTCCATGGCCTCACCTGTCACAGAAGGGCAGTAGCCCCCTCCCATCCACCTGGGTTCCCGCTGGAGGGGCTGGGACGGTGAGGATGGCACCGAGGGACATAAACAGCGGCCACACAACTGCAGAGCTGCTCCCCTCGAAACTCCCAGAAAACAGGGCGCGGGGCCAGCGTCTGCCCAGACACCTTGACAACGCTCCCCAGGGCCAGAGGGAAGCTGCCGGGAGGTGGGAGGTGGCCAGGAACTATGTGTGTCTGGGATGAGGTTTGGATGGGGATCCTCTAAGGGACAGAGGCCTGGGGTGCAGGAATCTACAGGAGCCGCTCGCATGAACACAGCCCTTTACGTTGTCAAAGTGAGGCGGTCCCAGGCTCTTCACCTCTACAGGCCCAGCAACCAGCCCCACGCATGTCCCCTGCACCCCCATCCTTTGAGGACCTGGCTTTACTGCCCCCACCTTGCCCTCAGCCTGCCCATGAGCCCAATCACACCTGCGACCCCACCCTGTGCTGCCACAGCCCCCAGGACCTCCCCCACCTCGCCCCCCTATCTCAGAACTGCCCTCTGGACACCTTTGGCCTCCACTTCTTCACTCCCAGCCACCAGCCCTCCCCAAGGCCACTCGCGACCACCACAGCCACACTCCCCTCCAGCCTTGACCTCCAGCCAGCGACCCCACCTGCACCGGGACCTCCACCCAAGGCACCCACACCACCCTCTCTACTTGGCTTCAGGCTCCAAGGACCCCCATCCCTGTGCAGGCAGCCCAGGCCTCTCTCTCCAGCCCCAGACATCCATGCCCCCCAGACAGGCCCCAGAAGCCCCACAGGCTTCTCAGGCTCTGAACAGCCCTCCCCAAGTCCCAGCTCCAGGCCCCTATGGCCAAGCCACAGGCTGAGTCAGTGTGAAGGCTCCTCTCTCCTCTCCACAGCCCTGCACACCCACTGCCCAACCCTCCCCTCCCCAGGCTCTCTCCGTCTGTCTCCTCACCACTATGTCCTGTGCTAAGTAAGGGGCCTGGGCCACTGCCCCCGCCTCCACATGGGCCTTGAAGCCTCCACACCCTGCCAGGCAATTTGCAGGATTTTCTCTGGCAAGTATCAGACCACATCACACACCGGCTTACAACCTTGCATGTGTGGCCCTCTCGGCTCCCAGACAAAGCCTGGGCCCCTTGACATAGTGGATAGGTCCCGGTGAGCTGACCTCTGCTGCCCTCTGCAACCCTATCAGCTGCCACTGGCAGATGTTGTACCCAATGCCTGGATGCCTTTCCCCACCTTGCTATTGTGTGGGACTCAGCTCAGGTGCCACCTCCTTCAGGAAGCCTTCCTGGACTCTGCCCTCCACTCCCACACTGGCAGGTGCCTCCTGGAAACCTGCCCTGCACTGCACAACCACGCTGTACTGGGCCCCTCTTCTGTGCTGCGGGCCTGGGATCCCATTGACTGGGCCTGGCATGGGCTGAGCACAGGGCTGGGGAGCCTCGTTCCGTCCTCACTGCCATCTTGGGAGGAAACTGAGGCATGGGGAGGAGGACAGACTGGTTCGAGGGCCAGCTAGGGTCCAACTCGGCCCTGAGTTTCTGCTACTCTGGGCCTGGCACCCAGTAGCAGCTGAAGTGGCTTTGCTGATGCCCCTGCTGCCCCAGGCAGGAGTAGCAGCCACTTTTCCTGCTGAGTGTGCTTCAGCGGGGGTAGGAGCTGCCAGGTGCCCCTCAGCAGCTGCCCATGGGAGGGGGAGCGTCCTGGGCCAGGGACAACCACAGTGAAGCCCTGAGAAGTGGCCTCGACCCCGCCCTGCCCCGCCCCCCTCCTGGTAATCTAAGCCCCTCCGCCCTGATGGCACCTGCCACTTCCTTGATCCAAAATAACTTGGGTCGTGAGGAGGCCTCACAGAGGACAGGGGTCTAGGATGGAGTTGGGTTACGGGCTAAGCACCCAGGCCTTATAAGGCCCCTGGGTCAAGGCCCCAGCGACTCCTAATATGACTGGATGGTCTGTTAAGGGGCCTGTGGGGCCGAAGCCCAGAGGGACGGTGACTTAACCCCAATCACAAGACAAGGCCAAGGCAAGCCCAGGTCTCCCAGCTTCTGACCCAACGTAGTCGGTTCCCAGTGGGTGGCAACTGACTAGGGTTCGAATCCCAGCTCCATCACTCAGCTGTGTGACCTTGGGCAGTTGGTGTCCCCTCTCTGGGCCTGTCCTGCTGCTGCTGAGGAGTACCAGGCGGCCACTGAGCAGTGCTGTGGGAAGGCCCCAAGCGCTGGCCCTGGTCAGGAGGCTAGGGCAAGCTCTGAGCATCCAGGGGGTGTTCTCCAATGCACCCAGCACTAGAAGCGGAGTGACACGATAGCCCTACGAAGCACAGAGGCTGCCCCTGTCCAGGTCCTCTGGGTCAGGGAGCCAGGCCACAGCTCTCCCTCTCTGGGCCCAAGCTGGGACATGCCAAGGGCAGTGACCTGGAGCCCCGGGAGTGCCAGCCAGAACAAAGGAGTGACTATCTCGGAGGCTGGAAGGGGCTGCAACACACACAAACGCACACGCACACACACGCATGGATCCACAAAGGCACAGGCAGCGAGGCACAGATCCCCAGCGCCCGGGGAACACAGCCACGCAAACACACACGGATCACAACCACGGATACACAGCCGCACAGCCCCCAGGGAGCCCCGCACCAGCACGCCCCCGCCCTCCCCCGGTGCCGCTGCCCCTCCCCGCAGAGGCGCCCCCCCAGACACGCGCGGGCACGCACTGACCTGGGGAGGGGTGCGGGTGGGCGCCGGGGCCAGTGCGTGCCCTGCCCGTCCTCGCGGCGGCCGGCAAAGGCGACTATTTATAAGGCTGTCAGCGCGCGGCATGCCGGGAGCCGGCGTTCCCGAAGGCAGGGAGGGCGGGAAGGAGGGAGGGAGAGCGGACCAGGGACCGGGAAGCGGGGCGGGACCGAGCCCGAGCCCGGGTGCGCGGCGACACCGCACCCGGCACCGTGTACCCCGCACCGTGCACCCCCAGGTGGCTGTGCCCACACACGCGAACTACACTTTACAGTTTGCCAAGAGTTTTCCATTGCGATACCCCCACTGTGCTCAAGGTACACTCCAGGGTACAAGGCCAGGCTTTCCCTATGATAGCTGGAGAAACTGAGGCTCAGAGAAGAGCGGCTCTTTCCGCAAAATCCCACAGTGCATTGGTGCCAGAGAGAGGCCAGACCAGGGAGCGAGAGGGCTGAGGCATGGACTCAGGGGCTTTGCTGGCCACAGTCCCCAAGCCCGCCCTCAGAGTCTGCCCAGAGGCCCTGGCCGAGACCCACCTGGGACTCCTCTTCCCCTGTCGGGAGGGACCCTTCGAGCTCCTCTGGGACTGGAACCCGCCAGGACCCCAAAGACCACCCAGTAAGGTAGAAGATTATAGAAAACCAGCCCTGCTCCCCTGGAGTTGCCGGGGACATTCAGAAGGCTGTGGATAGCCAGAGAGGGGATTTGCGGTCTTGATAAGAAGAATGGCTCCCACAATGAGCACTCACTGTGCTAAGCAGCAGACTCCAGCTGCATCTGTGAATCCTTAGACAGAGCAGAGAACGGGAGGCGAGCATGTCAAATACCTTGCGGGAGGTTCCCTGGTAGAAAGCCACGTGTTTATCCAGCGTTTTGCAGGGAGACTGGCACATAGTAGTAGGTGCTCAGTGATGTAGCCGGGCAGGGATGGGAGCCCAGGCAGCAGCCCCAGATGGTGAGGTGGGTTGAACTTGGAATTTGTATTATAGGCCCTAGGGAGCCATAGAAGGTATTTGAGCAAGAGAGTGAGACTACCAGGAGATTGAGACCACCTTCAGTGGTGGTGCCTTAGCAACCACAGCAGCCAGGAGACCAGGAGGCCTGGGTCTCTGCTACCTGTGATGTCAGATAAGTCCTTACTTCTTGGGACCTTAGTTTCCCCATCTGTGGGGCGGCAGGTGCAGTGGGGTCAGAGGTGTTGCATTAGAAGCTGTTTGAAAGGCCCTCTCAAGGGTGTGTGCATTGGCACCTTTGGGGAAAGCAATTGACAAAGTAAATCAAAATTTCAAATGGACCGGGCATAATGGTCACTCCTGTTAACACCACCACTTCAGGAGGACGAGGTGGGAGGATCACTTGAGCTCACTTGAGCCCAGGAATTCTGAGACCGGCCTGGGAAACATAACGAGATCCCGTCTCTAAAAATAAAACACACACACACACACACACACACACACACACACACACACACAGTCTTCAAATGCGCCCTTCTACTTTAAGAAATTTGTTTCAAGGAAACATGTGGGCACAAATTTGCATAGGAAGGTTTTAAAGTGCCAGCAGGGACTCACTGGGATGATGGCACAGCCAGGGTGGGTGAGGAGTTGGCAACTTTCCCATAGGGTCTGAGTGAGAAAGGATGTCCAAGTTGTTTGTGGTTAATGGGACAAGAGGCTTCAGACACCCATAGCATTGGTAAGAAATAGGCAAAAAGGCTGGGCGCGGTGCCTCACACCTGTAATCCCAGCATTTTGGGAGCCTGAGGCAGGTAGATCACCTGAGGTCAGGAGTTCGAGACCAGCCTGGTCAACATGGTGAAACCCTGTCTCTACTAAAAATAAAAATTAGCTGGACATGGTGGTGCGCCCCTGTAATCCCACCTACTTGGGAGGCTGAGGCAGAAGAATAGCTTGAACCCAGGAGGTGGAGGTTGCGGTGAGCCGAGATCACGCCATTGCACTCCAGACTGGGCAACAAGGCAACAAGAGCGAAACTCTGTCTCAAAAAAAAAAAAAAAAAAAAAAAAAAAGAAATAGGCAAAAAGCCCCACTGCACTCTTCTGATCCCACCTGCATAAAAATGACTTGAGGCTAGGAGCAGTGGCTCACGCCTGTAATCCCAGTACTTTGGGAGGCCGATACAGGAGGATCACTTGAGGCCAGGAGTTCAAGACCAGCCTGGGCAACATAGTGAGACACTGTCTGTATTTTCTTTTTTTTTTTTTTTTTTTTTTGAGATGGAGTCTCACTCTGTCGCCCAGACTGGAGTGCAATGGTGTGGTCTCGGGTCACTGCAACCTCCGCCTCCTGGGTTCAAGCGATTCTCCTGCCTCAGCCTCCTGAGTAGCTAGGATTACAGCCATGCACCACCACACCCGGCTAACTTTTTGTATCTTTAGTAGAGACGGGGTTTCACCATGTTGGCCAGGCTGGTCTCAAACTCCTGACCTCGTGATCCACCCGCCTCGGCCTCCAAAAGTGCTGGGATTACAGGCGTGAGCCACCGTGCCTAGCCGGCATTTTATTATTATTATTATTATTATTTTATTTTATTTATTTATTTTTTGAGACGGATACTTGCTCTGTTGCCCAGGCTGGAGTGCAGTGCCACAATCTTGGCACACTGCAACCTCTGCCTCCTGGGCTCAAGCGATTCTCAAGACCCCCCAGTAGCTGGGACTACAGGCACGTGCCACTACGCCCGGCTAATTTTTGTATTTTTAGTAGAGACAGGGTTTCACCATATTGGCCAGGTTCGTCTCGAACTCCTGACCTCAAGTGATCTGCCTGCCTCGGCCTCCCAAAGTGCTGGGATTACAGGCGTGAGCCACTGCGCCCAGCCCCCCACGCTTTTTTTTTTTTTTTTTTTAAAGAGACAGGGTCTCACTTTGTTGCCCAGGCTGGAGTGCTATGTCGAAATTATAGTTCACTGCAGCCT
This sequence comes from Pan paniscus, assembly GCF_029289425.2. Taxonomy (NCBI): domain Eukaryota; kingdom Metazoa; phylum Chordata; class Mammalia; order Primates; family Hominidae; genus Pan; species Pan paniscus. The sequence goes on along the minus strand of NC_073260.2, from coordinate 11,473,669 downwards.
AAAATTCCTGGGCTCCAGCAATCCTCCTGCCTTGGCCTCCCAAAGTGTTGAGATTACAGGTGCGTGCCACAGTGCCCAGCCACCCAAGCATTTTTGTTTTTCCATACAACAAGCGTCTATTACTTTATATATATTAAAAAATAACTTTAACATGGATAAATCTTGGGGACATTATGTAAGTGAAATAAGCCCATCACAAAAAGGCAAATACTGTATGATTCCTTTACATTGAAGTATCTAAAGGAGTCAAACTCACAGAAAAAAAAATAGAATGGTGGTTGCCAGGAGCTGGGGAGAATGAGGAAGGAAGAATTGCTGTTTAATGGGTACAGAGTCTCAGATCTGCAAAATGACAAAGTTTTGGAGCTCTGTTATCCAAAACAGAGTGTGAAAATTGTTAAGATGATTAATTTTATGTTACACGTTTTTTACCGCAATTTTTAAAATAAAATAAATAATTTTTTAAAATTAAAAAATCAATTTTAAGTATCCGTTTTATTTGCATGTGAACTATGGATTTTCTACCAATTCTGGAATATTAACGTTTCAGAATTTTATTTCCCAGGTATAACCTAAGGAAAGAAAAAAAAGAAAGGGAGAGAAAAACTGGAATAGTGAAAGAAAAAAGAATTGCATGAAGCCTGGGCGCCGTGGCTCACATCTGTAATCCCAGCACTTTGGGAGGCTGAGGCAGGAGGATCACTTGAGCCCAGGAGTTTGAGACCAGCCTGGGCAACATAGCAAGACCCTGTCTCTACCAAAAAAAAAAAAAAAAAGTTTTAATTATCCAAGTATGGTGGTGCCTGCCTGTAGTCCCAGCTACTCGGGAGGCTGAGGTGGGAGGATTGCTCAAGTCCAGGAGATCAAGGCTACAGTAAACCGTGATCACACCAGTGTACTCCAGCCTGAGCCACAGAGCATGACCTTGTCTCAGAAAAAGAAAAAATTGCATGGAGGAAAGATCTGGAAGATTATACCCTAATAGGACTCGGCAATACCCTCCCTTTCTATCTTATACCATTTGTATTATTTGTTTTATGATAAAAAAATCTAAAAACAGAAACATATAAAAAAGAAACTAATTTAAAAAAATTTTTTTAAATATTTTGTACCTTGTGACATTTAGGAACAAAATTAAAATGAAAATATTTTGGTTAAAGAAAAAATTCCAGCCAGGCACAGTGGCTCATGCTTGTAATCCTAGCACTTTGGGAGGCCGAGGCGGGCAGCTCACTTGAGGTCAGGAGTGTGAGATCACCCTGGCCATCAAGGTGAAACCCCACCTCTACTAAAAATATAAAAATTAGCTGGGTGTGGTGGTGCACGCCTGTAATCCTAGTTGCTTGAACCTGGGGGGCAGAGGTTACAGTAAGCTGAGATCATGCCACTACACTCCAGTCTGGGTGACAGAGCAAGACACCGTCTAAAAAGGAAAGGAAAGGAAAGGAAAGAAGGGAAAGGAAGGGAAGGGAAGCGGGGGGGGGAGGGGAGGGGAGGGGAGGGAAGGGGAGAGGGGGAGGGGAAGAAGGGGAGGGGAAGAAGGGGAAGGGAAGAAGGGGAAGGGAAGAAGGGAAGGAAAGAAGGGAAGGGAAGAAGGGAAGGGAAGAAGGGAAGGGAAGGGAAGAAGGGAAGGGAAGGGAAGAAGGGAAGGGAAGGGAAGAGGGGGAGGGAAGGGAAGAGGGCGAGGGAAGGGAAGGAAAGAGGGGGAGGGGAGGGAGGAAGAGGGGGAGGGAAGACGGGGAGGGAGGAAGAGGGGGAGGGAAGACAGGGAGGGAAGAGGGGAAGGGAAGAAGGGAAGGAAAGAAGGGAAGGGAAGAAGGGAAGGGAAGGGAAGAAGGGAAGGGAAGGGAAGAAGGGAAGGAAAGGGAAGAGGGGGAGGGAAGGGAAGAGGGCGAGGGAAGGGAAGGAAAGAGGGGGAGGGGAGGGAGGAAGAGGGGGAGGGAAGACAGGGAGGGAAGAGGGGAAGGGAAGAAGGGAAGGGAAGAAGGGAGGGGAAGAAGGGAAGGGAAGGGAAGAAGGGAAGGGAAGAGGGGGAGGGAAGAGGGGAAGGGAAGAAGGGAAGGAAAGAAGGGAAGGGAAGAAGGGAAGGGAAGAAGGGAAGGGAAGAAGGGAAGGGAAGAGGGGGAGGGAAGAGGGGAAGGGAAGAAGGGAAGGAAAGAAGGGAAGGGAAGAAGGGAAGGGAAGAAGGGAAGGGAAGAAGGGAAGGGAAGAAGGGAAGGGAAGGGAAGAGGGGGAGGGAAGAGGGGAAGGGAAGAAGGGAAGGAAAGAAGGGAAGGGAAGAAGGGAAGGGAAGAAGGGAAGGGAAGAGGGTGAGGGAAGAGGGGAAGGGAAGAAGGGAAGGGAAGAAGGGAAGGAAAGAAGGGAAGGGAAGGGAAGAAGGGAAGGGAAGAAGGGAAGGGAAGGGAAAAGGGAAGGGAAGGGAAGAAGGGAAGGGAAGGGAAGAGGGCGAGGGAAGGGAAGGAAAGAGGGGGAGGGGAGGGAGGAAGAGGGGGAGGGAAGACAGGGAGGGAAGAGGGGAAGGGAAGAGGGGAAGGGAAGAAGGGAAGAAAGGAAGGGAAGAGAGGAAGGGAAGAGGGGAAGGGAAGGGAAGAAAGGAAGGGAAGAGAAGAAGGGAAGGAAAGAAGGGAAGGGAAGGGAAGGGAAGGGAAGGGAAAAAAATTCCAAGGCTTGAAAACAAGCTGGCATGGCGGTTGCAGGAGATGTGCCGGGGCCTCCTCACTCTGAAGTTCACATGTGGACCCACCAGTCAGCACGTAGTGGGATTGGGGATTGCCCCAGGGAGCCTGGCTGGTGGGGCTGAGCTCAGTGGGAACCACTGAGCATCCGCAGGAAACAAATGGATGCAGGAAACAGCTGGACGGGAAGCCCAGAGAGGAGCGGCTGCCACTCATAGGTTTGCAGCTGGTGGGAGGCGCCCCCTCCCAAGGAGGGGTGGGGGTAAGGCCCTCTGCACAGAGATGAGGAAGCACCAGCCTCACTAAGGTACCCGGGAGAGGGGTGCAGGTGCAGATGGAGGTGCGGGAAGGCCTCAAACACCAGACAAGTCTGTAAGTTTGGAGCTGGCCAGTGAATGGGGAGCCAGTGAAGGTTTCAGGGCAGAGGGCTGTGATGAGAGGGGCTTCAGGAAGCTCACTTTAGCAATGAGTGGGCCAGTCTCCACTGGGTCCCACTGAGGGGGTGAGAGATTGAGGAGTTGGGGACTAGGCCCACCAGAGTCCCACTTCCTGATGCTCCACTGAACATCCCCCTGGGGAACCGACCCCCTCTTGATGCACCTCTTACTGACCTCCCCCTCCCCAGTGGACAGACAGAAGAGCCACAGCATTCTGGGAGAAATTCTACCTCGAAACCTCTGCCGGGGCTGGGTGTGGTGGCTCACGCCTGTAATCCCAGCACTTTGGGAGGCCAAGGTGGGTGGATCACTTGAGGCCAGGAGTTCAAGACCAACCTGGGCAACATGCTGAAACCCTGTCTCTACTAAAAATACAAAAATTAGCCAGACATGGTGGCAAGTGCCTGTAGTCCCAGCTACTCGGGAGGCTGAGGCACGAGAATCACTTGAACCCTTGAGGTCAGGAGTGGGAGATCACCCTGGCTCACACTCCTGAAGGGAGGCAGGGGTTGCAATGAGCCGAGATTGCACCACTGCACTCCAGCCTGGGTGACAGAGTGAGACTCCATCTCAAAAAAACAAAACAAAACAAACAAACAAAAAAACTCACAAGGAAGGCCAGATGTGGTGGCTCACACCTTCACACCTGAAATCCCAGCACTTTGTGAGGCCAAGGTGGGTGGATCATGAGGTCAGGAGTTCGAGACCAGCCTGACCAACATGGTGAAACCCTGTCTCTACTAAAAATATAAAAATTAGCTGGGCATGGTGGTATGCGCCTGTAATCCCAACTACTCAGGAGGCTGAGGCAGGAGAATCGCTTGAACCCATGAGGCAGAGGTTGCAGTGAGCCTAGATTGCACCACTGCACTGCAGCCTGGGTGACAGAGTGAGACTCTGTCTCAAAAAAAAAAAAAAAAAAAACCTCTGCCTGGACCCAGGTTCCCAGAAGCCTTTGCATGGGGTTGGATGGGTGCCATATTCCCATATCCCCATGCCCACGCACGGCTTTCTGTTCCCCATGTAGACTTTACACGGAGTCCCAATCTTTCCAGCCCCCCAGCCCCACTGCCACCATTACTGTGTCTGGCGGCCCCTGGGCCCTGGGCCATGCCACCTGTCAGCCTCCTGCCCATCCTGCTGTGATCCCATTTGACTTCTCTATGCAAGAAAGATCAAGGCTCTTGCCCCCCTCAGACTGACATTTACGGCCTTGCCTTGTGCCATCTGGCCCCGGGCAGTCTCATCTCTCACTGCTCCCTCCTGCTGTAGCCTCATTGCCTACTGGGTGAAGCTGGGGATCCCACCATGAGGCTTCTCTGTGGGCCACTCCTCCCACCAGACACTCTCACCCTCATCAACTGTGCCTAATACAGTGCACGGCATGCGGCTGCTTATTGGCTACGTGAATTGAGAGGCAGATGCAAGGTGCCATTCATGCCTCTCAGCCCCGGTCACCACCATCCTGGCTGGCCCAGTGCCCAGAAGGGTTCTCTTTCCTGTCCCCAGCAGCTCGGGGACCCTGGGAGATCCCAGCAGGCTGCCTGCCCATGTCTTACACAGTCACTCTTTGTTAGGCTTTGCCCCCGAGGGCATCTTATCTGCCCAAACAGTTTGTAATCTCTGGAGTCACAGACCCCCTGCCTCCTGCCAACCTGGAGTACACAGCCCTTTTGCAGAGAGGCTGGTGGCAACCACCGCTCACCACACTCCTGCCAGTGTTGCAGCCCCGCCAGGCTCCCTCCTGCTGGGTTTGGCAGGAAATCTCAGCTCCCACCCATCAGGTCCCCAGACGCTTAAGGAGCTGAGAGACCTCTGGCTCTGTGGCCTGGGATGTCTTTCCCCTCACCCCTTCTGCATTCACTGCTCAAACTCTTCTCCCAGCTTCTGTGGGAATTCTTCCTAGTGTACCACGGGGCTCCTCCCCTCCTGGAACCTGAGCTCCTTGAGGGCGGTGTCTGGTCCCCTTTTGCCCTTGAAGGAATTGGGGCTCTCAGAGGCGAAGTGACTTGCCCATGGTCACACAGGCAGGGTGAGGTGGGGACAGGAAAAGCCAGATGGGCCTGGCTCCACACGCCCCCACCATCCCCAGAGCCCCCAGGTCTCCACTCAAGACGCAAAAATACACACCTCACTGGCCACTGGCTGCTGAAAAAGCTGAGGATCGCTTTACTGGGAGCCCCCAACCGGAAGACGTGGTCCTGAGGCCGCATGCAGCGCTGGACCAGAAGGCTGTGCTCGACCCAGGAGACACAGGACACAAAGCCGGAGCGTAGGTGTGTTTATTCCTGTACAAATCATTACAAAACCAAGTCTGGGGCAGTCACCGCCCCCACCCATCACCCCAGTGTGCAATGGCTAGCTGCTGGCCTCCACCATCTGGTCCCTCCGGCCTCACAGCCTCCTCCTGAAGCCCTTCCCTTCCAGGCTCCAGAAGAGCAGGAGACAAACACACCCCACTGAGGCCCAGCTTTAATAAAGTGCCTGATACAGAGCCAGGGGACAGAACCCAGGTGATACAGCTCCCGGCAGCCATCCCAGGACGACAGAGGGTCGAGGGAGACCCTCGGAAGCCCCCAGTGACTCCAGACAAAGGGGCAGCCCCAAAGGTGCCTCCAACAGTTGGAAAACCTCCCTGCTAGAGGGCAGAAAAGGAGGCCTGGCCCTTTAAGAGCCAAGCTAATGGCAGCTGGCTGAGGGGCTAAGAAAACAGCTTAAGGTTTTGTCCCGTTTCCTTCAGAGTCCCCCAACCCTGAAGGAGTTTGCGCAAAAATACCCTAAAGTTTTCCAGGAGGTGGGGAGGTCACCCCAGACCCCCCAAAGAGCTGAGCCTTCCAGCAAGGGATAGTGGCTGGGAGGGTCCAGACGGGGAGGACAGACCCGAGGGCACTTGTAGGGGAGGTGGAAAGGGTCTCAGACTCCGCACTGGAAACTGGTGTGGGCAGAAGGGTGCCCAGAGAGGGGGAAGGGTTTGTCCAAGGTCTCAGGGCAGAACCAAGACCTGGATGCCAGCCTCCCACCTCTGGGACCTCCCCACCGCCCCCACAACCTCCACAACCCCACAAATTCTCTGGCCGGGCCTCCAGACAGCTTCTACCCCCACACAATCTCTCTTTCTGGTGCTGGAAATTGAGGGGGCAACACCAAGTTCCCAGCTCCTTGGGACAGGACCCCATTATCCCAGCAGAGTGGGGAGTGATTGGGGGGTCCATTCCTGGGGCTCTGAACCAAGGCCTCATGGGAAAGGACATGTCCTTAGCCTCAGATTGACTCAGAAATACCCCCTCTACCCTGATTGACTGTGCGCAGACCCTGACTGCACAAGAAAGACACCCCTGATTAACCACATAGACTCCCAAATCCCTGATTCGCCAACAGATTCCCCAGGCCCTGATTGGCTGGAGGATACATCCTCCTCAAGGCCCTGATTGGCTGGGAGACACTCCAGCGAGCCTTGATTGGCCAGAAGATGGTCCCTGGCCTAGCGGCTGGGCGGAGGCTGCTTCTCCTCTGACCCTCCTGAGGTCCCACAGGCTGGGTGGCCTAGGTCCAGGAGGGGTGGGAGAAGGTGATGCCATACAGCTGGGCCCACGATGAGAAGACCTTTTTCTCAGTGATGAAGCGGTGGTGGTTGCCCTTGCGACTGTGCTCATTCTGGATGTAGGTGACACATTCGTCCGGCCCCTTGGGCTCGTAGTAGTGGTAGGGCATGCGCTGGAGGCGGGGCCGCTGGCTGGGACAGAGCAGACGGGCGTCATCAGGGCAAGGTGGGCGCTGGCAGGGTCCTTGCCCTTTCAGCCCCTCGCTTACCATAGGACCTCAATAGGAGAAATCCCCATGCCTCCTGGGGCCTCGGTTTCCCCATCCATAAAATGGGTGCAGGGTAGACTAAGTGTGTAACCACCAAATTTTTTTTTTTTTTTTAAATGCCTAAGAAGGCGGCAGTGTGGAGCAGTGGTGAGGGCTGTGAGCACTGGAGCCTGGCCCCTCTTCCTACTGTTTGGAGGACCTTTGGCTACTCATAAAACATACTCCTCAGTTTTTCTCATTTAATTAATGGGAAGAATAACAGTTCTTATCCCGTAAGGTTGCTGTGAGGAGTAAGTGAGAGACTACATGTGGCCATGCTTGGTACCTGGTCAGTATTCAGTAAAGTATAGCTGTCCCCTAGTGGGCTTTTCATATAATGCTACTACTAATAGTTATTATTAATAAATAAACTCTGGCGGAGCTTGGAGTGGAGGCCCCTCAGGAAGGAGAAGAAGCCTAGATCTCTGAAGAACAGTTTGAAAACAATGAAGCAGAGGCCCTCAAAGGCACCTTCAGCCAAGGTTTCCAGCCCCTAGAGCTCCATCCTGTGGCCAGTGCCTGGGTGTTGTCCTGGGAGGGCGCTGGCAAGGAGGGCTCACCTGCAGTAGTTGGGGGGGACCATGCCATAGACATGCACGTGGTCACACAACTCCACCGCGATCACCATGGTAAACCAGCCTGTGCTCAACCACGAATGAGACTTCTCCCTGGGGATGGAGAGGGGTCACGATGAGGGCGCATGCAGGGAGAGATGGGAGCAGGTGACCCAGGGTCACCCACGTGGAGTTCCCTGGAACTCCTCCCATCCACTCATCGGGGCCCCACTCCCACTTTGGTTACCCCAAGTCCAGCCTCGCTGTGGGAGCATGGCATGTGGCAGAGGGCTGTCCAGGCAGAGGTGAGGGGTGTGGAGGGAGCTCCTTTGAGGGGAAGAATGGGAACAGGGCATGCTAGAAATGAACTGTCTCCTGGGGAGCTGGGTCACAGTTGGGCAGGCTGAGTGACTATGATCATAGAGCATGCTAAAAACAGTTGTGCCCATGCTAGAAGCAAACTCCTAAGGGGAGACTAATCAGATAAGTTCATGCTGGAGTGACTGCAGTTCAGAGCAAGGCCTGAAGGAGTAGCCCAGAACCAAGAGCTGTGCTCGCACTACAGTGGCCACCAGCCATGTGTGATTGAGATGGGCTGTACGTGTAAATACACACTGCATTTCTTAGGTAGTATGGAAAAAAGAAGGGAGACCAGGCGTGGTGGCTCATACCTGTAATCCCAGGACTTCAAGACCAGCCTGGGGAACATAGTGAGACCTCATCTCTACAAAAAATTAAAACTTAGCCAGGTGCAGTGGCTCATGCCTGTAATCCTGGCACTTTGGGAGGCCGAGGTGGGCGGATCACCTGCGGTCAGGAATTCGAGACCAGCCTGGCCAACATGGCGAAACCCTGTCTCTACTAAAAATACAAAAATTAGCCAGGCATGGTGGCACGTGCCTGTAGTCCCAGCTACATGGGAGACTGAGGCAGGAGAATTGCTTGAACCCAGGAGGTGGAGGTTGCAGTGAGCCGAGATCGCACCACTACACTCTAGCCTGGGCAACAGAGTGAGACTCCTTCTCCAAAAAAAAAAAAAAATTGGCCGGGCGCAGTGGCTCATGCCTGTAATCCCAGCACTTTGGGAGGCCAAGGCGGGCAGATCACGAGGTCAAGAGATTGAGACCAGCCTGGCCAACATGGTGAAACCCCATCTCTACTAAAAATACAAAAATTAGCTGGCGTGGTGGCACGTGCCTATGATTCCAGCTGCTCGGGAGGCTGAGGCAGGAGAATCGCTTGAACTTGGGAGGCGGAGGTTGCAGTGAGCTGAGATTGTGCCACTGCACTCCAGCCTGGGTGACAGGGCAAGACTCCATCTCAAAACAAACAAACAAACAAACAAAAACTGAATACTTTCTCCCTAAGACTAGGACCAAGGCAAGGAAGTCCACTCTCACCATTTCCAATACAATTGAACATTGTACTGAAAATCCTAACAAGTGCAATAAAGCAAAAAGAAGAAATAGGCATACAGATTAGAAAGGAAGAAATAAAATTGTCCTTATTTGCATGTCACATGATTATCTGCATGGAAAATCCCAAAGAGTCTACAAAAATCTCCTAGAACAGGCTGGGCATGGTGGCTGGCTCACGCCTGTAATCCCGGCACTTTGGGAGGCAAAGGCGGGTGAATCGCCTGAGGTCAGGAGTTTGAGGCCAGCCTGGCCAACACGGTGAAACCCTGTCTCTACCAAAAATACATAAATTAGCTGGGTGTGTGGCGCAAGCCTGTGGTCCCAGCTACTTGGGAGGCTGAGGCAGCAGAATCACTTGAACCCAGGAGGTGGAGGTGCAGTGAGCCAAGATCATGCCACTGCACTCCAGCCTGGGCAACAGAGCAAGACTCCCTCTCAAAAAAAAAAAAAAAAAAAAAAATCTCCTAGAACCAATAAGTAAGTTTAGCAAGGTTACAGGATACAGGATCAACACACAAAAATCAATTTCTCTTTTTTTCTTTTTCTTTTTTTCTTGAGATGGAGTCTCGCCTTGTGGCCTAGGCTGGAGTGCAATGGCAGGATGTCAGCTCACTGAAACCTCCACCTCCCCGGTTCAAGCAATTCTCTTGCCTCAGCCTCCTGAGTAGCCAGGATTATAGGTGTGCGCCACCACGCCCAGCTAATTTTTTGTATCTTTACTAGAGACGGGGTTTCACCATGCTGGCCAGGCTGGTCTCAAACTCCTGACCTCGTGATCCGTCCACCTCGGCCTCCCAAAGTACTGGGATTACAGGCATAAGCTACCGCTCCCAGCCACAGAAATCAATTTCTATATGCCATTTCTATATATTAGCAATTAACAATTGGGAACAAAAGAAGTTAATGCCATTTATAATAGCTCCAAAATTTTTTAAATATTTAGGTATAAATCTAACAAAATATGTACAGGAGCTATATGTTGAACATATTGGGTTAAAAATATATTAAAGTTGCTTTTACTACTTTTTTTCTTAAGGAGATGTAAGATGTAGTCTCATTCTGTCACCCAGGCTGGAGTGCAGTGGCACCATCCTGGCTCACTGCAGCCTCAACCTCCCAGGCTCAAGTCATCCTCCTGCCTCAGCCTCCTGAGTAGCTAGGACTACAGGTACAAGCCACCGCACACAGCTATTCACTAATTTTAAAATGCGATTACTATGAAAATAAATGACATATGTGGCTCACATAGATTTCTATTGGGCAGCACTGGCCTAGCTTTCCTAGGGAGATTAGTCACAGCAGGGCATGCCGGGAGTGATGCATCGCTGGAGCAGAGCATGCCAGGAGCAACTGTGTGCTTAAGGCAAGACATGCTGGGAACAGTCAAGACTTTACATTGGGTACACTATGGGGAGCTTCTCTCAGAAAGATGCTAGGACTGACTGTGCAACCTCAGAGCAGAGCATGCTGGGTGGGAGCCCTTGTGCCCTCACAGCAAGGTATGCCAGGAGAAAGCCCTCTTGGACAAACCAGGCCATGCAGAGCATGCTGGAGAGGACCCATGTGAACAGCTGGACATGAAGAGAACTCTCCTAGGAGGCCCAACCAGAGGACGGCAGGACTTGACTACCCCTCAGAGCAGTGCATGCTGGGAGCAACAGGCCCTCTGGATGGGGCATGCTGAGAAGGAGCACAGTGCTGGCCAGAGGGGGCAGGCAGGAGGCTGGTACCTGTCCTTGCCCGTCTCACCCCGGAAGAGGTCGTCAAATTGCCGCATGCGGCCGGGAGAGACGGCATATGCTTCCATGTTGGGGAACGCCAGGCCCGCTCGCTGGATCACACGCACGAGGCTGCCCTGGGGCTTCTGCATCTTGCTCGGGGGCCCCCAGAAGATGAACACGGTTTCAGGGGTCCGGTTGACAAACTCCTGGGGCCTCCTCAGCACGCGGAACACACTGGAATGGGCCACGACGCGGTAGGTGGTCTTGTTGCCCACATCAGCTGAGTAGCCAGTGGTGGGTGCATCATTCATGCGGATTGTACACTCAGCCCGCTCGATCTCAGGGCCCAGCTTGGTGCCCAGCAGGTGGCTGGAGCTGCTGACAATCACACACTGGTGGCACCGAGAGGGCAGTGTCTGGTGGATAAGGAAAGTCAACATTATCACGGCCACTCTGTGCTGGCCCTGTGCTCCATACATCCAGGCCTCCAGGACCCAGGAATTGTTATGCCCATTTTAAAGACAGGGAAACTGAGCCCATTCATTCCACATTCAGCACACATTGATAGCAAGCTGGTTAATGGCCAAGTCCTGGGGCAGAGCAAGGAGCAAAACAGACCAGGCTTCTGCCTTCAAGAAACAGGTGGGGAGACAGATAAGAATGTACATAATACATGCCAGGAAAAAGAAAGAAAATAGTGGCAAATGGCTAAGCATTGTAGCTCATGCCTGTAATCCCAGCACTTTGGGAAGCCGAGGCAGGCGGATCACCTGAGGTCAGAAGTTCGAGACTAGCCTGGCCAATATGGTGAAATCCCATCTCTACCAAAAAATACAAAAATTAGCCGGGCGTGGTGGCGCGTGCCTGTAATCACAGCTACTCGGGAGACTAAGGCACAAGAATTGCTCGAACCTGGAGGCAGAGGTTGCAGTGAACCTAGATCGTGCCACTGCATTCAAGCCTAGATGACAGAGCAAGACTCTGTCGAAATAAAGAAAGGTAAGAAGAAAGAAAGAAAAGAAACAAGGAAAGGAAAGAAGAAAGAAAAGAAAAAGGAAAGGAAAGGGGAAAAAGGAAAGGAAAGGAGAGGAGAGGGAGAAGGGGGAGGGGGAGGGGAAGAAGAGAGGGGGAGGGGACAGAGAGGGGGGAGAGGGAGGGGAGGGGAAGGGAGGGGAAACAGGGGCAAGTGACCAAAGAGCGACTGCAGCCAGGGCACTTTAGGAGTGGTGGCCTGGAAGGCCAGGTGCAGTGGCTCACGCCTGTAATCCCAGCACTTTGGGAGGCTGAGGTGGGCGGATCACCTGAGCTCAGGAGTTCGAGACCAGCCTGACCAACATGGAGAAACCCCATCTCTATGAAAAATACAAAATTAGCAAGGTGTGGTAGCACATGCCTGTAATCCCAGTTACTCGGGAGGCTGAGGCAGGAGAATCGCTTGAACCCCAGAGGCAGAGGTTGCGGTGACCCGAGATCGAGCCATTGGACTCCAGCCTGGGCAACAAGAGCGAAACTCCATCTCAAAAAACAAAACAAAACAAAAAAAAAGAATCTAATTTGTGAGAGGAATCTAACATAACTGACTCCATCCTGTTTCTGACCTCACAGTCTAACCACCCTTGCTCATTCCTGTCCATAGGCTAAGCTAACTATGAGAGGAATTTACTTTATAGTTTAACTCTGAAGCAAAGATGATAACAGCCACTTCCCAAAACTGAACTCCACCTTGTTTGGGGACTAAAACTGACTTTGTAAAGTTAATAAAAGGCCACAAGGTAACAACTGAGACAGAGGCCTGGACTCTGCTAGGATACAGGTGTAGTAAAATCATTTGTTTTACTTATTTTCCTTTTCCTTTGTCCTTCTCTTCATAGATGCATGATTGCCTGCATATAGTCAGTTCGATAGAAGGTGGTCACTAAGAATTGATTGTCTCACCCCCTGCACACCTTTCTGTCAAGCTGTAGGCATAAACTATAACCAGTCACTATCTCTTAGCTTGCTTTTCTGCTAAGATGTAGCTATAGTTGAATTATAACCAGTCATTGGTTCTTAGTTTGCTTTTTAAAATATAGATAACATCATCGTTGTTTTTAACATAGATAACATCATTATTGTAAAACCTGAGTGTCTGAGATATTTTTCAGACCTTGCAATCTGGTAGATCAATGGATGCCAACCAGACCAGTGGCCCATGGCCCCCACCCAGGAACTGACTCGGCAGGTGAAGACAGTTTCAACACCCCTATGATTTCATCCCCAACCATTCTCTAGTCCCCCTGCCTGCCAAACTATCCTTTAAAAACCCTGGCTTCCAAATTCTGGGGGAGGCAGATTTGAGAACTATCCCACGCCTCCTCATTTGGCTGGCCCTGCGATTGTTAAACCCTTTCTCTGCTGCAACACCCGCAGTCTCAGTGTATTGGCTTTTCCTGGGCAGCAGGCAAGAAGCTGTCCGGCTGTAACAGAGACGTCTCTCTGAGCTGAGATGTGAAGGATGAAGAAGGACCACCTAGGGAAACATACTCAAGGCAGGAGAAACAGCCAGCACAAAGGCTCCAATGTGGAAATAAAGGTGGTACATTGAAAACCAAAAGAAGGCCATTCAGTTGGGGCAGAGTCAACAAGTGGGAGAACAGAAGGTCACAAAGTCTATGTGACCACAGATTCCCAGCTCTCCAAAGAAGACATCTTCCAAAAAGCACCCATGACATTTCCACAGCACCCAGAAACAAGAACCACCTTGTTATTAAGGAAGGTGTGAAAGCCACTCTGGGCTTGTTTTTCCATGGCTGAAATGAATGGGTTGGAACCACATACTCTCTGGGGTCTATTTTTTGCCCACGGAATTCCCATTCACCCTTTAAGGCTAAGCTCAAATGCCACCCTCCCCAAGGCAGCCTTCCCTGAGCCCTTACTCCAAGATCCAGCAACACATCCCACGTACCTCGACTGGCGCTCCCACTTTTCTGAGTGCTAGTTTTTCTGGCTTCCCCTGTGATGCTGGAAGCACTGCAAGCCAGGCTCTGTCTCTCCTTTCCACATCACCCACACTCAAGCTGTCCCATTTTTATTCCGCTTTCAAGGGTTCTTAGGGTAGAGAAAGACTCACTTAGGTGTTAACCTGTCTCCAGACACCTGCTAATGTGCCCTTTCCTAGTGAGGGTGTGTCCAGAGCCCGGGCTCTACACTCTGCATGCGAAGGCCCTGAAGAAAATATAGGAGGGTCAGTGAGGAAGGAGAAAGAGGTGCTACAGGGTGAACCCCAGAAATACAATCTGAATTTCATGGCTACCCAAGGCCAACAGAAGTCCCCAGGAATGACTTTGGCCTCTCTGTGCAGCTGCATCTTAGCAGGGGGTAGGAAAATACCATCTTCTTCCTTCCCTCACTGTGTGGCCTTAGACATGTGACTTCACCTCTCTGAGCCTTGGTTACTCCATCTCACCAAGGAAGATAATAATGCTGCCCTCACAGGGCTTGTCTGAGGATTACTGGTGATCAAAGTGCCTGGCACACACAGGCACTTGATAAAAGGCAGCCGGTATTATTACTGCTTTTGTGTTGTCAAATGTCCCAGTGCTCTGCTCCCAAGCCTGTGTGGGCTCCCCAGCAGAGACAGAGAGCAGTGAAAACAGAAACACATTTTCAAAAGGATTCTGATTCAGGAGATGGTAGGATATTAGCAATAAGGGTGGGGACTTGGAGAGAACTGAGGCCCAGACAGGGGCAGCGCACTTATCCAAGGTCACACAGCAAGCAGCAAGCTGAAATCACCGGAGGCAGGGCCTTGACTCTCAGGGTCCACCTTTCCTTTAGGAAAGAACAGGTGGAGGGAGTGGTGATGCTGGGCAGTAGGGAGGAGCTCCCCAAAGCAGCTGCGCTACCTTGTTGCCGAGAATGGGGACATAGCCGTCAGTGATGCTCCACTTCTTGAGGTTGACAGGTCGGCGGCTACGGCCCCGCAGGGAGCCGTAATGGAAGACCTCATTGGCACTGTTGGAGCTGTAGAGGATGAGGATGGTGATGAGGGCAAAGAGGATCACGAACACTGCTGACCGCTGCTCCTGGAGAGAGGAGAGGTCAGTGAGGGCCCAGCTGCCGGGCAGGCTCAGCGCCCCACCTCCTTGCCACCTACCATGCCTGGTTAACTCCTGCTTTTTGTTGCAGACCAGGTCAGGCACTACTTCCTCCAGGAAGGCCTCCTTCAGCCACCTCAGTCCCCCCATCACAACACTGATCATACTGCATTCAAACTCCCATCCCTCCAATTAGACCGTGAGCTCTGGGACTAGGTCAGCCTTGCTCCCCACTGTATCCTAGATCCCAGGGCCGGGCCTGGAACATGGAAGGTTCTCCGGGAGGGTTTGCTGGACTGGATTGAATATGTCAGGATTCCCTATAGCTGCTGCTAAGAGGATGTCTAGAGACAGGTGGGACATCTGAGTGAGAGGGTCTAGGTCTTCCCCCAACAGTAACTCTCCAATGTATTGCCTCTAGCTCCAAATTTATCCTTTTTGTCTGCTCTGTGGAAATGGATCTGGGCCCTTTAAATATTTTCCCTTGTCAGTTAGCTGCATATAAAACTTTGTGAGTAGAGGGTGCTGGACAGACACTGCAGGAGGAAAAGCATTTGCTTCTTGGTTCTGGTAGGCTTGCTAGGGAGGCTCCTTCAGTGCACACGGCCTCTCCAGTAAGGGCATCTTACCCACTGCCCAGAGGCCAGCAGTGCCAGCAAGTCAGGCATATTGCTTCTGGCTCCCGCTGTGATCACAGCTTCTCCGAAGTCCAGCTCCTACAGTACACTCAACCACCTGCAGCACCTGGAGGCTGGCGGCTTCCCCTCCCCAGGCCGGTTCTGTACTGGAGCCATCCAGTGGGCCATAGCTGGGCCTTCTTCAGCAAGGCCCAGATCTCAGCCTTTATGGGGGCAGGGGTGCTCCTTATATTAATATCTGCTATTCCTGTATTCCTCAGAATTCCAATCCCTTGTTACTCTAGTGTCCTATTATAGTCAATAATTTTTTGCATTAAACTTTTCCTGTTTAATCACTGTGTAGTTTCTTTTTCCTGATTAAACTCAAATTAATACAACCACCCCATCCCACTTCCAAACCTCAGGCTCCACCAAGGCTGCAGTGGATCCTAGGGAAGGGGCATGCAGGGCCAGTCATGTAGTAAGTGCTTAGGAAAGAATGAATGAATGAAAGAACGATGGGGAATCCTGACATTCTCAGGGTCATGCTCGGGCTGTATCACCTTTAACTCTGATCAGTGCACCCTTGCCCCATTTCCCGCTCACCTCCACCTGCCCACCCCTCTCTCCTGCACAGCACTCCACAGTCACCTCAGCTAGTCCTTGACCATCACAGACAGACCGTCAGGCCTGGGAAGGCAGAGCTGACCCTGGGCCCGGGAACAGGCAGGAGCTTGCCCTAAGCCACTCAGAAGATCAGTGGCCAAACCAGGGCTTAAATCTGGGCCTCCCAGGCATGGGCGGCTTCTTGCGGGGAAGAAGAGACTCGTGGTGGCTGGGGCCTGAGACAGGTCCAAAGGAACCCGTTCCATGGAGGGAAGTGAGAGGCTCAATGGGGTTAAGAAATGAAGGCAGACTTACTTTGTTGCTACTCATTTCTCTCCGGCGTCTGCTGAGGGGTAGGTGTCGGCGTCCTGCAGGTGGCCCTGGGGGCAGGGATGTGGGTTCACACCTGCAAGCCACCAGAAAGGGTTATTATGGCTTCGGTCCTTTGGGTCCAGCAAGCCAAAGGCTACACCTTCTCTGCCCCGCACTAGTTCTTCTATGCACCCAGAACTTTAAGGCTCAGGACTGTATCCCTTTTGCAGACGGAGACACTGAGGGCCAGAAAGGCCAGGAATCTGCCTGAGGTCACACAGCCTGGTGGCAGCAGAGCCCTGCCCATTCTCCTCCCTAAGCAGGGACCTTCCCACACCAAGGCAGCTGGCAGGGCCAAAGCTGGCTCCCCTGCTGGAGGACCTGACCTCCACGCAGTAGGAGCCCCATTCACACCCTGCTCTAAACCCTGCCTTGGGTCCCTGTGGTGTCAGAATAAAACAACACCGCTTGTAGGCCCCAAACTCCTCTGCTCTGGCTCTCTCTCAGGTTGGCCTGGAACGCCCTCCCTCCTATGGCCTCCTGACTCCCACTCATCCTCCAAGCCTGGCATGGACCAGGAACTCCCCTAGGTCCTCCCGTCCCCCCAGGCTAAGAGCTGCCTGCGGGATACAGCCCACCCAGGTCCTCACTCAGTTTCCCCGTGCCTCCACAGCCACGGAGATTCAGGAATATCGCTGAATGAATTAATGCATTAACAAGCAGGATCTCTCGGGGGCTAAGGGCACAGACTCAAGTCTGAGAGGCTCGGTTCTAGTCCAGGCTCAACAGTCTCTGCCAGGGCTGACTCCTCATCTGTCCAATGGCTGTAATCACAGTCTCAGGGGGTGGCTGGGGGGGCCTTTGGAAGACCTGGCAGTGAGGAGGCCGGCCCAGCTTTGCTCCGCACACCCCAATCTCTTCCTCTCCCACCACCAAAACCCAGCTCCTTTCCAGGGTTCCCCACCTGCGAAAGGGAAAATGTACTGTGTCCAGCCTACCTCCAGCAGACAGGCCGGGGGCAGGGCGGGCAGGAGTGCAGAGGGAAGAAACTGGGGCTTAGGGGGCCCTCCTCAGCTCCGTCCCCTGCTCCAGGGGCCTCTCAGTTCCTGTATTCTCTGAGCCCTTTGACCTAGCCGCTGTTTACTCCTACACGGCCACCAGGAATAGCCAGAGAACCTCGGGCCAGAGGAGGCTTGGCACACACACCTCGCTCCTGATTGGTTAGATCATGGCCCCGCCCCCTCTCCAACCCCGCCCCCTCCCCGTGGGAGCGCCCCTCATCCGGAGCTCGGCTTCGGGTTTCTCCAGCGGCTGCCCCTCGCTGCCAGTCAGGGAGGCCCAGACTCCTATCTAGTCCAGGCCCTGCGGTACAGAGCAGAAAACGGGGCCTCATCAGAAGCAGGGAGCGGCTTGTTCTTGCCCTCACAGACCGTTAGAGCAAAAGACAGGAATCCAGAATCCTGGGGTGGCCCCATCTGCCCTGAGACCTTGGCATTCAAGGCGCCCAGGGGTCCAGCCGCCTCTATCTTACTACGCGTGGCCACCCTTTCCTGCGGATGCCCCCTGCCCGCCCCCCACTTTCCCACCTTTGCCCGAGCTGTGCCCTCAGCCAGGACCACCGTCCCCCTGGTCCGCCCCGTCACAATCCTGCTCTGAGAAGGCCATGGTCAGTACAGCATGTCAGCTGCCAGTGCGAATCCCGGTTTCACGACTTACTGGCTGGGGGGCCTCGAGCAAGCCATGTGACCTCTCTGAGCCTCAGTTTCCTCATCTGTGAAATGGGAACAATAAGAGTCGGTAACTCAAGGGGTTGTTGGAAGGATTCAAGCAGATGTGGCAAGGAACACGCGGGGCTTGAAAGTGCTCCCACATTGGCCGGGCGCGGTGGCTCACGTCTGTAATCCCAGCCCTTTGGGAGGCCGAGGTGGGCAGATCACGAGGTGAAGAGATCCAGACCAGCCTGGCCAATATGGTGAAACCCCGTCTCTACTAAAAATACAAAAATTAGCTGGGCGTGGTGGCGTGCGCCTGTTGTCCCAGCTACTCCGGAGGCTGAGGCAGGAGAATCGCTTGAACCCGGGAGGCAGAGGTTGCAGTGAACCGAGATGGTGCCACTGCACTCCAGCCTGGCGACAGAGCGAGACTCCGTCTCAAAAACAAAAACAAAAATAAATAAAATAAAATAAAATAAAGAAAGAAAGAAAAGAAAGTGCTCCCACAATGCCAACAGCTGTTAGTCTTGTGGTTAATCACTGTTCAAGGCCCGCCTCTCCAGTGTGTCAGTGAAACACTCCTCCCCTGACCCCAGTGCGGCGACTTTCCCGGAATATCAAGGAATGTGTGGGAATGCGTTCTAAGCATCACCCACGCACTGAATCCAGGCAATGCATGGTAGGAGCTCTTGTTGCCCATTTTACAGATAAGGAGACTGAGGTTCAGAGAGGCAAAGCGCCTTGCGGGGCCGCCCAGAGCCGGCTCCAGAGCCTTGTTTACAGGCTTGTTTACAGGGAGCTGCCCAGGGCTGAGCCTGACTTCGTCTCCCTGGAGGATCCCTCTCGGCTGGAACGGGTCAGAGGCCATGGAGTGTGTGCCCAGGACGTGGCTCGGCACCGGCACCAGGGCGGGGGTCTAGGGGTGCCGGCCTGTTGGGGAGCGGCTTGCTCACGCTGGGGAGGCGGCAGCCCCGAGCGCTGGGCCAGGAGCATGGACTCAGCCCAAGGCTGGACATGCAGGCGAGCTGAGCGGGAGCCGAGGGTGGGGGCCACACCCTGACCTCTGTTTGGGGGCTTTCCTTCTTCCAGCCCCGGGAGTCCTCCCGCAGATCGGGACGCCCCCACGAGCCCGCGTGGGAGGAGGGCTCCAGGGAGAAGGGGGAGGGGGGCTCCTAAATCCAAGACGATGCGGGACGCTGAGCCCGTGCGTCCACCTGGTGGGGGGCTCACCCAGCGCGCGCCTCGCGTCAACCCCCTCCCCACCTCCTGCACTCCGGGGGTCCGGAGCCCTAACCCCAGCTGGGAAGAAAAGACAGGCAGGACCGCTGACGGGGTAGTCGGCGGCAAGAGGCCCAGCGGACCCCGCGACAGACCCTGGGCGCGAGGACCGGAACCTCGGGGCGCGGCTACCAAGGGGGAAGGGGTCTAGGGGTGCCGCCGGGGGACCCGCATCCATCCCCATCCCCGGCGATTAGCAATCTCCTCTCCCGGCGCCCTCCGCCCCAGCCCCCTCCTCCGCCCCCGCCCCCGCGGCCCGCTCCCGCGCGGCGCCTGCTCACCTCCGGCGGGGAGCGCCCGGCCCCCCGCGGCCCCCGAGCCCCCTCACATGGCGCCGGGAGCCGAGCGCCGGGGTCCGCGCTCCTCAGGCCGCCCAGGCCTCGCCGCACCCGCGGCCCGCCGGGTCCTAGCGCCGCCGTCACGGCCCGGCCCAGGCCTGGAAGGTGGGCGGAGCCTCGGGGCCGCGGGTGGCTCCGCCCACGGGCGGCGCGGGCGGGGAAGGGAAAGGGGAGGCGGACCCGGGTGCCGCCGCCTGGTGAGCGCCTCGGTCACCCCACTGGGCAGCCCGGGGTGACCACCAAAATACAACAGCCTTTCGGCTCCCTGCAGTGTGGATCAGGCCCACTTCTAGCTCTCTTTATTGCCACCATGACCCCGGATGGGGAAACTGAGTTCCGGAGCACGCTGTGCTTGCACTCAGTGGAGTTTCTACCTGGGCTCCCCAAAGAGGGCCTCCAGCTCCCTGCCTTGCACCCTGTAGTCACCTGGGCAAACTTAGGGTTCACCCTCAGATTCAAGTTCCGCTCTGCCATTCGCCAGCTGCGCAGCCTTAGCGCATAACTTCCCTTCTCCCTGCCTCTGGAAAATAGGGAGAAGAATAACTTCACAGAGCTAGGAAAACTTAAGATGTTCCTTCTTGTAATTACCAGGACATCCATGACATCACTCTACGTGATAAGGAAAAATAACTTAAGTAGCCATTGCTAGGGGACTGCTTAAGTTAAGGCACAGCCTGCCGAAGTGCACGAGGAGGCTGTTAAAATGAAGGATGCGGGCCAGGCGCGGTGGCTCGCTCACGCCTGTAATCTCAACACTTTGGGAGGTCGAGGCAGGTGCATCACCTGAGGTCAGGAGTTTGAGACCAGCCAGGCCAACATGGAGAAACCCCGTCTCTACTAAAGATACAAAATTAGCCTGGCATGGTGGCACATGCCTGTAATCCCAGCTACTCGGGAGGCTGAGGCAGGAGAATCACTTGAACCTGGGAGGCAGAGGTTGCGGTGAGCCGAGATCACGCCATTGCACTCCAGCCTGGGCAACAAGAGCGAAACTCCGTCTCAAAAAAAAAAAAAAAAAAAAAAGAAGGATGCAGGTCAGTATGTCTTGGCAGGAAAGAATGGCCAGGATATTTATAGGATATTTACGTGAAGAAAGCAAGTTAAAGAACTGCCAGCCAGGCCCAGTGGCTGTAATCCCAGCACTTTGGGAGGCTGAGGTGGGTGGATCACCTGAGGTCAGGAATTAGAGACCAGCCTGGTCCACATGGTGAAACCCCCTCCCCCAACCCCCCACCCCACCCCGCCTCCAGTCTCTACTAAAAATACACAAATTAGCGAGGCGTTGTGGCGGGCACATGTAATCCCAGCTACTTGGGAGGCTGAGGCAGGAGAATCACTTGAACCCAGGAGGCAGAGATTGCAGTGAGCCGAGATCATGCCATTGCACTCCAGACTCCAGCCTGAGCAACAAGGGCTAAACTCCCTATCAAAAAAAAAAAAAAAAAAAAAAAAAACTGTCTTGGAAACAAAGTTGTAAACATTTGCATTCCACAGCTGAGTACACATGCCCTGGAGAAATTCTTGCAGATGTGCCCAAGGAGGTTCATAGCAGCATCGCTATGGGGAAAAACCCCAAATATCCATCAACAAGAGAATGGAATTGTTTTATACAATGGAAGGTTCACACTGTGGAATAATATGTAACAGGGTAAAATCAATGATCTACAATTACATGGATGAATCTTAGAGACACAAGGAGTGAAAAAGAGGTATTGGAAGATAAGTAAAAACTACACAATAGGGGCCAGGCGCGGTGGCTCATGCCTGTAATCCCAGCACTTTGGGAGGGGAGGCAGGCGGATCACTTGAGGTCAGGAGTTCGAGACCAGCCTGGCTAACATGGTGAAACCCCGTCTCTACTAAAAATACAAATAAATTAGCCAGGCGTGGTGGCACATGCTTACTTGGAACACGCTACTTAATCCCAGCTACTTGGAAAGCTAAGGCAGGAGAATCGCTTGAACCTGAGAGGCGGGAGACAGAGGTTGCAGTGAGCCCAGATCGTGCCACTACACTCCAGCCTGGGCGACAGAGAGAGACTCCGTCTCAAAAAAATAAAATAAAATAAATTAAAATAAAAATAGACCGGGTGCGGTGGCTCAGGCCTGTAATCCCAGCACTTTGGGAGGCCAAGGCAGGCGGATCACCTGAGGTCAGGAGTTTGAGACAAGCCAGACCAACATGGTGAAGCCCAGTCTCTACTTAAAAAATACAAAATTAGCCAGGTGTGGTGGTGCATACCTGTAGTCCTAGCTACCCTGGAGGTTGAGGCAAGAGAATCGCTGGAACCGAGGATGTGGAGGTTGCAGTGACCGAGATCGTGCCACTGCACTCCAGCCTGGTGACAGTGCGAGACTCCATCTCAAAAATAAATAAATAAAAATAAAAGCAAAAGTCAAGAACAATGGGGGAGGAATCAAAGAGGTATGCAAGTTACAGTAACTGGTCTTTAAGTGGGGACTGAGTTCAAGAGGTTCATGATATTTTTATGCTTTATCACTTTCAAATATGACACCATATCACAATATTTTAAAAGATGCAAAAAAATAAATAAGGAAATGCCTTTTGCCTATCACGGTGATTAGTGTTTTTGGTTTTTTGTTTTTTATTGAGATAAAGTCTCGCTCTGTCACCCAGGCTGGAGTGCAACGGTTCAATCTCGGCTCACTGCAAGCTCCGCCTCCTGGGTTCAAGTGATTCTCCTGCCTCAGCCTGCCGAGTAGCTGGGACTACAGGCGCGGGTCACCACGCCCAGCTAATTTTTTTGTATTTTTAGTAGAGATGGGGTTTTGCCATGCTGGCCAAGCTGGTCTCGAACTCTCGACCTAGGTGATCCGCCTGCCTCAGCCTTCCAAAGTGCTGGGATTACAGGTGTGAGGCACTGTGCCTGGCCAGTGTTTAGTGTTAATAGTGGTTATTTCTGGAATGATGGGATCTGGGGCTGCTTTTTTTCTTTTGGTTTAACTGTATTTTTCCAAAAATTTTAAGATAATGGTCACATTATTATTATTATTATTATTATTATTATTATTATTATTATTTTGAGACAGACTTTCACTGTGTTGCCCAGGCTGGAGTGCAATGGCGCGATCTCGGCTCACTGCAACCTCTGCCTCCTGGGTTCAAGTGATTCTCCTGCTTCAGCCTCCTGAGTAGCTGGGATTACAGGCGTGTGCTACCACGCTGGGCTAATTTTGTATTTTTAGTAGAAACGAGGTTTCACCATGTTGGTCAGGCTGGTCTCAAACTCCTGACCTCAAATGATCCACCCCCCTTGGCCTCCCAAACTGCTAGGATTACAGGCATGAGTCACCGCACCCAGCCCACACAATATTTTTATATATTTAAAAATGTATTTTTTAATTTCTAAAAACAAACTGCAATATATAGCATAATTTTTTGCTTGCTTTTTTTTTTTTTTTTTTTTGGAGATGGAGTCTTACTCTGTTGCCCAGGCTGGAGTGCAGTGGCACGATCTCGGCTCACTGCAAGCTCTGCCTCCCGGGTTCACGCCATTCTTCCGCCTCAGCCTCCCGAGTAGCTGGGACTACAGGTGCCTGCCACCACGCCCGGCTAATTTTTTGTATTTTTAGTAGAGATGGGGTTTCACTGTGTTAGCCAGGATGGTCTCCATCTCCTGACCTTGTGATCCGCCCGCCTCGGCCTCCTAAAGTGCTGGGATTACAGACATCAGCCATCGCACCCGGCCTTTGCTTGCCTTTTAAAAATACATAACTATGCATAATATTTGTAAATGCACACATAAAGTGTCTGGAAGGACCCACAAGGACTACCAGCAGTTGATTCCCTGTTAAAGTGAAGGTGGGGCAGGACGGTTGGGTGCTACCTTCACTTTTCCCTTTATAAACTTCTAGGTTGTTTGCACTGTACTTATATGGGAAGTTAATACCAGTTTGTTTCCAATTAAAACAAAAGTCAGCAGCAGTCCCCCAGGGTCCAGCCTTTAGGCCATAAAGGCACTGCCCACCAGGCAGGGAGGGGGTGGCCCGCAAGGGTGGATTGGAGGCTTCCTGTCCCTGGTGCCCACCTCCATCCGCTTCCTGAGCCTCAGACCAAGCTCCACCCATGGCCCTCCTAGGTCGCCGACCCCGCCCTACAAGTGACAGGATGGAAAACCACGGAGTGGGGGCAGGGCGGTCAGACAGGCAGGAGGCCTGATGAACTTGACTTCTGAGGACTCAGAGCCTCTAGCCCAAGGCCACCCAGGGGGCTGGGGGCTGCACCAGGGAGGGAAACATCCCGTCTCCAGCCCTTCTCACTAACCCAGGCCAGTGACCCGAATCAAACACCCAGAAGTGAGAGGGTGCTTTGGCCCTGCTCCTGGACAGCATCTGGGCCTGGAGCTGCCTGTCCCGCCTGCCATGTCTCTGGGCCCAGGCTCACTCCAGCAGGATTTGCTTCAGGGCTGGCTTCCCTTCTTGGGCCCCAAGAACGACAGCAACCATCTCAATAACAGTAATAACAAGGATGAGAAACAGAGCAGCTTACTCTCTGCCAGGCACTTTGCAAACACACCTCATTGAATCCTTATGGTGGCCTATGAGTTGGGTACTGCGGTTAACCCACTTTCCAGAGGAAGAAACTGAGGCTCAGAGAACATGCAGGTGGCAGGGTTGTTTTCACTAGGCCTGTCTGTTTAATAACCACAGACATTCTACACGGAAGCCTTGGGTCTGAGAGAGCCAAGCCAGGCCACACCAGGACGTTCCTGCATGGTGGCTGTGGCCAGTCCTCGTGGGCCTCCCCCCCGCCAGCCCTTCCCCCACAGTCCAGGAGAGCTGGCCTCTGCTTTGACCCTTCCTGCCTCCTACACGGGTAGGAGAGGCCCATGTATCCCCTGCTTCCTGACCCTTAGCAAACTTCTTTGATCTGTTAGGATTTTTCCCTTCCATGGTATTCTGGAAAGAGCTCTAAGAGACCCCCTCACCTGCCGCAGCTCCCAATTCAAAGAAATCAAGATCAAGGGTCGGAGAGAGAATAGAACTTGCCCAAGACTCCGCAGCGGGTCCTGGGCAGAGCCAGGCTGCAAGCCAAGCCTGGGGACTCCGGCCTCTCTCCCTCTAGGCTTTTGTCTTGGCGGGGGGTCTTCTGGAGAGGAGAGGCCTGTGAGAGTGGCGGGCAGGTGGGGGCCTGCACACAGGGGCTGCTCCATAGCCCAAGACCTGGGCTCCCAGCCAGAGGGTCTGGAACGAGGAAGTACTGCCTCTTCCCCCACAGAGGCTGGAGAGGGCAGACGGGCCTAGATGAGCCTAGACGCTGGGGCCCACCAGTCCCTCAAAGCCAGATGTTCCTGTTCTCACCTGGGTGTGTGAGATTTTTTGTTTCATTTTGTTCCTTACAAAGTGAAGCTGTGTGAACCGTGAGCGTGAGCTCTGGGCCTGGCTCCATGGCCCTTCTAAGGAAAAGGCCCCTTAGGACACCTCTGGGCTGTGAGGCTTACCTGGCTTCCCCTCTGGGCTTGGAGGAAGTAGGGTAGGTCCTCAGCCAGTCTGCTGAGGGGCAAAGGAACCAGGGTATGAACAGGAAAACAGAGGCCCAAAGAGTGGCTGCAGATTCAGGTGATCCCTGGGGCTGTGGGGAGGCTCCTGCCCTGGGCTCACCTCAAGGAAGCTGCAGGAACTGCTGTGGCAAAAGCAGAGAGTCTTCAGTTTCCTGATCAAGACAGCCTTCAGTAGACCCCGAGCCAGCCACCAGACCTGTCAAGGATCATCTCCATCTGCCTGGAGGAAGTGAGTGACGCATCACTCCTGCGAGGTCACCACCCCCAGAAAGACACACGATTTGGGTCAACCCAGTAGTAAATACCCCACCCAAGGGTAGGGCCAGGTTAGAGGAGCCTCTGTGTCCTGGGCCCAAGGGCTGGGTCAGCCTTTTCCCAGGGGATAGAGAAGGAAGAGGAGGCAGCCTCCCAGGAGGGAGTGGAGTTCAAATCCCATCAGAACCAGCGGACACTAGGCCTTGGACACCCAGGATGAGGCAGGGAGTAGGGAGACAACCAATGGGGCAGGGGCTTCCTGCCATCTGTCACCACCAAGGAAAGGCAGGGCCAGCCGAGGGCAGATGAACCCCACGAAAAATGCTGGCTCCACATGTCAAGTGCCTGCTATGTCCTAAGCCACGGGGATAGTCCACTGTCTGAATCTGTGAGGTGGGGACAATTTTAACCTTTTACAAATGACAAAACAGGCCCAGAGAGGGGTACTAATCTGCCAAGACCACAACAGCAGAAAGTGGGGCCAGAAAGAAGTCAGGCCTTGATTCCAGGGCCCTCCCTCCCTCTGAGCCCGGAAACCCCCTCCACCTCCGCCTACCAGACTCCATCCCGCCCTTACCTCTGCCTGACACCTGTTGAGAGCTCTTCGCTCTGTGCTGTGGCTCCGCTGCCAGCCTGCTCCTTGCTTCGCCAGCTCAGGGCTCTCCTCCCCCCTCCCATTCCTGCAGAAACTTCTGGGTCCACCTGGCACTGGGCAGGAGGAAGCCGGGCACAAAAGCGGTGCTGTGAACCAAGTGCCAGGTCTCAGCCCCCTTTGTGAAAGCCAAAGGCTGGAGGGAGAGTGCGCCGGGTCACCCAGAGCCCCCGGGACTACTGGCTACATAATTTCTGGGATCCAGTGCAAAATGAAAATGCAAGTCCTCTTGCAAAAAAAAAACAAAAACAAAAAACAAACAAACAAACAAAAAACCTAAGAATTTAAAGTTGGCAACAGCAGAGCATTAGCATAGGGCCCTGATCCCTGGAGCTGGCAGCTAGAACCCCAGGGCTGCATCCCAGCTGACAGCCCGAGGCCCTGGCCCAGTCCTCTGAGTCTTCCCGTCCCCAGATGAAGTAGTGATGCCTGGAAGGGGTGATGCTTGTGGGCTCTCTCCAGCCCAGGGGTGCAGGGCTGAGGTCCTCGGGCTCAGCTCTCAGAACTGGTATTGCACACTGGCCCAGCCGCTCCACAGTTGTCCGGCTTCAGCTGAGTGGCCTCAGCTCATCTGTAAAACCGGCTAGCACCAGTCCTCCTCTGAGGATGGCAAGGTTCCGCTGGTGGGACTTTTTTTCTCACTTTACAGATGACGAAAGTAAGGCCTGAGCCAGACTAGACTCCCTCACAGCAGCCACCCAGGGCTGCCCTCTGCCTTCCTGTTTTGCTGGGAAACCAAACCCACTTTCTTTCTTTCTTTCTTTTTGAGATGGAGTCTCACTCTGTCGCCCAGGCTGGAGTGCAGTGGCATGATCTCAGCTCACAGCAACCTCCGCCTCCCGGGTTCAAGCAATTCTCCTGCCTCAGCCTACCGAGTAGCTGGGACTACAGGCACCCACCGCCACATCCTACTAATTTTTTGTATTTTTAGTAGAGACGGGATTTCACCATGTTGGCCACACTGGTGTCGAACTTCTGACCCCAAGTGATCTGCCCACCTCGGCCTCCCAAAGTACTGGGATTACAGGAGTGAGCCCCCGTGCCTGGCCCACTTCTTCTTCTTCTTTTTTTTTTTTTTTTGTAGAGACTGGTTTTGTCACGTTGCTCAGACTGGTCTCAAATTCCTGGTCTCAAGCAACACTCCCGCCTTAGCCCCCACTGTGCCAGGCCCAACCCCAGATTTAATGGCTAATTTAACTTGCCATTTGACCCAGGACCAGGGAAGCAATATGGGTGGAGGAATTTCCCTCCCACTCAGAGTCGCTTCCTCCTGGCCCTGGCTCTCCTCTCACTGGGTACAGAACGGGGTTCCCAAAGAAGCCTCCGACTTGGGGTCAGTTTCCTGGGCCAGAGCAGTGAAGGGACCAGCCCCCCAGAGGAGCCCTGACCTGCTGGGGAAGGGGCTGGGCTGGGGCCACCAGCAGGAGGTTGTTGGGGAAGAAATTGAAGCCCAGCCAATGTGGGCCCAGGTAGGAGCCTCAGGGATTCCAGTCAACAGCTTCTGGGACAGCTGGGCGCGGTGGATCACGGCTGTAATCCCAGCACTTTGGGAGGCCGAGGCGGGTGGATCGCCTGAGGTCAGGAGTTCGAGAGCAGCCTGGCCAACATGATGAAACCCCGTCTCTACTAAAAATACAAAAAATTAGCTGGGCGTGGTGGCACGCGCCTGTAATACCAGCTACTTGGGAAGCCGAGGCAGGACAATTGCTTGAACCTGGGAGGCGGAGGTTGCAGTGAGCCGAGATGGCACCACTGCACTCCCAGCCTGGGCAATAAGAGCAAAACG
Source organism: Pan paniscus (assembly GCF_029289425.2). Taxonomy (NCBI): domain Eukaryota; kingdom Metazoa; phylum Chordata; class Mammalia; order Primates; family Hominidae; genus Pan; species Pan paniscus. The sequence continues at coordinate 11,445,862 of NC_073260.2, read as the reverse complement.
TCGTCTCAAAAAAAAAAAAAAGCTTCTGGGACTGTGACAGGGAAAGAAACCCTCATCTCCACCCCTAAACACATCAGACACATGACCACGCTAGAGACAGCATCCAGAAAACACACGTTTACCCGTACGTTCCTGATACGGCCCCGGCAGTCACAACTCCAAGGCCCCTTCACCAATGAACCCCAGGCTCTCGGCTGCCCCAACCAGGGCGGCCAGCCTGAGAAGTGTGGCACCAAAAGGTGGTAGGGGCGGCTGGGGAGGGAGGACCAGGACTGGCACAAGGTCATGATGCTGGTGAGTTGGGGGCCATCAGCCCCAGGGACAAAGGCCACTTGACAGACCTGGAGGTGGGGTGAGCCCCCAAATGCCATGAATTACTCAGGGAGTGGAGGGGGGAGACACAGCTCCCCCCTCCACTCCCCTTCAAGTCATGAGGCCTGAGATGGCTCCAAGTGTCGCCAGAATGGGGCGGGAAGGAACCTTAGGTCCCCCCAGCACGTGGCAGGAGGCAGGATCCATAAATTAAGTGTTTTTGTGGAGTGTGATGGCTTGGGATGGGACATCCCGGAGGCCTCGCAACGGCATGGCGGCTGGCAGGGTGACAGAAGCTACTCAGTCCTCCAGGATGGATGGGCGAACACGATGGGCCTCTTCTTGGCCCAGCGGGAGAAGACCGCCTTCTCAGTGATGAAGCGGTGGGCGCTTCGGGGCGCCTGCTCGTGTGCCAGGTACATCTGACACTCATCTAGCCGGCCCTTCTCAAAGTAGTGGTAAGGCACTGAGGGGTGGCTCTTCTCCCTGCGGGGTGGGGAACAGGGCTGGGGTGGGACAGAACCCACTCGCCTCCGGCCACACCCTGCCGCCTACCTTGACCACCCCTCGCCAGGCCCATGGGCTCGTGAAGACCCACGCCTGATCCCTGGGGAGGCCAAGACACATAGGGGAGTAGCAGATCCCGAGAGCCAGGGTTCGAGTCCTGGCTCTGCCTCTTGCAAGCTGGATGACTCTGGGCCAGAGATGGACGCTGTGAGCCTCAAGAGCCCGTGTGTAAAACGCAGACGGTCACATCCGCCTTCCAGAACAAGTGCATAGATCAAGAGATGGAGACTGCAGGCACCCTGCTAGTGGTCCTGGGCTCCTGGTGAGGGAGGAGCCCCTCATTCCCATGTCACAGAGCCACCAGCCCTGCATGCCCACCTCCCCATCAGCATCACAGGGGCCAGCTGTATGGCCAGGGCCATGGCTGGGGCACAGGGACACCTGTCACCTCGGTGACCTGTGGTGAACTCGTTAGTTTCCATAATATTGAAATATAATAATATAGGCCGGTGCGGTGCTCACACCTGTAATCCCTGATCCCTGGGGAGGCCAAGGCGGGAGGATCACCTGAGGTCAGGAGTTCCAGACCAGCCTGGCCAACATGATGAAACCCCGTCTCTACTAAAACTACAAAAAATTAGCTGGGCGTGGTGGCACGTGCCTGTAATCCCAGCGACTAGGGAGGCTGAGGCAGGAGAATCGCTTGAACCCGGGAGGCGGAGGTTGCAGTGAGCCAAGATCGCACCACTGCACTCCAGCCTGGGCAACAAGAGCAAAACTCCATCTCAAAAAAAAAAAAGAAATATAATAATATAACAATGGTACAAAATCATACCATAAACATATCTGAACTTGATATCATGCTGGTATTATAATATCAAATATTATATATCAAAAATCATATATAATATCAAAAATTAAAACTTATATAAAACATATCACTGATATATATATATATATTTAGGCCCTATATATATAGGCCCTGACTGTGGTAAGCACTTTTGTAGATTATTCCCTCCCTAAATGTTTCAACAACCTTCCAAGTAAGATGTGGTTCTTTTCTCTATTTTCCACATAAGGAAACAGAGGGTCTGCGGGGTGGCATGACTGGCCCGTGAACAGCCTGTGGCCACAACAGCAGCACTGGGGTTGGTAAGGCAGCCTGTTTGACACTGAGCTCTTTCCCAAGGCCCAGAGCCCAAGGGGTATCTGTGCTATGGTCACCCACCATGAAGCCCACACTCCCTGTGCCCCCACAGCTCCCAAATCCTCTGGTTTAAGGCCTAGGAGGGCTCACAGTCCTCCCCGCGTCCCCGCGTGCCTGGCCTGGCCGGTCTGACCTGCAGTAGCTGTCGCTGACCATCCCATAGACCACGATCTCCTCACACAGCTCCAGCGCGAGGATCATGGTGAACCAGCCGGTGCTGAGGAAGGAGCCCGACTGCCTCCTGGGGGTGGCAGGGGGACAGGGGGATGCTGTCAACAAGGGGCCATGTGGTAGCTCCAGGCCCCAGCAGCACTTGGTACTTTGCCCGCCCAGGGCTACGCACCTCAACCTCTTGCGGGGGACTCTGGGGGAGGCTGGGGAGGGGGCAGAGCCAGCCCAAGGCCAGCAGTGGGTGACAGGCAGAGCGGCACACAAACCCAGGCCTGATCACCTCCTCAGCACCCAGCGGGGCTCGGGCCCAGCTACGCTTTGCAGGGTTTGAGCAAACCCCTGGATGATGGGTGTGGGGGCTCTGGCCACGTCCTCTCCTCATCTAAGGGACCAGGCCTGGGGAGACAGCATGAGGCAGCAGGGCACCGTGGTTTGAAGTCAGGTGGGGGTTCTCTAGAGTCCAAGGATCTTCCACTTGAACCCTGGCTCTGCTATGGGCATCACATTTGCTCGTGAACCTCTCTGAGCCTCATGACCAGTCTGTGAAGTGGAGATAATTCTAGGGGGTTATAGGGAGGGAACACTGTCAGCCCAGCCCCTGCCCGCATGCCCCCATGCCCCACTCACAGCAAGGGGCTAGGTGGTGGCCCCAGCCTCAGCTCCCTGGAGGCAGCAGCCCTGGGTACTCTTGCAGCCGAGGGCCGCCCCTCTCAACCTCTATAGAGCGGGTATGAACTGGTTCATTCATTCAAACTGAGCCCCACCCAGGCCCTGTGCTGGCCCAGAACCTACCTCATCTGGTGCTAACATTCCACAGAAGCACCAGATGGGAAGGGAAGGAGACAAATAGATAAACAAGTAGCTAGGAGACCAATCTGTAAGCAAGATGATGGCAGAGGGTGACACCTGCTGCCAAGACAAGGAAACAAAGGAATGGATAAAGAATGCCAGGGCGGGAGGCACTCCTTCTGATGGGGTGGTCAGGGCGGGCTTCCCTGAGGAGGTGACCTGAGTAACAAGAGGAGCCTGTCATGGGAAGATCTGGGAGAAGAACATTCCAGGGAGAGGGAACAGCAGGTGCAAAGGCCTGCAGGTAGAAATAGGCATGGATGTCTGAGCCCCAGACGGCCAGTATGGGTAGAACAGGGAGAGTGAAGGAGACACAAAGTCACAGAGGCAGGCAGAGGCAGGATCACGCAGGGCAGGCAGGCCAGGAGTGGTGGGGGCGGGAAGCCTAAGTCAAGATGGCAGCCATGGGCCATTGTACGTGGCAGATGATGATACAAGAGGAGTCAGAGGCACAGCCCAATTTTCTGGGGGATACACCAGAGGCTGACTGTTCTATCTCCTGAGCACAGAGGCCAGTGGAGAGCAGGTGTGTGGAGGAGGGGCTGGCAAGAGTCATGAGTGTGCTTTTGGTTATGACATAAAATGAAACCTTGAATGCGGAGTGCTTCACCCAATGCCTGGTGAGCAAAGAGGGCTGTTATTGCTCTGTTTTGTTTTGCTTTTTGAGACAGAGTCTCGCTCTGTCACCCAGGCTGGAGTGCAGTGGTGCGATCTTGGCTCACTGCAACCTCTGCCTCCAGGTTCAAACGATTCTCCTGCCTCAGCTACTCTCCTGAGTAGCTAGAATTACAGGCATGCGCCACCACACCTGGCGAATTTTTGTATTTTTAGTACAGATGGGGTTTCACCATGTTGGCCAGGGTGGTCTTGATCTCTTGACCTCGTGATCCTTCCACCTTGGCCTCCCAAAGTGCTCGGATTACAGGCGTGAGCCACCGCGCCCAGCCCTAATTTTTGTATTTTTAGTAGAGACCAGGGTTTCACCATGTCGGCCAGGCTGGCCTCAAACTCCTGACCTCAAGTGATCCTCCCGTCTTAGCCTCCCAAAATGCTGGGATTACAGGCGTGAGCCACCGCACCCGGCCTCTAACTTTTATTATCCAGAAGGGATATCAGAGACCAAGTTAGACAGACCATTCCCTCCAGAGAGAAGTGCTCCCTCATGCCCCTACACACTGGCTAGTGCTTCCCATCAGGTGCTCAAAAGGCCTGACAGCCCTCAACACCATCTGGGATTCTAGATCTGTGTGACAGTTTCCTGAGTGACATCCCCTCTGCCTCCTGCCCCCATTAGAGGGCAGGACCATGTCTGCCTCCATGAGTGCTGACCTCCCGGGCCTGACAGAGCAGCCCCCTGATCGACAAGAGACTCCCAGAGAAGGAAGGCCCCAGCTGCCAGAGAGACCCCAGCAGGCAGGCCCCAGGCTCACCGGTTCTTGCCCGTCTCGTCCTGGAAGATCTGGTCGCAGTAGGCCATCATGCGCTCCGTGAAGGTGTACACCTGCAGGCCGGGGTACATCCTGGTGAGCTGCAGCAGCGTGCGGTAGGTGCGGCCGCCGAGCACCCGGTCCATGTGCCTGCCCTGGCCCCACACCACGTAGAGCGTGTCTCGGGCCTTCTGGAAGTAGTGTGAATAGTTGCGCAGCAGCAGCGGCACGCTTGTGTGTGAGATGACACGCAGGGTGCTGCGCTGGCCCACATCCGCCTCAAAGCCCACGGTGGGCGCCTGGTTCATGCGGAACACGCACTCGGCACCGTCGATCTCAGCACCCAGGCCTGAGCCCAGCATTTGGCCGGAGCTGGACACCACGGCACAGCTGCGGCACGGCTCGCGGACCAGCGGCTGCAGGGCAGGCAGGGAGAAAGAGACAGAGAGGCATGAGCACGCAGCTTACACCCCTGCAGCTCCCCCTGGAATATCCACCAATCTTGCTTGATCAGGTATCGGCTTGAAGGACTGTTATGAACCCATTTTGCAGGCTGGGCAGCAGGGATGACTTTCCCGAGATCACAGTGATACCCAGTGTCAGAGCTAAGGTTCTGCACTCAGCCCCCACTTCCTCATCAGCCATATTTGTGGTCCTCATTCCTGTTGCTGCCTCTGAGGCCCTGTCTCTACGTAATGAGTCCTTATGAGGTTTGCTTGAGCAAATAGTTATAAAACACTTAGAACAGTGGCTGGCGCAGACTGGAGGTCATATAAGTATTTGTCAAGTAAACATGAACCTCAGCTCTTCAGAATCATTCTTAGGCCACTCCCTCCCCTGCGCATGCCTCACCCACACTGTGCCCAGTTTCTAAGTAAGAGCAGGGTCATCAGCGCCCAGGACAGCTGTGGGACTCCCTGGTCCTGAGCCTGAATCCTGGCTCTGCCCTCTCCTAGCTATGTGGCCTGAAGCCAAGTCACCGGCCTCTGTGCGCCTCAAGTCTCTCATCTATAAAATGGGGAAGAAAACAACATCTGGGCCGGGAGCGGTGGCTCACGCCTGTAATCCCAGCACTTTGGGAGGCCAAGGTGGGTGAATCACCTGAGGTCAGGAGTTCAAGACCAGCCTGGTCAACATGGCAAAACCCCATCTCTACTAAAAACACAAAAATTAGCTGGGCGTGGTAGCACACGCCTGTAATCCCAGCTACTCAGGAGGCTGAGGCAGAAGAATCCCTTGAACCTGGGAGGCAGAGGTTGCAGTGAGCCGAGATTGTGCCACTGTACTCCAGCCTGTTGACAGAGTGAGCTCTTGTCTAAAATAAATAAATAAATAAATAAAAATATAAATACAAAAAAAAAAAAGAAAAAGAAAACAACATCTGGCCGGGCAAGGTGGCTCACACCTGTAATCCCAGCACTCTGGGAGGCCGAGGTGGGTGGATCACTTGAGATCAGGAGTTCAAGACCTGCCTAGCCAATATGGTGAAACCCCATCTCTAAAAATTAACCAGGTGTGGTGGCATGAGCCTGTAGTCCCAGGGCAGGGCTAGGGCAGGCACATGGACTGGGTGCTCGGCGGCCACACCTACTGCACACTGCTGCAGCTCACCAGGATGTACCCCGGCCTGCAGGTGTAGACCTTCACCGAGCGCATGATGGCCTACTGCGACCAGATCTTCCAGGACGAGACAGGCAAGAACCGGTGGCGGGAGGCTGAAGCATGAGAATCACTTGAATCCGGCAGGTGGAGGTTGCAGTGAGCTGAGATCACACTACTGCACTCCAGCCTGGGTGACAAAGCGAGACTCTCTCTCTCAAACAAACAAACAAACAAAAACATTTCTTGGGCGGGCGCGGTGGCTCATGCCTGTAATCCCAGCACTTTGAAAGGCCAAGGCAGGCAGATCACCTGAGGTTGGGAGTTCGAGACCAGCCTGACCAACATGGAGAAACCCCGTCCCTACTAAAAATACAAAATTAGCTGGGTGTGGTGGTGCATGCCTGTAATCCCAGCTACTCGGGAGGCTGAGGCAGGAGAATCGCTTGAACCTGGGAGGCGGAGGTTGCGTGAGCTGAGATCATGCCATTGCACTCCAGCCTGGGCAACAAGAGCAAAACTCCATCTCAAAAAAAAAAAAAAAATTCTTTTTAGAATCTAGGGCTCAGAGCCGAGATTGCGCCACTGCACTCCAGCCTGGGAGAAACAGAAAGACTCCGTCTCAAAAAAAAAAAAAAAAAAAAGAACCTAGGGCTCAGAGAGGTGATGTGATTGGCCAGGATCACATGGCTGGTGAGTAGAGGGGTCAAGCTCAAGGTCCGGTTTGGGACAAGCCCAGCTCTCACTACTCATCCCGGATGCATTGCCTGGCCCACTCACCTTCCCATCTGGCACACTGCTATATCCACTGAAGTGCAGGGGTCCCGGCACGGTGGGCCTGGAGCCTGTGGGGAAGTGGTGGTCCAGGCAGGTGGCCAGGCAGAGGGGCAGGCTGGCCCAGCAGCACAGGAGGATGTAGACGGCAGAGAGGACCACGGAGCACAGGATGATGAGCACGAGCCGACCCTGAGGGAGACAGTGGCCATGGGGGGTGTATGTGGGGAGGGGCTCCCAGAAGCCCCTTCAGCGCTGCACCTGGCCTCCTGGGTCTAGAGAAGCTCCTGGGTCTAGAGCAGCTCCTAGAACAGCAGCAGAATCCAGTCTCCATCCACTGGGCCTTACCTGGGGATGCCAAGCTCTGGGCACATAAGGCCCCGGAGATAACACTGTTATCATCCCCACATTCTAGATAAGGAAAGCAGTTTGGAGTGAAGTGTGTAGTACAAGGCCATACAGCAAAGAAGCAGCACAGTGGGGCCTTAAATACCGGCTGGAAAGCCCATATTCCTAACTGGAGGCTGGGGTGTACTGTGCGACCTATGGCTCTCCATCCCTCTGGGCCTGTTTCCTCCTCTACAAACTGGGGACTGATAATGCCCACCATGTGAACTTACGGGAGGGGGGCAGTGAAAACGTTCTGTATACTGTAAAGTGCTGTGCACATGACAACGGGAAAGTGGTGCCTCAGAAGGGCCACCAGCCCCTTCAGCCTAGGACCAGGGCTGCCTAGTGTGGCCCCGCCTCCTCCCCACTCCCAGCTGACTCAGTGGCTGTCCCCTGGTGATCCGGATCTGGGTCAGCAGGCCAGGTGGCACAAGGAGATTGGAGCAAAGGTCACTCAAGAAATGGTTTTAATAATTGAAAAGCTGGTGCCTGGAGGCTACCGCCTCCAGAAACCATGTGCCAAAGGCCATTGGAACCAGGAAGCTCTTCTAGCCATCTGGCCTAGACCCAGCCTGGGGCTGGCCCTGCTGGCAGACTTAGTGAATGCCCCTACCACCACCAAGCCTCCCAGGAGGGGAAGGGCTTGGTGGCAGCAGAACTGTGGGCTAGTCACTGGGTAGTGGGCCACCCTGGTCACCACCTGTGTCTCTCTGGGCTCCAGGTTTCTAGACTCGAGGCACAAGTCCCTAGGCCACCCTTCAGAAGCCACCAAGCAGTTGGCTGGTGCTCTTCGAAAATCAGAAGTGGGAAAGTGGCCCCCACCCCCTACCCCATCACCCCACCTGCCCCGGCGCATCCTGCCTGAGGCCCACCATTTTCTGCCCGCAAGCTAAGTCAGCTTCTAAAAATAAGTCTTTTCTGTGTGGCCAGCTGTGCAGGGGAGGGAGTTCTGCCTGGCACCTGCTCCCCTGCCCATGAGGAACCAGAGACCTTGACTCAGGCAGTCGAGATGAACTGCCCCCCACATCCAGCTCTCTCTCTCACAGCCCGGGGCTTCTGCAGTAAAGACAAGAGCGGCTGAACTGAACTTCACAACCCCAATTCCACGTAGGCTTTGCCTGGTGAGCTCGTAGCGTTACCTCCGTTTTACAGGGATAGCAAGGTACTGACACTTCAGAGTGGATGCCACCCGCCTGGGGCCACACGGTCTGCAAGAACAGGGCTGGACTTTGAGGCCATTCTGCCCTTCTCTGCTCAGCAGTAGGGAGGTCAGAAGTGGCAGTGGGTCCTGGGGTGGAGAGGCTGCTGAGCTGCTCCGCCAGTCGGGGCCTCTGCGTTCCCTGGAAGTCCTCCTTCTTCCCACTTACCGGAGCCTTCATGCTGTCGCTGTCCCTCAGTAGTCTAGGGGCTGCTGTCTCCAGGGCTGGGGCTGGGAAGGGGTGGGAGCCGGGCACCTGCCAAGACCCAGAAACAAACTCAGAGCCGGGAGGGGTAAGGCAGGTGGGGTTCTAAGCTATAGGGAAAACTGAGGCAGGAGAGGGTACAGGCCGGGGTGAAAGCACATGGCACCCGGGAATCCAACCCCTTGACGTCTCCAAACACCGGAAGGCAATGTCCCCATCCTAAAGGAGCAGGAATCAGCGACCTTTGCGAGACCTCCTGCCAACCCAATTCCCAGTGCGTAGATGGGGAGGAAGAGGCAGCGAGGGGGCGCCCCCAGCTCAAGGTCACCCATCAGGTCTGGGGCAGAGAGAGCCAGAAGCCCGGAATTCCACCCCATCCATCCTACCTCTCTACCCGGGGGACGAATGGAGAGGCCGGGGGAGGGCAGGACGTGGGTTTTTCACCGCCCTTCCAGATTCCACTGCCGCATCTCCCGGCCGAATGCTAACCGGGCGTGCAGGCTGGGGTTCGCAGGAGGCTCGCGATCCGCCGCTCGGAGCTCCATGGCCCCCGGGCCGGACCGACTGGGCTGGAAGCTGATCCGCGCGGCCAGAGGCAGGGGGCGGGGCCGGGGCCGGGGCCGGCGAGGAGGGGCGGAGACTTGCGCGCCGGGGGCGGGGCCTGCGCGCCGCAGGCGGATCCTACGAGCGCGGCCTGCGCGACCTGGGGAGGGCTCTGCGCGGCCGGGACGGGGCGGGACGTGAATGGCTGGCGGCGAGGCCTCCAGCTAGGGGCGGGGCCTCAGGGCCGGGGGCGGGGCTTCAAAGCCGGGGCGGAGTCTGAGTACCAGCATCTCCCTTTTCGGTCCTCCGGAATTTCCAGCAGGCTCCTGCCTGGGCGAGGCTGTTGGGCCGCAGGGGAAAGAGACCTAGAGGGTGTCGGGGGCCACCGGGCAGTGGCGGCCTGGCTGTCCGGACTTGAGTGTCTCCATTTCTGAAATGGTGGTTGGGGAGGGAAATTAAGCAGGGCTTCGGGTCAGGCAGCCCACGTTTCAACTGGTAGGATTGCTGCATTTATCAAGTAAGATACAGAACGCCCAGTGACACTGGAAATTCAGATAAACAACGAATACATGAGTTATTTTCAATATGATTATTTTATTATGATTATGTCAGTGTGACAGTCACCTGAGCCTGTTTTTCTCCTCTGAGACACACGTGTAGAGGCAGCTCCTGTCACAGCCAGGATTCGAACCCAGGAAGTTTCACTCCAGACCCGGGGCTGTGACCACCTACTCTTACCTCTCGAAGGCTCCCTCGCTGGAATGTCCTCCAAATCCAAGTCAAGTCAGCTCAGGCCCCAGGCAGATGCTGCAGTGTGTCCTATTGGGGTCCCTTGGGATCTCAGAGGCAACTGCCTTCAAGCGCCAGGCTGGTGGCAGAAAGCACTGGGACAGTAGCAGGGGTGGGCCTATGGGGAAGTGAGAGGGCACACTTCCTGTCTAGGATTTTTTTTTTTCTTTTGAGACAGAGTCTCTCTCTGTTGCCTAGGCTGGAGTGCAGTGGTGCCATCCTGGCTCACTGCAACCTCCGCCTTCTGGGTTCAAGCAATTTTCAGCTAACTTTTGTATTTGTAGTAGAGACAGGGTTTCACCATGTTGGCCAGGCTGGTATCGAACTCCTAACCTCAAGTGACCTGCCTGCCTCGGCCTCCCAAAGTGCTAGGATTACAGGCATGAGCCACCATGCCCAGCCCTTGTTTATGATTTTTTTGTGCAAAATGTTGAATTGGCCAGAAAGATCATTTCACCATCCCCACCACACCCACCTCCTCTGCAGGGAGCTAGCCTGGGAACCAGCTTGGGCTCCTGCCCTGGTCTCCATTTCAAACTCCTTTTTCCTTTTTCTCAGAGGCTCAGGCCTGGGCAGGATGCCAGGGTATCTGTCCCCAGCTCAGCAACCTTCCCAGTCTACCCTGCTCCAGGTTCAAAGCCAAATCACCCCTGGGCCTGGTGCTCTAGGCCTCAGTGCCTCCCCTATCCAGGGGCTGGGAGGAGGGCTGCTGTAGTGGCCCTGCCCCCTAGGGGCCTCCTTTGAGCACAAACTCTCCTGTCACTGCCACTCCAGCCTGGACACACATGGGGAGTAGTGGTTCACGCTCAGTCACCATGGCCCCTCACTCACACAAGGCAGTGGGTCCCCAAAGCCAGAGCCCTTTCCTCTCAGTCCTCGTTCTTCAAGTTTCTTTCCTCATAGGCCCAACCCTGAAGGCACAATGGTGAGAAGTTCCCTATGGATTCACTCACTGCCCACAATGGCTGGTGAGGTGATGATTCCTTCCCCGGAGAGGCAACTCCATCCTTGCTAGGGCCACATGGAGACAGGGACATGCCCAAATGGCCCGTGCTCCCAGGGTAGATGAGGATCATAAGTCCACAGTAGAACTGTGACCAGGAAGTCCCACAGCCCCAGATAAAGATCTTCACTTTGCTTTTGGCAAAAACCTACTCCGCTTACCACAACCTACATGATCCTACACAGTGTGAACTCCTTCAGTCACCCTCCACCTGCCCTGGCCACCCTCCGACCGCCAATCATTACTGAAGCCATTCCTACTGCGGGGCCTCTGCCCTCACTGTGTCCTCTGCTGGACTGCGCTAGTCATATGGTGGCTTCTCTTACCATTCAGCTCAAGCATCACCTCCTCTGAAAAGCCCTTGCCAGCCACCCTACCCAACACTGCACCCCAATCCCTCTTGCCTCACCCCGACTCAGTTTTTCATAATATTTGTCACACTCTGAAATTGCCCTGTGTATTAACTGGTTGCCTTATTTATGGTCCACCTGCCCCACAGACTCTAAGCTCCATGTGGGCAAAGTCAGACCAGCCATGTGCTCAGGACACCTCCAGCACCTGCACAGTGCCCGGCACACCCTAGGTGCTAGGTCACGTCTATGAATGCATGAGTTAGGAGAGCCTGGGTCCCATGAGTTCTTGGACAAATCACTTTCCTTTCCAGCCTGAGGTCCCGGCTAGGCTCACGGCCAGAGACCCAAAGGTGGAGAGGGTCTGAGTCATCTTTATGTGTGAGAGCGGGACTCTGTGGCGCTGACTCAGCCTGTGGGATCCAGACGGGTGGAAATGTGGAGTCAGACCCCAGTTCCTGCTGCAATTCCCTGCCACCTCCGAGTTTCCCTGGCCCATCACCTCCTGAGTGATGGGCATGACAACACTCTACGTCACAACTTCCTGCTAAAGTAAGGACAAGAAATTTCCACTCAGCTCATGCCAGCACAGAGAGGTTGAGAAATCAGGCAAGGTCACCCAGACGACTAGGAGTGATATCAATATTTAAAGTACATATATTCTGGTGAGGTGCAGTGGCTCATGCCTGTGGGCCCAACACTTTGGGAAGATCAAATCAGGCGGATTGCTGGAGCCCAGGAGTTCAAGATCAGCCTTGGCAATATGATGAGACCCTGTCTCTGCAAAATAAAATAAAATAAAATAAAAGTAGCCAGGTGTGATGGCACATGCCTGTAGTCCCAGCTACTTGGGAGGCTGAGGTGGGAGGATCACTTGAGCCCAGGAGGTTGAGGCTGCAATGAGCTGTAATCCATGTCACTGCACTCAAGCCTAGGTGACAGAGGGAGGCCCTGTCTCAAAAAAAACCAAAAACCAAATATTCCAGGAACCCTGCATCCAGAGCTCTCTCCTTCCTCCCCCTTCCCCCTCAGCCATCTTTCTTTTTTTGTTGTTGTTTTGTTTTGTTTGAGACAGTCTTGCTGTGTTGCCCAGGCTGGAGTGCAGTGGTGCCATCTCGACTCACTGCAACCTCTGCCTCCTGGATTCAAGGAATTCGCCTGCCTCAGCCTCCCAAGTAGCTGGGACTACAGGCACCCGCCACCACAGCTGGCTAACTTTTGTATTTTTAGTAGAGACGAGGTTTCACCATGTTGGCCAGGCTGGTTTCAAACTCCTGACCTCAAGTGATCCACCCACCTTGGACTCCCAAAGTGCTGGGATTACAGGCGTAAGCCAACGTGCCCGGCCCCTCAGCCACCTTTCTTTGGTGGGATCTGATGGGTCAGTGGAGTGGCAGTGTGCATTGCAGCTGAATGGCTTCCCCGAGGTCCTGCACTGTCCAATCCTGGGGGTCCACTCTTGGCCCACATGGCCCCCTCCCACTCTGAAATGTTTTCCTTCTCTCACCCCAGGCCCTTGCTGTGCTCTTAGCCTGGGACCCTCCTAGGGACATGTCAGACTCTTTTCTGGTCTCAGAGTAGAAGTTAAAGCCCTTCCCCCAGGGGAATATCACACTCTGGAGACTGTGGTGGGGAGGGGGGAGGGGGGAGGGATAGCATTGGGAGATATACCTAATGCTAGATGACGAGTTAGTGGGTGCAGCGCACCAGCATGGCACATGTATACATATGTAACTAACCTGCACAATGTGCACATGTACCCTAAAACTTAAAGTATAATTTTAAAAAAAATCATAATAAATAAATAAATAAATAAATAAATAAATAAAAAATAAAGCCCTTCCCCCAACACTATCCATCAAATGATTGGGTAGGGGTCCCTTCCCCCAGACTGTGAGTTCCACTAGTTCCATGAAGGCAGAATCTGTGCCACTTGCTTCGTCCCCAGGTCCCCATTACCAGCAGAGGGCCTGTCACATGGCAGGTGCTCAACAAATATTTAATGAGTTAATGAGGTCTGTTTCCATTCTTTCATTTTACAGATTAGACCAGCGAGGCACAGAGAGGTTTAGCACCTTGCCCCAGTCACACAGCCAGGCCCCGCAGCAGTTCTGGAGGAAAGGCCCGCTTGGGCTTGGGCATGGTCGGATTGAACTGGGGTCAGAGGCCAGGCTGGAGTTTCCTGGAGGAAGGAGAAGGAGTGATCTGGGGCATGCAGGCTCCTGGTGATGTCTGTGAAGCCAAGACCTTGGTCGGACCACGGACCCTTGCCCCCATTTAACTGATGAGAAAAGTGACTTTCAGAGGAGGGCAGAGCTCACTTGAGATCAGTAGTAGACCCCGTTCAGAATGCCTCCCAGAGCTCCAGGCAGCCCCCAGGACCCCTGCTTCTCCCATCTGCATCCCTAGAGTATCAGGCCAGGAGCAGGGGGCCGGGAGGCCTGGGTACTCAGGGCCGACCTTGCCACTTACCCGTGCTTACGCCCCTTAAAGTCTCTGGGCCTCAGTTTCCCCATCTGGATGACAAGAGGGCTGCAGCCTTCAGCCTCCCCCCTTGCCCAGATCATGAGGACCAAGCTGCAGGAGCTGGTGGTTAAGAATACAGGCTCCGGAATCCAAAAGCCATGGTTGAGTCCTGGTTCCAGCATTTATTGCTGAATGATCTTGATCAGTCCCTTCACCCCCTGAGCCTCCATTTCATGGTCTGTAAAAAGAGAATAATAGCATTTTTTGAGGATTAAATGAGCTAAAGTAGGGGAGTCCTTGGCACGATGCTGGGCACGGCACCACCGTCAAACGGGACTGCGCGGTTACGGTATTAGTTAGGGGATGCTGCCCTCTGGCGACCATCAGGAGGAAGCGCAGGCGAGATGCCCGGGCCCGGGGGAACCGGCGTTCCTGGCGTGAGCCCATCATCCAGATCCGGAGAGTGGGGCCGGGCGCCCGTCACTCCGTGTGCGCCTCCACCCACTGGCAGAGGCGACGGGCGTAGCGAGCCGGGCTGACAGTGGAGAAGGTCCGGCCCGGGTAGCGCAGTGTCTTCCACAAGTGCTCCAGCCGCTTGCGGAGCCCGTAGACCGTGGCGAGATCCACGACGCCCAGGAAATAGCGCTGCTCGGGCCCGTCCAGGATGTGTAGGGCGTTGGGGGCGTCGGGCAGCAGCCGGCGGTTTTGGGCTCTCGACTCTTCCGGGCTCTGTGCCCCTTGCACAGACCTGGGGGCCGACAGGAGGGTGAAGCTGCCAGCTCCTCCAGGAAGCCCCAGCCAGTCGGCTCTGCAAGCCTGGCCAGGCTGCCCACCCCTCCACCAGCTCATTCCCACACCTCCTGTGTGCCCAGGTTTGTGAAGTCAGGTAGACTGAGAAAAGCGAAAGTGTTGGGCTAGAGGTGCACTGTTCAGTAGACATTGGCCACAGGTGGCCACTGAGCCTTGAAATGTGGCTATTCCCAGTTGAGATGTGCTATACGTGTACAATACATACTCAATTTCAAAGACAGGATGAAAAAAAGGATGTAAGGCTGGGCGCAGTGGCTCACGCCTGTAATCCCAGCACTTTGGGAGGCCGAGGCAGGCGGATCACCTGAGGTCAGAAGTCGGAGACCATGACATGGCGAAACCCCATCTCTACTAAAATGCAAAAATTAGCCGGGTGTGGTGGCGGACGCCTGTAATCCCAGCTGCTCAGGAGGCTGAGGCAGGAGAATCGCTTGAACCCGGGAGGCGGAGGGTTGCAGTGAGCCAATATCTTGCCATTGCACTCCAGCCTGGGCGACAGAGCGAGACTGTCTCAAAAAAAAAAAAAAAGAAAAGAAAAGAAAAGAAAGAAAAGAAACAAAGGATGTAAAATATCTTACTCATTTTTACGTTGATTCAATGAAATGAACATTTTGGATGTATTGAGTAAATGAATTATAGTATTTCACCTGTTTTTACTTTTTAAAATGAGGCTACTAGAAAATTTTAAATTACATGTATGGCTTGAATTATATCTCTACTGGGTAGCACTGGTCTATAGCCTTTGCGTCACACAGACCCTGGAATCTGCACTTTGGTGCCACACGACTTCAGGTAAGTCTATTTCCTAAATTTCTCTTTGGAGTCATCCAACCCTGGAAGTCTCAGGGTTGTGAAGCAGAAGTTTTGTGAACAAAATCCAGCAACCCCAGTTTGCAGATGGTGTGTCTATGGTTTTGCCTCAAAATGTCTTCCATACCAGAAGGTACCTTTGGCAGGGCGCCCAGACCCAGCAGAAGTAGGTTCAATTCCCTAACTTTGTCCTCAGGCGTTATTGAAGGGCTTTAATCCTGTCCTGTCTGGGTCTCGGGGTAAATAGACCAATGAGAAAAAAGCCCTGCCCGGCGCTGGCCAATCAGAGCTCAGTGGTCTGAGAGTCTGAGCAGAATGCTGGTACCCTGTGGGCTACCTGGATGATGGGGAGATGTGGGATGGGGGCGTTCTCAGTAGGGGCTGGGAACTGGGTTGGGGTGGGGCTGGGACAGCCAACATGAAAATATTTCAATGTCACAACAATTCCATGCAAACCAGGACTCACTGACTGAATGACAGCGGTGGCCTAAGTACCAGCTAGGGGGAGAGGGCAAGGGAAAAGCTGACCTCACTTGGATGGGCAGATGTGGGAGGCTCCGTGCCCCATGGCAGGCTTGCCACCATCCGGTCAGGACATGTCCAGCCCAGCCAAAGGCCAGTGACTCCAAATTCTACCCAAGTCTCACCCATACCAAGTTCTTCCTCTGAGGGGTAGGAACGAGGCAGGGGACGGGAGGGGTGGCGGCTGGACCTCCTCTTTCACTCTCCTTGTCCACCCACTGGATCAATGGAGTGCCTGTCTTAGCTCCTATGTAATTCTGTTCGACCACAGGGGTGGGCCTGAGGGAACTGAAATGGAAGTAGCTGGCCAAGTACTAACATGAGTCCTCAGAAGTCATTCTGCAACCTCGTGTCTGCTTCCCGAGCCTCAGTTCTCACATTTCTCAAATGGGGATGAGTCTACCCTCCCAGGGAGGCTCCCAGTCAGCACGAAGGAATGACGGTTACCACTACTGAGATGAAGACAGGAAGACGGTGCCAACGATGATGACGTCAGCGTCCTGGAAGTGGAATGACCAGCTAAAAAGGGCAAGGACCCTTTCTAAAGCAAAAATTAGGCTGGGCGCGGTGGCTCACGCCTGTAATCCCAACACTTTGGGAGGCAGAGACAGACGAATCTCTTGGTCAGGAGTTCAAGACCAGCCTGGTCAACATGGCGAAACCCCATCTCCACTAAAAATACGAAAATTGGCCAGATGCTGGGCCTCCCAGCACTTTGGGAGGCCGAGGCGGGTGGATCACTTGAGGTCAGGAGTTCAAGACCAGCGTGGCCAACTTGATGAAACCCCGTCTCTAATAAAAATACAAAAATTAGCCGGGCATGCTGGTGTGTGCCTATAATCCCAGCTACTCAGGAGGCTGAGGCAGGGAGAACTGCTTGAACCCGGGAGGCGGAGGTTGTAGTGAGCCAAGATCGCGCCACTGCACTCCAGCCTGGGCTACAGAGTAAGACTCCATCTCAAAAAAAAAAAAAAAAAAAAAATTAGCCAGGCATGGTGGGGATGCCTGTAATCCCAGCTACTCAGGAGGCTGAGGCAGGAGAATCGCTTGAATCCGGGAGGCAGAGGTTGCAGTGAGCCGAGAGGGCACCACTGCATTCCAGCCTGGGTGACAGGGCGAAACTCCATCTCAAAAAAAAAAAAAAAAAGCAAAAATGTTAAAAATTAAATAGGTCTTTTTCTCTGCTCTGAAACCTTCAGTGGTTCCACAGCCCCACTGGAAAATGGGCAGATTCTTCAAATAGTCACCAAAGCTCTTCTCCAACTGGACTTCATCTGTTCTGTCCCCTGCTGCAGTCCACCTGTGCCCCTCCTGCCCTACCAGCCAGGCTTCTCCAGCCCTCCCCTCTACACACACACACACGCACACACGCACACACACACGCGCATATGCACACCCACACACATGCACGCACACGCATGCATGCACTCACACATATGCACACACGCGCGCACACGCACACACACACACAAACTCTGCACTTTCCGCCTTCATGTCTTTGGCTGCACTGCTCCCGGTGCACTCTCATGCCCCCGTGTCTGTCTTTCCCTTACTCTCACCACCTCAATCTCGCTGTTGCCCCTGTGGGAGGCTCACCTGGCCGTGCGGAAGATGAGGCTGCTGCCCGGGCCCCTCTCATCCTCGTGGAGACGTTGGAAGGCTATCAGGAGGCTGTAATCCAGCACGTTGAGCTCCCGAAGGAAGGTGGTATCCAGTTCCATCTGGCGGAGGAACCAGCTCCGCTGGGGCCCTGCCGGAGCATCAGTGCCCCCACCTGAGCGCTCATCATGTGCCAGCCACGGTGCTCCACACACTCTGCCCCGTGACAGCATGTGGCATTACTGTCCCCATCTCACAAATAAAGAAACTCATCTGTAATTTGCCTTGGTCACCTAGCTAGGAAGTCATGGAGCCTGAATTTGAACTCTGCTCTGCCTGATTCCAGAATCTCTTTTATTTTTATTTTATTTTTTGAGACAGAGTCTTGCTCTGTCGCACAGGCTGGAGTGCAGTGGCGCCATCTCGGCTCACTGCAACCTCTGCCGCCTGGGTTCAAGCGATTCTCCTGCCTCAGCCTTCTGAGTAGCTGGGATTATAGGCGGGTACCACCACGCCTGGCTAATTTGTGTGTTTTTCATAGAGACAGAGTTTCAGCATCTTGGCCAGGCTGGTCTTGAACTCCTGACCTCGTAATCCACCCGTCTCGGCCTCCCAGAGTGCTGGAATTACAGGCGTGAGCCACGGCGCCCGGCCAAATCTGGGCTCTTAATAACTCAGGCAGAGGGCAGCAGGGACACCCTTCTAAACTTCACCCTGAATGAAGGAGGAACAGGCATTGGCCACCCCCGTGGCTCACCCAGGTTGATGGTCTTGCCCTGAAAGTTGAGGTCCTTCAGCACCAGAACAAGGGGGCTGCCCTCAGGGGCGGGATCCACCCAGCGGCTCACCTCGCAGCCTTTGATGTCATACCTGGGTGGGGGGACAGAATTCAGCTTTACATAGATTTGAGACACACAGAGAATCTCACAAGAGCTTCCAGTGACTACTTATGTGCACTGAACTATTACATAGATCATCCCCAATCCTCAGCACAACCCTGGCCTGTCTTTTTCTCTTTCTTTCTTTCTCTCTCTCTCTTCTTTCTTTCTCTCTTTTCTTTCTTTCTCTCTCTCTCTTTTCTTTCTTTCTCTCTCTTCTCTCTTTCTTTCCCTTCCTTCCTCCCTTTCTTTCTTTCTTTCTTTTTTTTTTGGAGATGGAGTCTCACCTGTTTCTTTCTTTTTTTAGAGAAGGTCTTACTCTGTCACCCAGGCTGGAGTGCAGAGAAACAAACACGGCTCACTGAAGCCTTGACCTCCCGGGCTCAAGCAATCCTCCCACCTTAACCTCCCAAGTAGCTGGGACTACAGGCACGTACCATCACACCCAGCTAACTTTTTCATTTTTTGTAGAGGCAGGGTCTCACTCTATTGCCCAGGGTGGTCTCCAACTCCTGGGCTCAAGTAATCCTCCTGCCTTGGCCTCCAAAAGTGCTGTGATTACAAGCATGACGCACCATGCCCGGCCCTATAGCTGAACCCCGGCCTATTATTGTTTCTGAGTTAAAGATAAGAGCAGAGCAGGCATTCACACTCAGGCCACTGGTGGCCCAGCCCAGGCTTGAGCCCTGCCTGTGCCTGCCTCTGGACACCTTGTCACCCCTGAGGGTGTCCCAGACACAGGGATCCAACCCCAGGCGGTGGCAACAGGAGGGCTTGGGGGCAGCCAATGGCCGGGGGGTGGGGAACCTGCGGGTAGAGTCAGCGCTGGAGGGCACAGGGGGTTACGTGCAGTCAGAGGCTGGGTCTGAGTCCCTGCTCCCCACATGTTAGCTGTGTGGCCTTCTCCTTCCTCGGTTTCTCATCTAGGAAGGAGGATAAGAGCTGCCCCTCAGCGTCCTTCTGGGAATTAAAAAGCATGCGAAAGGCCCAACACGGCGCCTAACGCACACTGAGTGCTCCAGAGATGCTGGGTGTGGGCGTCACTGTCTCTGACCCACCAGATCTTGGGAACGCCCCTTCTCCTTCCTGGGCCTCGGTTTCACCGTCTGGCTAGTGAGTGTGGGTGCTTAGGGCCGCGAGTTTCGGCTGGGATGGGGCCCCAAACCTGCTTAGGCCACTCACCTCTCGGAGATGCGGCCGGCGGGGTAGAAGACGCTCTGCATGACGATGAAGTACGTCTGGGGGCCGGGACAGGGAGTGAGGGAGGCCGGCTGTCGCCCTCCAGCCGCCCGCTCCGCCCAGCCACCTCGCCTCGGCTTCACCCACCTTCTTTCCCCGGTCCACCCGCAGACTGTGCACTCCTGGAAGGGGAGAGGGCGCCGGATGAGGATCCCCAAACTCCACAACCCGGGGTGCATCCGGCGCCAATCCCAGCGCCAGGCCACGCCTCCTTCTCAAGATCCGCGGCACCTGGACCCTTCCTTGGCTGGGGTCCGGATCCCGACCCGATCCCACCCCTAAACACAGCCCCAGTGGTGCCCCGCCCCCAAGTATGGCCCCACCCCCATGCCCTACAACCCCAAATCCGCCCATTTGGGCCCCGCCCGCACACCCCGCCCTCCCCAGGTATATGATGACCTAGGACCCGCCCCCACTGAGCCCCGCCCCCAGCCAAGTACCCAGCAACCGCGCCAGCAGCGAGTGCGGGTGCCGCTGCAGGTGCTGCACGTAGCGGGGCAGGTGGGCGAGCAGAGCCTGCACCTCTCGGCGCCCCTGGGTCTTCAGGAAGAAGCGCTGGTCGTGGCTGGGGGGCAAGAGAAAGAGGTCACTGCCCAGGCCTGGCTGGAGCAGCTCCCACCCGGCCCCCTTCCCCGACCTGTGCACGTGGATCTCGCTCCCAGGTCTCGGCACCGCCCCTCTCGCCTTCGGCCCTCGCCCTCCTCTCCTCCCCCATCTGTCCACCATCCGGCCCTGACCCTCCCAGATTAGGGCCGCTCTGTTTCTCTCTTCAGGGGGCCTTCCCCGCCACTGGGAATTCTGCCCTCCCAGCCAGGGGTACCACTCCCACCCCTGCCCCACCCCTGCCGCAAGCTCACGACAGGAAGAAGCTGGCCTTGCTCTTGGAGGTGCTGAGGAACTGCAGGTAGGGGCCGCCGGGGCCCAGCGCAGCCTGATAGTCCTCCTCCGCCAGGCCCAGGGAGCCGCGCAGCCAGGCAAAGGCGGGGCCGGCCAGCGTGCCCAGCTCGAAGCCCTGCAGGGGAGGAAGAGCCTCCTCTGGAGTGTCTGCGTGGGCCCGGGTGTGTGCAGTTGGTCCTGGGACAGGAGGGTCAGGGTGACCACACCCTTCCTGCAAGGCTCAAGGCTCAGGGACAAGCCTTCACTCCCACTGCACAGATGGGAAAACTGCAGAGGAGAGAGCAAGACCAGCACACGTCCCTCCCACACGGGAGTCTGGGCCTCCTACCTCATGAACCTGGGTTAGGACCTCCGAGAAATCGTCCCGGGAGGGCGGCCCCTGCAGGGAGAGGTAGAGGAGCTCAGGGCAACCCTCAGTCCCCTGCTGCCTGCCCCAGGATCTCCAGATGTCCTGCACCTGGCCCGTCCCCCACCTCCTCCAATTGGATTCCTTCAGCAAACCGGGACCGTAGTTTCTGGGAGTGCCTGAGTTGGGCAGATGCCTTGCTCACCTCCCAGGGATGCCAGGGGGACAAGAGTGACCCACGGCAAGGCCTGAGTGTATCTCATCCACTCTGGATCACCAGCACCAGGCCATGAGTTCAAACCAGGCACGTTCCCAGACTCACAGGCTGGCCAAGTGAAGCCAGATTCAGTCCAGTACAAGGGGGTGGCCCTGAAGCCAAGGGACCTGCCTGATGCAACCTGGGAGGGGCAAAATCAGAGAAGCCTTCCTGGGGGTGGAGACCTCTAAGCTGAAATCTAAAGGGTAGTGGAGAGGAGGAGCAGGGTGCTCGCACCAGTAGAAACAGCACTGGTGGCTGCCGGCAAGGGAAGGAGGGCCCAAGTGGCTGAAGCCAGTGAGGGAGGGATGGAGTGTGAACAAGGCTGGATGCAGCTGGATCTGGAGGTCATGCTGAGTATTGGGGAGCCATGGAAGCTTTTCAGCAGGTGATGAGGTCAGTTTGTGATTTAGAGAACTCCCTCGAGTCTCTACACTTTCCCTGGATCTCCAGGTCCCTGTGCCGGATGTGGTCTGTGGAATGTGGTCCCACTGCGCACACATGCACACACACGAACACCACACACGTGCTCACCCAGGCCCGCCCAGCTGCTGAGCTTGCAGTTGGGCCACCTTTCTGCTGAGCCAGCCCTGCCTCAGCCTGAGCTCCAGAGAGGATGGGCTAGGCCAGCAGGGTGGGGGTGGGGGTCCCTTTTCAACCATACACCCTGGCAGGGCTGGGAGGGCCTCAGAAACCAAGGAGTATAATCTCCCCCCATTATACAGATGGGGACACTGAGGCCCAGAGAGAGGCAGAGACCCACCTAGAGTCACACAGCAACCACCTGAGTCAGGGGGTTCCTCACACCCCCAAAGCACCCCAGACGTTCCAGCTCCCACACCACAATGTTCCTCCCTCTCTGCCTTCCTCCCCTTGATATCCCTCTCTGATCCCCACACCTGCAGTTTCAGCCAGACAGGGCATCAGCCAAGTCTTGCCATTGCTGGTGTGGAGATTCGTGGGACAGATGGGCCACTCACCGTGGGTGGGTGGTCCATGGAGACCTGGGTGGCAGCCCACAGCCCTGCCTGCATCATGCACGTCATCCCATGCAGTTCATGCCCCGGGCTGATCTCAAACAGGCCCAGGCGAGACTGCTTGTCTCGGAGGCGCCAGAGAAGCCCCCGGCGGCTGGAGGTGACTGCTCTGCATCCAGCCTCAGGGGAGGGGGCCAGGACCTGGTGGGAGGAGGCACAGGACACAGCCTGTGGCAGCGTCACAGAGGAAAAAGATCAGGGTTCAAGTCCCACTTCCACTACTTGTGAGACTTCCCCTCATCTCTCTCTGCCTCAATTTCTTCAGCTGTAAAATAGAGATGATGCTGGTACCCAGAGGGGCCACACAGTGCCTGGCACGCAGTCAGCACCCGAATAAAGCAATGGTTATGATTATCAGTAGATACGGCGTGCACTCTGCAGTCAAACCTGGCCTTAGATGGACCGTCTCTCACCAACCTTGTGACTTTAGGTAAGTCACCTAACCTTTCTGTGCCTCATTTTTTCATCTGCAACGTGAAAACTAGAACAGCTTCCTCGTGGTAGGTATGAACTCTTGTTACTTTTGAGTTTGAGCTCCTTGCACGGGAGCCCTTGATAGTAGGAGCTGTGATGCCGGTGATTCAGTCACATCTCTTCCATTCGCCTATGCTGAGCGCCTCCAGGCCAGCACGGAGGGGCCAGCACGATGCTTTTCATAGCCGCTGACCCACCAGTAGTGGGCATCCACCGCGTGCCCCGCACTGGATGAGAGCTTGACCTCCTAACAGCCCCCTGAAGGAGGAGCTTTAGCATCCTCTCCATTTTCCCAATGAGAAAGCTGAGGAAGTGTTGAGGGATATCCGCCAGGCCGCCCCTCGGGATACCTGGCGCCCCGTGTGGGGCGTGTCCTGGTCTTCGCCGGCTGCAGGGCCCCTCCCAGGCTTGGATGGGGGCGTGTCCGCGCCGCTCGCCGAGGGGAGGCCCGGCCCCTGCCCACCAACCCTTCCCTCTCCTGTCCTCTCTCGGGTCCGCACCTACCTCGCGGGGCCCTGGGCTCGGCGCAGCCATCGCCCCCGCAGCAGCTTCCCGGGCTTTGGCCGCATTCCCCGCCGCCCAGCTGCAGGAGTCAGGCCCCGCCCCTACCTCGCGGCCGACCAATAGCATGGCGCCGACTGCGGCTGCATCCAATCCACGCGGGAGGCGCTGGCGATCGCCTGCGGGTCCCGCCCCCACGGCTGCAGCATCCTTCAGACCTCGGTCCGGCTGGGGCGGGGCCGCCGGACGTTGGCTGGGGTCCCTCGAAGGGAGCACCCCCATTTTCCGCCCTCGGCGTGGGGACTCGGGTCGCTAGGGCCGCCTGGGGAGGCGAGTAACCTAAATCCTGTGCCACCCACCCATTCCGGCGTGAAATCCCCATTGCCCGTCTTTTGGGTGAAAAAACTGAGAGATCTAGAGAAAGAAGTCACTACCTCTAGGTCACACAGCAAAGTCGGGGACATCCATTCATTGAACACATAGATATTGAACACCCACTGTGGGCCAGCAGTGCTAGGCCCTGGGGATTTAGTGGTGAGCGAGAGGGAGGGGCTCAGCTGCCTGCGTGATCTTTAAAAGCATAACTTGGATGATGTCACTCTCGTGCTTAAAGCCTCCAGTGGCTCCCATGGCAATGGAACAAAACCCAAACCCCTCACCCTGACCCCAGGCCCATCTCAAACCACTCACCCTACACTTAACCACTGAGCCGCCCGGCCCCTCCTGTTCCTTAGCCGCCAAACTCTCCCATTCAAACCTCTGCATTTTGCTATTCCCTCTGCTTGAAACTCTTGACCCCAGACTGCTACTCGCCTCGTTCTTTCGTCACCTTGCCAGACTCCAACAGAGCGCTCCCCTCCCCAACTCCTGATCACATCACCTTTATTTTCTTTCCCACCCTAACACTGTCAGAGACTGTCTTGTTTATTGTTTATCACGTCTCCCCCTGGAGTGGGAATGCCATGAAAGCGGGGCCATGTCATTCCTGCTTCCTGGCTGAGTGCCTGGCACAAGCCTGTGCTGGATGAGTGTCTATGGGACCAAGGCGAGTAGGACGTGCAAAGGGCCTTGGTGAGTCCAGGAAGTGAAAGGCCAGAGTGGCTGGACTGAAGAGGGGAAAGCACGCTGAGGCAGGGCCCTGTGGGGACCCAGAGAGGTACTGTGAGTATGGGTGTGAGTGTGAGGCACCAAGGTTCGAGGGTTTTGTTTGTTTTAAGACAGAATCCCCCTCTGTGGCCCGCGCTGGAGTGCAATGGCGCAATCTCGGCTCACTGCAACCTCTGCCTCCAGGTTCAAGTGATTCTCATGCCTCAGCCTCCCAAGTAGCTGGGATTATAGGCAGGCGTCACCATGTCCAGCTAATTTTTTTTTCTTTTTTTCTGAGACAGAGTCTTGCTCTGTCACCCAGGCTGGAGTGCAGTGGCACGGTCTCAGCTAACTGCAACCTCCGCCTCCCGGGTTCAAGAGATTCCTCTGCCTCAGCCTCCTGAGTAGCTGGGGCTACAGCCGCGTGCTACCATGCTGGGCTTTTTTTTTTTTTTTTTTTTTTTTTTTTTTTTTTGAGACAGTCTCTCTCTGTCGCCAGGCTGGAGTGCAGTGGCATGATCCCAGCTCAGTTCAACCTCTGACTCCCCGGTTCAAGTAATTCTCCTGCCTCAGCTTCCCGAGTAGCTAGGATTACAGGCATTCGCCACCACATCCAGCTAATTTTTGTATTTTTAGTAGAGCCGGGGTTTCACCATGTTGGCCAGGATGGTCTTGATCTCCTGACCTTGTGATCCGCCCACCTCAGCCTCCCAAAGTGCTGGGATTACAGGCATGAGCCACCGCGCCCAGCCATTTTTGTATTTTTTTTTTTTTTCGAGACGGAGTCTCGCTCTGTCGCCCAGGCTGAAGTGCAGTGGCACCATCTCAGCTCACTGCAAGCTCCACCTCCTGGGTTCATGCCATTCTCCTGACTCAGCCTCCCAAGTAGCTGGGACTACAGGTGCCTACCACCACACCTGGCTAATTTTTTGTATTTTTTTTTTAGTAGAGACGGAGTTTCACCGTGTTAGCCAGGATGGTCTCGATCTCCTGATCTTGTGATCCGCCTGCCTCAGCCTCCCAAAGTGCTGGGATTACAGGCGTGAGCCACCGCACCCGGCCCCATTTTTGTATTTTTAGTAGACACGGGGTTTCACCATGTTGGCCAGGCTGGTCTCCAACTCCTGACCTCAAGTGATCTGCCCACCTTGGCCTCCCAAAGTGCTGGGATTACAGGCGTGAGCCACCGTGCCTGGTCAAGGTGTGCATTTTTGAAGGGCACTGGTTGTTATGCATAGTTGGACTGGTGGGGCCAGAGTGGGCAGGAGAAGCAGTGAGGAAGCCATCTGTGACTTAGGGCAGAGGATGGTGGCTTTGCATCAGGAAGGTGGCTAGAGGCCAGGAGAAAAGGGGAGGGAGAACTGATAAAGCTCAGGGTCCTGTGGATGGGGGGATAAGGAAGAAAGCCAGGTTAGGGACATGGTACACCAGTCACTAGAGGGGGCAGGGCATGAGGGGGACAGCCAGATTTGGGAGAAGTCTGAGAATTCAGCTCATGAGAGGATGCATTTGAGTTTCCCACCATGGCATCCGATGAGGATGTCAGGTGGGCAGCTGGGCCATGTGCAGTGCATCGGGCCAGAGGTGAGCCTGGCGAGGGTGAGACGGCTTGTGACACAACCCTGAGGAGCCCAGCATCACATGGCAGAAGACGGCATGAGTGAGACATCAAATAGCAGAATGATCATCACAGCCGGGCGTGGTGGCTCATGCCTGTAATCCCAGCATTTTGGGAGGCTGAGGCAGGCAGATCACCTGAGGTCAGGAGTTTGAGACCAGCCTGGCCAACATGGCAAAACCCCATCTCTACTAAAAATACAAAAAATTAGCTGGGCGTGGTGGCAGGCGCCTGTAATCCCAGCTACTCGGGAGACTGAAGCAGGAGGATCACTTGAACCCAGGAGGCAGAGGTTGCAGTGAGCCAAGATCGCGCCACTGCACTCCAGCCTGGGCAACAGAGCGAAACTCTGCCAAAAACAAACAAACAGAATGGTCATCACAGACATCAAGAAAGCGGCTGACAGTGGATCAGGGGATGTCACAGGCCAAATGCAGCTGAGAGTCAAGCAAACATCCTTTGGATTTAAAGAGTGGACATCAACTGGGCACGGTGGCTCATGCCTGTAATCCCAGCACTTTGGGGGGCCGAGGCAGGCGGATAGCCTGAGGTCGAGAGTTCAAGACCAGCCTGACCAACATGGAGAAACCCTGTCTCTACTAAAAATACAAAATTAGCTGGGTGTGGTGGCACATGCCTGTAATCCCAGCTACTTGGGAGGCTGAGGCAGGAGAATCACTTGAACTCGGGAGGTGGAGGTTGCAGTGAGCCGAGATCACACCATTGCACTCCAGCCTGGGCAACAAGAGCAAAACTTTGTCACAAAGAAAAATTAAAAAAAAAATAAAGAGTGGACACCGCTGGTGGCCTCAGTGGCTGCAGCCTGCCTGGAGAGATGGGGACAGATGCTGAGTGCGGCAGGAGGTGAAGAAATGCAGGAGACAGATGCGGACCCCCTTTGGGGAAGCTTGGTGGTGAAATGGACAGAGGGAGATACTTAGTGGGGACTACTGGATTGACGGAGGGCCCGTAAGTGGGGACCAGAGCACACTCAGGGAACAATGGGAGGATCCCATGGAGATCTTTCTCACAACAGGGGGGGCCAACTGTGACCTCAGGCTCCCACTACAGTAGTTGGGGGTTTAGGATCCAAAGCCCAAGTGGGCAGTTCTGCCTGGACTGGGGGACAGAGCATGGAGCAGGTGGGGACAGGGCGAGTGTCTGCAGTTGGCCTTTTTCCTCTGTGATGAGGAAGATACCTCCACCAACTGGAAGAAAAGTGAGGGTCCCGGGTTTGAGGAATGGGGGTTTACACTAGGTGCCGTGGCAAATGGGAGAGCCAGCTGCCCAGGCACGGTGGGACCGCTGGAAGGCTGGGGGCTGGGCCAGTCCAGCCAACCTGAACACAGAGCAGCCTTCACTGCTCAGGGCCACGTTAAGTTGGGCTGTGGGGTTTTTAGGGGAGTGGCCCAAGGGTCCCTAAAGTAATAAATCCAACCCGGCCAAGCTGGCACAGGGGAGGCATGGCAGAGGGGTGCCAGGGCCTCCAATGACTCCCAGCTGTGAGCTCCATTGGGTAGGAAGCACATCTGTCCCAGTCCCTGCTTTATCCCCAGTGCACAGGGTCAGGGCAGAAGGCCCCCGAGTCACCCCTACTGTACAGGATCTCCTGACCCAAGACCGCTCCCAGCCCGCTCCAGCCCCGACCCTGGGTAAACACGGCACAGAGACGAACACACCATCAGTGTTTATTGGTCAGCTGTCCCAAATGGGCCAGCCCTGGGGCTTTGGGGCTGGGCCTCCGTGAGGAGAGGTCAGTCGGTCAGCGGCCCGGGGTGGCTGCCCTGAGCCCCAGGGCTGGTCCTGGGGTCTGTCAGTCCTTCCCCAGGCTTTCCAGGTCCAGAAGGCTTTGTGGGGTCTGGGGCTGTGTCAGGGTAAGGAAAGCTGCCTTGGTGGAAGAAGAGAAGTCAGAGAGGTCACACATGTGGCCTTAGAACCTGCTAAGTCCAACATCAGCATGTGACAGGAGGGGAAGTGAGGCAAGACGGCAGAACCCAGGGGAAAAGGTGGCAGGGAGTCTGAGAGTGAGGTCGGGAGGACCAGCATCTTTTAGGCCCTGAGCAAGAAGGAGGTGACCGGAGTCTTCCAGGTATCCCTCCCTCCTAGCTTCTGGAAGTGGGAGTCGGGGAGGGGGCTCCAGTCAGTCAGGTGTAAGCTCCATGCCATGGGGACTCTGCAGGACAGGCAGGCTTGAGGAGCCACTGTGCCTGGACAGGTTCTGCAGGCTCCCCCACTTGGTCCCTGTGCTGGAGGGGAAGCAGAGAAGGGGCTGGCAGCCTCATCCCTGCGGGACCTTCACTGAGCCTTCTTGGTCACTCTCTTGCTCTTCAGCATCACGTAGGAGATGAACAGTCCTGGGATACACAGACCAGAAAGGCCACGTAAGATCTAAGCTCAGGGCTGCTGGGAGGCCACGGCATGACACAGCAGAGCCACCCACACGCAGGGCTGTGAACCTACCCAACCATCCTTCAGGGAACCTGCTTATCTCCCTAGTCATTCGTCAAGGCATATGTCTACTCACATTCACTCAACAAACACCAACTGAGTGCCTGCCTCAAGCAAGATGCTGCATTTAGTGTTTCAGATTCCAAGGGGAACAAGATCCACCCATCTATCGATCACCCGGTCAACCACTTGTCTGTCCACCTACATACCTACCCACCTCCTCCTACACCTCACCCACCCACCCATCCATCCACCCATCATCCAGGCACCCGGCTGTTGACTGACTCATCCAAATGACTTTCTGAGCACAGCCTCAGTGCCACAGCCTGTTCTAGATGTGCAGTAATGATGGAGACACAGTCCCCATCCCTAGGAAGCCATGAGAGAGAGAGGTGCAGGAATTAGAAGCCAGGGTGACAAGAGGGTGACTGAGGTGTGAGCAGAGTGATGATGGGGTTGGGGCAGAAAAGAGATGGACAGGTCATTGGAGTCCAAAAAGCCTGGGGCACCAGGAAACCCAGAGGTTACTGACCGGCAGCCTCGAAGGATGAACAGGAAAACCCCACGGGTGAGTTCAGGGCAAGCAGCTTCCAGCACCGC
This sequence comes from Pan paniscus, assembly GCF_029289425.2. NCBI lineage: Eukaryota > Metazoa > Chordata > Mammalia > Primates > Hominidae > Pan > Pan paniscus. The sequence goes on along the minus strand of NC_073260.2, from coordinate 11,416,951 downwards.
CATAGTGTGGAAGCATGTTCAGAGGTGGGGTCTTCCCGAAACCCTGCCCAGGGTCAAGGGGAGGAGGTGATGACTTACCCACAAACAGGAGCAGCAGGAGGCCTGCAGCCAGTGGGATGGCGACAGCATAGGCTCGGGGCAGGAAATACTTGTGGATGACATGCTGACTGTCGATGAATGGCTGGCATCGAGGGCAGAGCTCTGGTGAGTCTTGCTTGCCTTGCCGAGCCCCCAAGCCCAAACGTCCCACCTCCTCCATCTAAGGGGCTGACCCATTCAGAGGATTGGGACTGCATTTGCTTTTCTTTAAGATTACGGCATTTGGGTGTCGTGGTTTGTTTCTTTCCTTAATTTATTGGTATTTACCGGGCACTTGCTTTGGTGCCTGCTATAGGTTGGTGGTGGGGACAAGAGAACAGGGCACAAGAGACCTGCCCTAAGGCACCTCACAGCCTAGCAAATGGTACTTGAGGAATCCTCGACTGACTCCCAACCTGGGCCTCCAGGGCTTCTTCACTAATATTTTCTCTAAAGGATACCAAGTTCTGCACTTCCAGACACACTGCACTTCTTAAGCAATAACCAACAAGTTTTCCCACAAGAAAAAAATATCCTAAAGGCCTTCACAAATATCACTGGCGTTTGCCATGCCTAAGAGTCAGCAGGCTAACCCAGAAGGAACAGAACTCCTCCAAAAGTCAAAGCAAGCCGGAAACAGAGTTTTAAGTGTAGCGGCTAAGGATGCAATCTTGGGCCAGATCCTTCTCCCCTAGCCTCAGCTATCTCATCTATAAAATGCGGTACCACTGGCATCTTCCTCATAGAGTTGTTCTGGAGAGTTCAAGAGATGAGGCAGGCAATGAAGCCAGCGCCGTGCCTAGAGCCTATATAGTAGTTGCTCTGGCGGTACCAGGGCTCGGGGAAGGTGAGCAGCGGACGGGGAGAATGACATACCAAGAGAATCACCCAGGCGGTGTAGTAGGTGAAGATGATCAGGCTAACGGCGACGAGGCCGAGTCCCACCACCTGGTCTGTCCCCGTGGCCTGGAGAAAAGGGAGGTCTCAGCTGACGAAGTGACCCTCTATTTCGGCGCACTAATGGAAGCAGGGCGTCGCGGCCCGATCACGGTCTAAGCTTCCCATTCAACAGATGGTAGAGGGCTGACTAGGGATCAGTTTCTAGGCTGGGAGAGAATGCTAGGCCTCCGCGTTGTCGTCCGTACAATAGTGGGGGCGGGAGAGCAATCCCCGTTCCAAGTGCCCATGCCCCAGCTCCTGAGCAGACCCGGGACCCCACCCCCAGACGCCCCTATCTCCGGCACACGGTGCCAATCTCACCATTTCCCCGCGCGCTCAGCCACCCGAGCCGCAAGCCACATCCGGTTCCGGGTCCACGCTCTTCCGGCTTTGGACTGCGGAGCACGCCGGGAGTCGTAGTCCCCAGGCCTGCTCGGGCCGACCTCGTCGGAGACGAGCAGGAACCGCCTCCTCTCCTTTGCATATCGGCGAAGTGTAGTTCTCAAGAGCATTGTGGGGCCGGTTGCTGCCCGAATCTCTCTAGGGAATGGGACCGAGTTGGGGACCCAGACTCCCTGGCCTTCATGGCCACAGTCCTGTCGCCGCCCCACCAAAAGCCAATCTCTAAGTATCCCAGAGTCCCGGGGCCAGAGTGGGATGGGAGTGCGGGATCGGAAGTTCCATTTTTCAGATGGGAAAAGCGAGACTCAGAGAAAGGCAGATCCCATTCCGAGTCAGTGGTGAAGCCGACACGGAAACCGGGTGCCCTACTTAGTCTGTAGGTGGGAGAGGTGCAGAGAACGTTCACTTTCCAGCCTAGGGTGGGCGGGGGAGGGTCTGTCCCTAGCCCGCATGGATGGGGAGGATTTGGTGGAGAGGAGGCGCCCTCCTCACCATCGCCCGGCCTCCCGGGCCACCCTTCGGATGTCCCCTCCCTTCCTTCACCGACTGCCTCTCGCAGCAGCCCAGACACGTTTCAGACCGGGACCCACGCACAGGCCCCTCCCCGGTCTTGGAAGGCCCTTCCTCTGAGAACAAAGAGATGTTGGGCCAGATCATCTTCCACGCTTCTTCAGCTCCGAGATAGGAACGCGGTTCCCCACCACTCACAGGCCGGCTGCTCCTCACCCATCCGGTCTCACTGGGACGCCACGTTCCTCAGGGAAGCCAGTCGGGAAGGTTTTTTTTTTTTTTTTGAGACGGAGTTCTATGTTATCCAGGCTGGTGTCGAACTCCTGGGCTCAAGCGATCCTCCCAACTCGGCCTCCAAAAGTTTACAGGCGTGAGCCACGGTGCCCAGCCTCCTGTGCCTTTTAATTCACTGATGCAATTGTTGATCCGGCCCTGTCAGCTCCGAGGGTAGGGTCTGAGGTTGCTGCTGTATCCCTGGCACTCAGTGGAGGCTTGGCCCAAAGAAAGTTTTTTTTTGTTTTTTTGTTTTTCCCAAGACGGGAGTCTCACTCTGTCACCCAGGCTGGAGTGCAGTGGCATGATCTCAGCTCACTACAACCTCTGCCTCCTGGGTTCAAGCGATTCTTCTGCCTCAGCCTCCCGAGTAGCTGGGACTACAGGCACGTGTCAACACGCCCAGCTAATTTTTGTATTTTTAGTAGAGATGGGTTTTCACCATGTTGGCTAGGTTGGTCTCAAACTCCTGACCTCAGGTGATCCACCCACCTCAGCCTCCGAAAGTGCCTGGATTACAGGCGTAAGCCACCGCGCTCGGCCCAAAGTAAGAGCTTTGAACCTGTCAGCTTTAAGATTCAGTGATTGTTTAGATACTGGAGTACAGCATCTGGACTCCAGGCCTCCCTGAGGGGTTATGTGGAGGCCTTTGGCCCGCTGTCCCCACCTGGGGGGTTTGGGGAGAGATGTGCTTTGAGCCTGGCATGGTTCGCTCCCTCTGGCATTTATCTCCTTGGTTGGTTGGAAGCCCATCTGCAACTATGGAGTCTGCCCTCCCAAAGCTGACAAGAGCAACTTTTTTTTTTTTTTTTTTTGAGACGGAATCTCGCTCTGTCACTCAGGCTGGAGTGCAATGGCGCGATTTTGGCTCATTGCAACCTCCACCTCCTGGGTTCAAGCGATTCTCCTGCCTCAGCCTCCTGAGTAGCTGCGATTACAGGCACTCACCACCACGCCCAGCTAATTTTTCTATTTTTAGTAGAGATAGGGTTTCTCCATGTTGGTCAGGGTGACTTCAGGTGATCTGCCTCCTGCCTCAGCCTCCCAAAGTGCTGGGATTATAGGCGTGAGCCACTGTGCCCGGCCAAGAGCAACTTTTTTAAACCTACAGTCCAATTATTTTCCCTTATCTCTCAGGAGACTTTGGGCTCACCTAGGAGCCCACTTTTACCTCCTTCCTCAGTTGTGCATATAACAGAAGAAGGGGCAGAATCGGCCTTCAGGGTTTAAAGGGGCCATGAGTCGGGGTCAGCCCTGAGGAGGAGTGGGGTGAATGCTATCCCAGGATAGAGATGGAGCCCTGGTGGCCTGATTCCTCCTGGCCTGGCCAGTACCACTGAAGCTTCCCAACACCTCCAAGCTTATTAAAGAACCAGAGTGACTTGCCTGTCCCAGAGAGACTTGGGACGGTCAGAAACAGGGGTGAGGGGCCCGGGGCAAGCCAAGCCTGTAAATGATGGCAGCCTGGGGCTTTAGTTTGGGAACACACTCACACCTCCTACAGGTCAGGCTGCACACTCGTGTTATTTGATAACCCCATCTGCAGGTGAGGAAACTGAGGCACAGTTATTTGTCCTCAGGCATGCTCCTTAGAGGCCACTTGATTGCAGAGAAGGTCTACAGAGCAGTGGTTAGAACTTGGCCCTGAGGACAGAGCTTTTGCTCCGTATGAGGCTGGCAGGTAACGATCTTCTCAGTTTTCTCCCCAGGAATCTGGAACGATGAAGGTGATGATTGTGCCTGTGGCCAAGACCGGGAGAACCCTGGACCCCTACACCTTCCCCACCCCTGGAATGTCACTATACATATCTGACTTCTTCTGATGTTGCCTTTGACCCTAAAGTCAATATGATAAAGTAACAAGGTAAAAACAAAACAGCAAAAGAAACAAAAACCGAAACATTTAATTTTTTCTCCCCAAACCAAGACGCTGACACTAGGCTGAGTTCCCCTAACAATGTTATTTTCTACAACAGAAGCTGGGACAGAGGAACAAACACAGCCCACTCAAGCAGTGGTGGCAACATTCTGTTAGAAAGGAAGGGAGTCAAAGAAAAAAACACCCCTCCGCCCATCTCCTTATCACCTCCCTAAAGACAGAGGAGAACATGGACACCCTCCATCCTGACAGAATGCCATGTGGTCAGTTTGTGCGGTAAACAGGAAAAAAAAAACCTAAAGATATTGTAGACCTTTATTTTCTTTAAATCTCCTAATAAAAACATTAAACTTTCAAGAAGATTCCAAACTGACATTGCATAGACCAACTCCTTTCCAAAAATATCTCTGATATACTCTCCAACTCTCTCAATATATAGAATTTGAAGTCCAGGAGCTGTGGGCACCTGGTGGGAATTCACTGAGCTCAAGGGGACAAGAGGGCTGAGGACAAGGCTCCCACATGGGGACAACAAGGCCAGGCTTTCTGGCCTCTGGTTCCAGCCAGCATCAATTTGGTTGTGGCCAAATTCTCAGTCCAATCACCCTGGCCCAGGGCCTGGCGTGGGAAGATGTGGCAGGCTCTGTCTCCTTCTGGGGTTCCTGGTCTGGAGGAGTCTCCCCAACAGCGCCAAAGCTGGCTGTTTTCCGCCCAAAGCCCCAGAACTTTGAATGAGAGGCAAATCTACCCTGAATGCACCTCCCTCCTAGGCTGGGTGAGGTCACGCAGACACAGAAGGGCAGGACAGAACTCCCCATCTTCTGGGGGCCAATTCGTCTGGACACTGTGCGGTCAGCTTCCTTTTTAAAGTGCCAGTATCGGTGGGGCAGGAAGGGACTCTCAGGGCTGAGCAGAGCCTTCTCCAGCCCGAGCAAACACTCTGTCCCGCCTCGGCAGGCACCTTCTAACATTCATTTTCTAAGGGTTAGGTGAGTAAAACAACAACAACAAATGCTGGAAATGCTCTGTTCCCAATGCCAGGGAGTTCCAAGACCAAGAAGCCCAACTCTCACCAGCGGGGGCAGATGGGTAGCTAGGGAAGGAACCCTCCCAGCCTGGGGAGGGCACCTGCACCCCTCCCAGAGAGAGAAGCCCCCATCCCGGCCCCCCAGCTGGGCCCCAGCGCTGCTGGAACCAGCCGGCAGGTGGGGCAGAAAAGCAGCACCTCCCCTCACCAGGGGGAGGAGGCAATATTGAACCGTGAACTCAAGAAGAAAGACGGAAAGAAAAAATGAAAAAAGCCACAGGGCTAAGTAAACACCAGCCTGCTGGGTTTATACAAAATGAGTGAAATTTAAAAGGGGCAGGAGAGTTTGTCCAGGGACTGGCTGGCAGCCAGAACACACCTTCAAGCAAGTTACAAGGACCTGGGGGAAAGTGCTGAGAGCAGAGGCTTTAGTAGGGGCAGGGCCAGACTGCTCCCCACTGGGAAAGCACACCCCTTAAAGGAGCCCTTCCCCCTTGCCCAGAACTGGGGATGCTTCCAGAGGAAGGCTGAGGCTTTTCTGGTAAGGAAGCCAGCTCCGGACCAGTCCAGCCACAGCCCACCTGCCTCTCTGGCATCCGCCCCAGTCTGGGCAGCTGACCCTGAGGGCAGAGAAGGACTTTGCTTGCTCCAACCTTCCTGCAGGAAAACCAGCTGCTCAGGACCCAGCCCTGGGCAGAGGGCACGGTCGGTGCTCAGACCTTTCTCAGCACGGGTCTCAGACCTGAGCTGGAGCTAACTGGAGGAAGAGGCAGCACCCGTTCCCGCCGGGCTGCTGGACCCTGGGCCTCTGACTGCACAGCAGGCAGTGACCAGGAGTCCTTGGGAAGGGGCTCAGGGAAGGGGAGGTGAGGGGCCAGCGGCACTGTGCTGGGGGTGAGCATGTGCAAAGTGCAGGCTGCAAGGCAGCGGGAGGACATTTGCCGGGGGGAGGCAGGGGTCTCGATCTGGAGTGTGGGTGGGGTCTGAGGTCATGGCTCCCAGGAAGAGGCCGCCAGCAGGTCCCCCAGGACACAAGGAAGGGACAGCTGAAGCACTAAGCAGTCAGACAGTCACAGGTGGCAGGATTCCGGAGGCGGTCTGGCCCCCCCACCACCAGGGCAAGGGAACAACGGAGCAAGGCCCTACTGCCAAGACGTGACCAAAGCCAGTGCTCCTGGAGTGAGTGGGGACACAGGTAGAGAGGCCCCTCAGCCACAGGCATCTCTACATTTAGGAGCCGCTGCATGTCCTCAGCCAGTGGGCTGGGTCAGTCTCCAGCAGCGCCAGTCCTTGCCAGCTCCTTCTTGCCCACAAGCTGCACGGGCCCGCCTGGCCTGCCTGGCCTGCCCTCTAGTGGTTCAGAGGAGAATATTCACAGTGGTGCCTGGGCCTTGGTGGGCCAGGAGGGTCCCAGCATGGATGGGAGGGGCAATGGAATGATGCTACGGGGAGTGTGGACTGGAGTGCATGGAGGAGGCATGGATGAGATGTGGCGCAGAGGTGATCTGAAGGGGAAAGTTCCTCATGGAATGATACAGGTCTGGACTCCAGAGAAAGCAGGACTCTTCTCCAGCCCGGACACCTGCTCCTCAATGGCTTTCAATCACAACTGGCTCGTAGACCCCAGAAGAGACCCTGCAGGTGAGAGACAGGTCAGCATGTCCCCCTCGATACCCCATTTCCTGAGCGCTTCACTGGACCAGGCCTCTGGAGGTGTTTCACAAGCAGGTACTGTTAACCAGCCCTGTGTTGCAAAGGGGCTAAAACTGTGCCCCAGCGATGGTAAGTCCCTTGCCCACAGTGACACAGATAGTAAGCATCAGAGTCTGTGGGGCCTGCAGAGCCCTTCCGGGCACGTCTGGCTGTGCCACCCCATCCTCACGGTCACCTCGGCAGGGAGTCACTGCATCCTGCCCCACTTGACAGGTGAAGAAACTGAGGCTCAGAGGGATGTGAGGGTGACCAAGAGGGCAGTGGGAAGTCAGGAAACCTGGTCAGCTCCTTTCCCTGCCGAGCCCAGGCCCAGCCCTGGAGTCGGGGACTTTCGGGGCTCAGCATGTAGCTCTGCTGTGATCTCGCTCCCAACCAGATTGGCTTCTTTCCCCAAGATGCTTCCTCATTTTCAGAGGGGGCCAGGGAGGGGTGTGTTTACAAACCCGTAAGGAAGCCAGCCCCTCAGTTTCCTTCTTGCTCACGGCCCCCTCACCCCCACCCCAGAGCAGCCCAGGAGGCTACTGGGAGGTGATGGCTGCCATTCCAGGCCGTGGCCAGCAGGAGTCAGCAGAGCAACGTGAGAGGGTAGCCTCTGCGCAGCGGCCTGGCCACGCCTCTTCCCTGGAGATGTGGATGTTAGGCGGGCTCCCCACCTGCCCTCAGCAGCCCGCCCGTGGGAAGCTCATTCGCTCACTCGCTCATTCATTCAGTTAGCCAAAGCACATGGAGAGCCAGGCACATAGTCAACATGCTCCAAATGAATGTCTGTGACGCAGCACTCTATAAACTGTCGTTCCCGCAACTTTGGTCCCATCTACCCCCGCCATCTGTGGATGCTGTGTAGGCAGCAGCCTGCATTGAACCAGGCCTTCGCTCAGGGCCTAGTGCCTAGCTGGTGCTAGGGAAAGATTTGTTCAGTAAACCCATGAGGCATCACCACCACCATTCTTCCCGAGTCCCTGGAGCTGGGAGGAAGTGGAAGGGAGGGTTCTAAATAAATGCGTGTGAGGCCCCTGCCATGTGCTGAGCCCTGCACCAGGCATTGCTAGAGGTGACCTTGTGAACCGTGACAGGTGACCACCGAACCTGTCCGTGCCCTCACTGCCCCAGGCCCCCAGGTGAGGTGGTGGTGTCCACACCGCCTGACAGATGGGGAAAGGGAGGTTCAGAGACATGACAGGCCCAGGGTCACACTGTGGCGACAAGATTTGGCGTTCAAGGCCAGGTGAGTGGACTGTGGGGACTCTGCTCTCACCCCCAAGCCCCAGCCGCCCCAACGACCCCTCCCTAAGCCTGCCCTACCTGGTGGCAAGCTGGATGCCGCTCAGCGTGGCAGAGCCATCGCGGCTCACGAACAGCCGGAGGTTGCTGTCTGTGGGGACACAGGGGAGGATGGAGGCTGAGCGCGGCAGGGCCAGCCCTTGGAGCAGGTGGCCTCGCCCCCACCAGCCCGGCACGGCTTACCCTCGGTGTTGCTGCCGTCTGTGAAGTCCTGGCTCTGCATGATCTTCTCCACGATGGCATCCGCATCGATCCGCGTGTCGTCCACCCAGGTCGGGTGGCTCTCCACCGAGTCCTTCTTCCGCCTGGGTCAGGTCGTGGGAGGACAAGTCACAACGGTCAGGGCAGTAACAGGTACAAGCACAGAACGACGACAATAATGCCAGTCAGCTGCAGCGGCGCTCAGAATGTCCCTGTGCGCTCCGTGCTGTACTTCACTGAAACCTCACATGCACAATAGGGTGCAGCTGCCATCATGAGCCGGTTTTATAGACGAGGATGCCAGGCAATGAGCAGGTAAGTCAGCTTCCTAAGGCCACCTAGCAGATCGTGCTCTTGTCTGATCCACAAAACCGCAAGAGCAGCCATGAACAGAACCAGCTGCACGCCGGGCATGGCTGCACCCTTCAGGGCCATCAGCTAGTGGAATCGTCACCACCCAACCCTCTGAGGTGGGGACCTTACGGTCCCTGTGTTACAGGTAAAGAAGCGGAGGTTCAAGGCACCACCGGGAGAGGTCTGTTCTCCAGGGGGCACCAAGCAGTAGGCCTCACCTGAAAGAGCGATCGGACAGATGCAGGGGCCGGGGTGGCCGCGGCGGCTTCTCCGGGGGCCGGTGCTCCCGCTCACTGCCCTCAGGGCCCTCCACGGTCATGCCAAGGCCCCCAGAGGCGCTGCTGCTGGTGGACGTGTTGCGGCGGTGTGTCAGGTCTGAGAGGCTGGAGGAGCGCGAGTGCTCTGTGCTGTAGCCTGTCAGGGGCGATGCAGGGGAGCATCACAATGGGGGATCCTGAGGAAGGAGGAGGCCATGGGGGCAGGGCCAGGCAGCCACTCACCGGAGATCTTGGACTGCTGGCTGGCATAGCTGGAGTTGCGGGAGTGGCCAGAGTGGAACACCTCCTCAGGGCTGGACAGGTTCTGGTCGGGTTCCTCTGGCAGCCCTGGAAGGCAGGAAGGGGCAGGGGGTGAGGTGACAGGGGTCACCCAGTGCTGCTCACTGTTGCCCTTCACAACGTGCCCTCACAGAGCCTCCCATGGCAGGGCGCCATTTAACAGACTGAAAAACAGGTTCAGAGGAGCAGCAACCAGCCTGAGCCATAGGTCACCCTCCGAACCCAGGTCCCTTCATTCCACAGAGGGCACACTTGGGTGGGGTGCCCACCACAGGTCAGCGAGGAAGAAGAACAGAACGCTGAACAAAAACTGCCTCCACTACCCACAACCGCAGTGAGAGGTGCACAGCAGGGAGCAGTGCTTACTGGGGGTCTGGCCCAGTCTGGGGACAGAGGAGGCTTCTCCAAGGAGATGGCCTTAATGGCAGACCTCCAGGACACATTGCTGGAGGGAGCCAGCTAAGGCCTCAAGAGGGCAACGGCTTTCCAGGCACAGAGAACAGCATCAGCAGAGGCCCCGAGGCTGGAAGGGGCCTGGGTCAGCGGAGTTGGAGTGGAAGGGACACGGTGAGGGCAAGCAGTCTGGCCCAAAGGGACAGGCCCACAGTCCTGTCCCAAGTCACCCATAAGCCCAACTTCAAAACAGACTTTCCTGGCACTCCCCAGCAGGAGGCAAAAGGGACTAGGTGGGACCTACCCAGGGCTCTGAGTATCCACCTGCCTTCCCGCCCAACACACCCCAGGCTGGCCTGTGACACCCCAGGCTGGCCTGTGTGCCCATCCATAACTATGTGGCTTTTCAAGTCCCCAACAGGTTCTGTGCATATGGGGGGAGGCCAGATCCAGAGGCAAGTGGGCTCTCAAGTCCCACCCTGCCTGGGGGAGGGACCTCTTCTACTTCACACGAAGGCACCACCTGCGCTGGGGTGGCCTAGTCCCCAGACACATCTCTCTTCTGGGGAACCCCATCCAGGGGCTGGAGAGAGTAATTGTGCTGGGAAGCCCCCAGCTTTCTGTTCTGGGCCTCAGCTGGCTGGGTCTGCAGTGGAAAAGGGAGTGGAGGAAAGCTGGGCCCTTGAGGTCAGAGGGTCCCTCACTGCTCTCAGTTCCCAGAGGCAGAATCACTCGGCAAGCATCTGCTGGGCCACATGAGGCCTGTGCTCTAACTGATTCTGTGGGACAAATCAGGGTTGTCACGTGACACCTTGTTCACTAATCAGCCTGGAGGCGGTCCAAGGCTCATACCTCTGGGGGCCCTGCTTAGGGTTGAGGGGGCCCAGCAAACACTTGGGGGCAGGCCAGAGCCTCCTGTCCTGGCAACACCCCCTCCTCCTAATTGCCACACCATCTCCTCTGGGGGTTGGGGCTCGTTCACATTTTTCATAACATTAGTACCAGTGATAATTTAATAAAAACAGAGTGCCCGGCCGGGCGCGGTGGCTCACGCCTGTAATCCCAGCACTTTGGGAAGCCAAGGCAGACAGATCACGAGGTCAGGAGACTGAGACCATCCTGGCAACCATCCTGGCTGATATGGTGAAATCCTGTCTCTACTAAAAATACAAAAAAAAAAAAAAAAAAAAGTTTATCTGGGCATGGTGGCGCTCGCCTGTAGTCCCAGCTACTCGGGAGGCTGAGGCAGGAGAAATGCTTGAACCTGGGAGGCAGAGGTTGCAGTGAGGTGAGATTGCGCCACTGCACTCCAGCCTAGCGACAGAGCAAGACTCTGTCTAAAAAAACATAAACAAAAAACAGAGTGCCCACTGAGTGCTTACCATGTGCTGGGCAGGTGCCCACATGTGGACAGTTAATCCCCAAAGTGACCTGGGATGTAATTGCTATTACCAATCCCATTTTCCAAAGAACACTGAGACAGAGAGACGCAAACTGGCCAGTCAAAGTCATAGAGTATGTGGGAGAGCAAGAGCTCCCAGCACGTCCCTCTGCCAGGTATACTGTGCCTCACCCCCTGAATGCAGCTCAGATACCACATCCTCAGGGAAGCCTTCCCTGGCCCCGGATGGATCCCACCTTCTGGGCCTGTCTTCCCCAGCTTTTATCCTGTTTGCAGGTAGACATGCATTTATCTATGGCTTGATTGAGGCCTGTTTCTTCTGCTAGACTGCAGGGCCATGAGGATGGGGAGGCCACATCAGTCTCAGTCCAGGGCACAGCTGTGATCTCAGGGCCCAGCACCACAGCCAGCACGCAAGGTGATCAGATCTCATCAGCCCAGCAGGAGCATGCAAACACCCTCCCACCATCACTCTCCCCTCAGTCAGCGTCTCCCTGGGGACCTGGGCATGACATGGAGGTAAACCCCTCGGGCCGCTAGCAGGGGAGGGGCGGACAGATGAGGAACTGTACCTGAGCTGAGAATAGTGGGCCGGGCCTTGGGGGGCCGGGACCCAGTCAGGGAGTTGGTGCTGCTGCCCCCACTGCTGGTCCCACCACCCTTACACGTCAGCTGCAGGGAGGAATCCTGGCCTGGGATGGAGATGGACTTGGCAGTAGATGGTGGCCTTGGGAAGACAGACAGGTGTGACTAGGGTGCCCTGCTTCAGGACCAGATGAAAACAGAGGACACCCAGAGTCCCTGTTCCTCCACCCCTAGTGCCCAGGACTGGGCTCCCATCCACTCCCTAGGCCTGTGCCAGCACTCACGTCTTGAAGCAGGGATCTCCAGAGAGCAGGAACATACCAATGGTGACCTGTGGCGAGGGGAGCAATCAGCTATGCCCTGGCCACCCACAGCCCGCCCAGGCGCAGGGCCCCCTGCAGCCTTTCGGCTCTGGCCTCAGAAGGGCTTGGATTCCAATCCTGTCTCTCTGCCCCCTCCTGGCTTGGGGGCTCTGGCAAAGCCACTAACCTCTCTGAGCCCAGTTTCCCTGTGTGGAGGACAGAGATGGAACCAAGGCCTGCCTGGCAGACCAGAGGGGAGGGCATAGCAAGGTGAGGCCTGGGCTCAGCCCTGCGCCTGGCAGAGTGAGTGGACTGCCATCAGCTACAGGCCTAGATGATGAGCTTCTCCATGGTGAAGCCACACACTCACCCCCGGCCCTGTGTAAGGACCACAGAGCTCAACCCAGCAGGCAGGAGAGGGAAGAGGGCTCATGGGGCCTGGCACAGCAGGTGGTGGGCAGGGTTTGGTGAAAGTCTGATGAAAAAGCATGAAGCCATTGCAAACTAACAACAGCCCAAATGTGGCAAGATTTGGGCCCTAAAATCTAGGCTGAGATGGAGTGACAGGCAGAGGATGAGCAGGTGGAAAAGAGGAGCACAGATCCTGAGGTCACCACTTATGAAAGGGTGACCACTCCGTTGAGGCTTTCGGCCGGGTGCCATGGCTCACGCCTGTAATCCCAGCACTTTGGGAGGCCAAGGTGGGCGGATCACGAGGTCAGGGGCTCGAGACCATCCTGGCTAACACGGTGAAACCCCATCTCTACTAAAAATACAAAAATTAGCCGGGCGTGGTGGCGGGCACCTGTAGTCCCAGCTACTCGGGAGGCTGAGGCAAGAGAATGGCATGAACCTGGGAGGTGGAGCTTGCAGTGAGCTGAGATTGTGCCACTGCACTCCAGCCTGGGTGACAGCGAGACTCTGTCTCAAAAAAAAAAAAAAAAAAAAAGAAAGGGTGACCACTAGGTTGAGGCTTTCTATGGCTTATTCACTCGGCCATGAAAGCATCCTAGCTAGCCCAAGGCTGTTGATGAGGGAACCAAGACTCAGAGAGGGGAAGTGACTCCCAAGACCTTGCAGACAGGAAGTGGGGGAGTTTCCCTTGAACCCAAGGCTACCTGGCCCCCAGGCTCCCTTGATCTGGCCTGAGGTGCACAGGGCTACTGTGCCTGTGCTTTTCAGCCTGACTGAGGCTGAAAGGCTCCAGCTCCCAAGACAATCAGCCTGGACCCTTTCTGGCATCTCCGGTTCCCTCTGCAAAGGGTCTAGGAGGCCCCAGAGCCCCTGCTCACCACCTCCTGCCCAGCTCTGCTCCAGATACCATAGGCTCTCCCTGGGTCCCCTTGCAGAGGCGCTGTTAGGACAGCCTGTTTTCCCGGCCAGGTGAAAGGTGTGGAAACAGAGGAAGAGAGGTGTGCTGGTGAGGGACACCCAGACATTTCTGTTCCCAAAAGGCCAACGAGGCAGCTGCCTGGGGGTGGGGCTGCCCTGTCCACTGGAAACCTGCCCCCGGGGCCCTCAGCAGCCATCATTTTCACTGATAATCCACTGGGGGCCAGGCTACCACATGTCACTTGGGGAAGAGTTAGGAGCTGGGCCAAGAAGTCAACTGGCTGGTGGTCAGGTGCCAGCTCTGTCTGTGACTTCAGGCAAATGACTTAACGTCTGTGCCTTAACTCCCTCCCATTTGAAGCTGGGACTAATCAAAGATACCACAGCTCATGGGGCTGCTGTCAGGGGACCACAAGAGAAGAGAGGGCATGCAGTCAGCATGACGTGAACCCACTGCAGGTGCTTGCCAAACCCTGGAGACTGTCAGGGCCCCCTCCCTGAACTTGATGGGGAAACTGAGGCCAACAGCGGAGCCAGGCCTCCCTCTGATAGTGGTTTCCTGATTCCAGGGCTCGCCCCTTCCCGATGTCTACCTATTCAGGTAAGGCCTGTATTTTTAACAACCCTCCTCCAGAGGATTCTGATGAGCAGCCTGGTTTGTCCCCATCCCGTGATCAGGGTGGCAGAGGTGGCAGGATCCCTGGTACCTTAAGGATGGAGTTGTCCTGGCGAGTGTTCTTCGTGTCATATCCCTCGAGCAGGCAGCAGCGCACCGTGGAGCCCGAGCCCGCAAACTCGGCCAGGTTCAAGTCAGCGAAGCCCAGCTAGGAGGTGAGAGGAGCGTGTGGGAGGGCTGAGGGAGTGTGGGCTCCTGGCTGGCGGAAGCCCAGAAGGGTAACTTGGCAAAAGTTGGGGAGGGAGACAGACAAAGCCCCTGGGCCAGCCCCACAGCCTCGACTGACTGTTGCATAACTGGGACCCAAGGACAGAGGCCCCGGGTCGGCAGCACCAACATGGCAAAGCCAGGAGCTCACATCCCTGAGCTGCACAAAGCACCCTTTGTGCCACGTCCCGGCGTGCACCGGGGCCAGTGCGCCTGACATGAAAGGACATTGTTGTCCGTGACACAGATGCATTGTTCCCTGGGAAACAAGGCCGTGCTGTCGGGAGCTGCCGGGTCAGCAGGCAGGGGAGGAGGGAAGGCCTGTGAGAAGTGGGTGCTGGGGAAAGTGATGGGACACCGCCACAGGGGTTGGGAGGGGAGGGGCACTGCAGGATGAGCAGGAGCCCCAGGGAAGGCACCCTGGTAGAGGCCAGAGTGAGGGGCTGCTGGGCAGAGTTCAGGGTCTGAACAGGCCCTTGGGAACTCTGGACAGAGGATCGAGGGATGGGGAGGGAAGTGGGAGTAAGTGTAAAGAGGGCATGCACTAAGAAGGCCCTGTGGATGGAGGCCAAGTCTGCTAGACCTGGAGGGGAAAGTGAGATTGAGACGAGGTGGTGCCAGACTTGGGGACTTGGAAGACATCTCCGGTTCCCTCTGCAAAGGGTCTAGGAGGCCCCAGAGCCTCTGCTTACCACCTCCTGCCCAGCTCTGCTCCAGATACAACAGGCTCAGAAGAGACAGATAACGAAATGTTTGAACCAACGTTTGAACCCAACCGAACCAATCAGGGATGAGTGTCAAGTAACTGCTGCCTGCAAGTCTCTACTGCAGTGTTCAGGGCACACACTCCAGAATCAGGGAATTGGATTCAGATCCTAGCCCCGCCATGGACTCAAGAGTGATCCCCATTTTATAGATGAGAAAACTAAGTTCACAGAGGCCGGGCATGGTGGCACGCCTGTAATCCCAGCACTTTGGGAGGCCAAGGCAGGCGGATCACGAGGTCAGGAGACCGAGACCATCCTGGCGAACACGGTGAAACCCCGTCTCTACTAAAAATACAAAAAAAATTAGCCGGGCGAGGTGGCGGGCACCTGTAGTCCCAGCTACTCAGGAGGCTGAGGCAGGAGAATGGCGTGAACCCGGGAGGCGGAGCTTGCAGTGAGCCGAGATCGTGCCACTGCACTCCAGCCTGGGCGACAGCGAGACTCCATCTCAAAAAAAAAAAAGAAAAGAAAAGAAAAGAAAACTAAGTTCAGGGAGGGGAAGAAGCTTGCCCAGGGCCAAACAGCTAACCCAACAGAGACAGGACTGAAACTAGGCCTGATCAGCACCACGTCCAGCCACTTCTCAGGGCCTCAGTTTCCTCCTCTGTCTAATGGGAGTAAAGCCTGCAGTGGGAGTTCAATTACAGAACAGAAGGGAAGGGGCCTGGCAGTGCCTGCCACGTGCTGGGTGCCTGGTAAATGTTTGCCAGTGGAGGTGAGATGCTCCCAGGTGTTTGCTGGTAATTCCTTTCCTGGCTGCACAGCTGTCCTCACCCGTGTGAATCAGAGAAATTTCCACTGTGACAGCACCCTCCACAGCCTGGTTCTAGCCATACTGTCCTCTGCTTCTGGAGAGGGACGTCAGCGCCCCGGGCCAGGGCAGAGTGCACGGCCCAGCGGGCTGAGTTCCTGAGCTCCGGTCAGTGGGAAGGGCCGCGCCCTGTATAGCACCTCCCTCGGGTGAGAGGTGAGGCGAAGGCATTTCCCCTCCCGGCTGATGAAGCCCACCCTCCTGCCACTGGGCTAAGCCTCAGGAGCTGAGGAGGGGAGGCCAAGAGTCCACCATGGAGAAGAGGGATGGAAGGCAGAGCAGGCTTATTCAAAGCCAGAGCTGTCTTCTCCCTCTTTGCCCAGTAGAAAAGCTCTTAATACTATGTAGGGCTGAACTGTCTGTGGGTACAGTGAAACCCTGGTAACAACGCACATGTCCAGCAGCAGGGCTGGCTGAGTCAACCATCGCCAGCCATGCCACGGGACACTGCTGCCATTAGAAAGCACATGGAAATTAGTGATAACACAAAAAGATGCCCAGAATGGATTAAGTAAAAAACCAAGCTGCGAATCTGTTTATTTATTTATTTATCTGGAGGCAGAGTCTCGCTCTGTCACCCAGGCTGGAGTGCAGTGGCGCAATCTCGGCTCTCTGTAACCTCCACCCTCCCGGGTGCAAGCAATTCTTGTGCCCCAGCCTCCCGAGTAGCTGGGATTACAGGCATGCACCACCACACCTGGTTAATTTTTTTTGTATCTGTAGTAGAGACGGGGTTTTGTCGTATTGCCAAAGCTGGTCTTGAACTCCTGAGCTCAGGCAATTCGCTTGCCTCAGTCTCCCAAAGTGCCAGGATTATAGGCGTGAGCCACCATGCCCAGCCGTACTCGGGAGGCTGAGGGAGGAGAATTGCTTGAACCTAGGAGGGGAAGGTTGCAGTGAGCGAAGATTGTGCCATTGCACTCCAGCCTGGGCAACAGAGCAAGACTCTGTCTCCAGAGGAAAAAAAAAAATCATATTGTTTGCATGCACTTCAGTACACACAGAGGGTGCTCATTTTGCATTTCTTTAAACCACACACATACATTTTATTTGCTGCTCTCTTTGTATGGTATATTTCCTTTTTTTCTTCTTACAAGGTCTGGAAAGGTCTTAATCTATCCCAATAATGGGGTCCCAGAAAGAGGCCTGGAGAGAGGAAAGGGGACAGAAACTGGCCCTTTTGCTCTGTGAACTTCTGTACCATTTATATTGCAACAACCATATGCTGCCTTTATATTGAGTGCAAAGACCATCAATAAAGATATTTCTAAAAAATAACACACCTCAGGTAGGGCTGAGTGTCTCTTGCTTGTGGCAGAAAAGGGGCTGGAGGCTTCCCTTGTGCCTGTCCCATGCCACCCCCCATCCCATCCCACTGCCCCTTCACACAGCCCCTCTTACCTTGGAATAAGCCTTCCCGCCTTTCAGCTCCTGCACAGGGAGGGAGACACGAGCAGCAAGTTGACTGCGGAATCCCAGGGACCTCATGCATCTCCCGCAATCCCCCCAGATCTGAGGGGAGGAGGGCAACGGGCAGAGCAACTCACCCCATTTTCAGCTGGGGGTGCGGACTCATGAGGGGAGGGGCCTATAGCCCAGCCCAGCAGCCCCACATGCGCCCTTGGCCTCACCTTGCGCACAGACACGCGGAAGACACAGGGGTCCAGCAGGCCGGTGGCCGGGTTAGCACTCATCTTACACACGAAGGTGAACCTCTTTCGCCACCGCACGCAGTTCTCCTGTACCTCCTCCCTGTGGGCCAGAGGCGACAGGTGAGCACAGGCACACACATCCGCGCCAGGGGACTCCATGTGGTACCAGGGACATGGCACTCCCCATTGGGACTGAGGCGGTGGGAAGCTCCACTTTCACTCTGTGTCACAAAATAGCTGTGTTTTCACCACAAGAATGTACTCGTGTAGTTGTTGTAAAAACAACAGTGAAAACGTAATAAAAATGAGACAAACACAAGGCAGGGGTGAGGTGAGCTAGGGCAGCTGTCCCTCCCCAGGAAGCCTGGCAACCTGCAGAGCCTCCCTCTGTACCCAGTGCTGCTCCCGCCACCTTGCTCTTAGACCTTGGGCAGTTCCCTGCACTGCCATTACCTCCTCCAAAGCCAGGCTCTGCCAACCGCCTCATGACCCTCACAATAGTCTTAGGCTGGACTACTCAGCCCATTTCAAAGATGAAGAGACCGAGGCTAGGCAAGCTGCCCCACACCTCCCAGCCAGTAGATAGCTGAGCTGGGCCTGAAGCCTGGTTCCTCCTGACTCCAGAGCTGCCTTCTTCATCACTAATAACAACAATGGCAATAGTAACAACAGCTGATACCCACACAGTGCTTCCCACGTGCCAGGCACTGTTCAAAGAACTTCACAAGAGCCAGCAGGCCCTGGAGCCTGCTCCAAGTGCCAGAGAAAGGTGGTCATGCCAAACCTTTCCAACCTCTGTATGGAGCAGCCACATCATCAGCTCAATCCCCAGTCAAAGAAACCGGGGGCCCGGAGGCTAAGACCCTCACCTGAGGCCCACCACAGGTAAGAGCAGAATGGGGATTAACCCAAGCAGTTGGACTCTGGGTGCGGAGACAGCGACCTGGGGGCTTCAGCTTCACCAACACTAAGCAGAGGGCTCTGGTCTTCTAGCCCCCCGGTTCCTCCTGAGTTGGAGAGCATGACCATGCTGAAAAATTCAGCACCCCTTTACTGGAGAGATGCTTTGTGCCCTGGGAGTGAGTGGGAGCCAGTGGCAGCAGCTCATCCAAGCCCCTCCCAACTGCTGCGGGGGCCTTGGCAGGATCTGGGGGTGGCAGCGGCACGTGGCAGAACCGAGCTCTGCATCCCCAAGCAGCTCCCCATCTCCATACAGCCTGCCTGGCAGAGCCCGTGCTCAGGAAGGGGCGGCCAGGGAAGGGAGGAGACAGTGTGAGAGACGTTATCTCCAGCTCATCCCACCTAAGCACAACCGCCAAGGGGACAGCTAAGGAAGTGACCCGAGGAGAGTGGGTTAACTGCCAGATCGAGGCCTCGGGGCAGAGGGTCGGAGAGGGCCGCAGCCAAGCCTCCCCTGAGCATCGCCAGGTTTGCTTTGCATGGCAGCCTTGCAAGGTGGGCTCTATGCCACCCCTTCTACTGCTGAGGGCACTGAAGCTCCAAAAGAAGGCCACCCTACCCGCCACTCGAGCTCATATCCCCAGTGATTGGCAAAGCAGGATTTAAACCCAGGACTGTATGACTTCAGAGTCAGGGCTCTCAGTCGCCACTTTGGCTCAGGAGCCCGGGAAAGCCTGGCGAGGAGAACCTGTGGTGTTGTGGGGCCTGTAGTACCCTGCTGTGCCCCGAGGCACCGCCCAGGTCTCTGAGTGCCAAGCAGGTGCTGGGATGAGCCACTGCAGACTGTATTTACCCAGTGATGACTCAGTGTCACCAGGAGAGGGCGGGGGAACAGATGAATCAGGGAAGGTGACATTCAAGCTCAGGATAGAATGAGCCTGGGGAGTAGCCAGGTGGAGGAGACAGTTCCAAAGAGAGAAAACAGCATGAATGAGGGAGTCCCGTTTCCTTAGCCAATGAAAGCCCCTAAGCCTCACTTTCTATGAGGAGCCCCCTCCAGGCTCCACAAGGCTCTGAGGATGTGACCAAGGCTTACCCTGTGCTCCTGCCAAGGCGGTGACAAGGGTCAAGAGGGCAGGCAGACCTGGGCCACACCCTGCACACTCACTGGGGCACACCGCCCCTGTCGTGGCCGCTGTTGTGGGAGCACTGAGTGAAATGAATCCTGCAAAGTGCCTGGCCCGGTGAAGGCTCTGTGATGTCACCAGAATGCACCTAGCTTGTTAGGAGGGTGAGCTCCAACAACCCTCTGCAACCAAGACTGGGGACAAGCAGAAAGGTCAGGGCTGAAGACGGGAGGACGGGACAGATCTAATCCCTATAGGCAGGTGCCACAGGAGTGGGGGCCCTAGGCTGGGGGCATCACCTGAGCCTAGTCATGCTGGCTCCACTTATTCATTCATTCTTGATGATGATTCATTTATCATCAAACAACTGAGCACCAGTGTGTACCAGGCCCTGTTCTAGGCACTCGAACCACAGCAGTAACCAGCTTACATTCTGGTGGGAGGAGAAAGAAGAAGACCAAATAAATAAGAAAAATACCTAGTAGTGGAAAGGAAGAACTAAAACTATATTAACAGATGACTTGATCTTTTATACAGAAAACCCTTAAGGAATCCACTAAAAAACTATTTTGTTTTATTTATTTATTTTTTTGAGATGGAGTTTCGCTCTCGTTGCCCAGGCTGGAGTGCAAGGGCATAAACTCAGCTCACTGCAACCTCTGCCTCCCGGGTTCAAGCAATTCTCCTGCCTCAGCCTCCTGAGTAGCTGGGATTACAGGTGCCCACCACCAAGCTCGACTAATTTTTCTATTTTTGGTAGAGACGGGGTTTCACTGTGTTGGCCGGGCTGGTCTTGAACTCCTGACCTCAGGTGATCTGCCCCCCTTGGCCTCCCAAAGTGCTGGGATTACAGGCGTGAGCCACCACACCTGGCCATTATTATTATTATTATTATTTGAGACAGAGTCTCACTCTATGGCCCAGGCTGGAGTGCAGTGGCACGATCTCGGCTCACTGCAACCTCCACCTGCTGGGTTCAAGTGATTCTTGTGCCTCAGCCTCCTAAGTAGCTGGGATTACAGGCATGTACCACAACACCTGGCTAATTTTTGTGTTTTTAGTAAAGATGAGGTTTTGCCATGTTGGCCAGGCTGGTCTCGAACTCCTGGCCTCAAGTGATCCATCTGCCATGGCGTCCCAAAGTGCTGGATTACAGGCATGGGCCACAATGCCTGGCCTCATACATGATTACAGGTGTGGTGGCTCATGTATGTAATCCTAGCACTTTGGGAGGCCGAGGCGGGCATGGATCACTTGAGGTCAGGTAGCTATAGTTCCAGCTACTCGGGAGGTTTAGATGGGAGAATCTCTTCAACCCAGGAGGCCGAAGTTGCAGTGAGCCAAGATCAAACCACTGTACTCCAGCCTGGGCAACAGAGTGAGACCTTGTCTCAAAACAAACAAAGAACAAAATAAAAATAAAAATAAAAATGCATGAGTTCAGAAAAGTTGCAGGATACAAGATCAATATACAAAAATCAATTCTTTCTATATATTGGCAAACACTTACAGTGAAAAGAAGAAAGCAATTCCACATACAATAGCATCAAAAAGAAAAAAACACATAGGAATAAATTTAATAAAGTACAAAATACATACTCCGGAAACTACAAAACATTGCTGAAAGACATTAAATTTAGGAAAGACATCCCATGTTCATGGATCGGAAGACATGTTGTTAAGATGATACTCCCAAATAGTTCTAAAATTCATCACAATCCCTATCAAAGCCCCACGCTGGCTTCTTGGCAGAACTTTGACAAGCTGATCCTAAACTTTACACGGAAATCCAAGGGACCAGAATAGTCAACATAATCTTTAAAAAGTAAAACATCATTTAAAAATTCACGCTTTTGATTTCAAAATATCTACAAAGTTACAATAATCAAGAAAAGGTGGTCCTAGCATTAGGACAGACACAAATGGAATACAACTGAGATTATCCAGTTTACAAAGGTTTAGAAATAAACCTTAGAGACCAGCCTGGCCAACACGGCAAAACCCCATCTCTACTAAAAATACAAAAATTAGCTAGGCATGATGGCATGTGCCTGTGATCCCAGCTACTTGGGAGGCTGAGGCACAAGACTCACTTGAACCCAGGAGGCGGAGGTTGCAGTGAGCCAAGACGGCACTACTGCACTCCAGCCTGGGCGACAGAGGGAGACTGTTTCAGAAAAAAGAAACCAACCTTCACTTTTATGGTCAATTGATTTTTGACAACAGTGCCAAAATAATTCAGTGGGAAAAAGAATAGTCTTTTCAACAAATGTTTCTGGGACACTGGATATCAACATGCAGGAGAATGAAGTGCGTGTGTGAGGGGGGTGGTGCACAGGGCTATCTCATGCTATATACAAAAATTAACTGAAAATGGATCAAAGATCTAAGTGTAAGAGCTAAACTATAAAATGTTGAAAAAAAGCATATGGGTAAATCTTCATGACCTTGGATTAGGCAACTATTTCCTGGATATAATACCAGAAGTACATGTGATAAAAGAAAAATATAGATATATTGAATGTCATCAAAATTAAAAACTTTTAGTGGGGCACAGTGGCTCACACCTGTAATCCCAGCACTTTCGGAGGCCAAGGTGGGAGGATCACTTGAGGCCAGAAGTTTGAGACCAGCCTGGGCAACACAACAAGACCCCATCTTTACAGAAAATTTTAAAATTAGCCAGGAGTGGTGGTGCATGCCTGTAGTCCCAGCTACTTGGGAGGTTGAGGCAAGAGGATGACCTGAGCCTAAGAGTTTGAGGTTACAGTGAGCTATGATTACACCACTGCACCCCAGCCTGGGTGACACAGTGAAACCTTATCTTAAAAAAAAAAGAAAAAACAAAACAAACAAAAAACCTTTTGCACTCCAAAGGACATCATCAAAAAAGTGAAAAGACAAACCACAAAATAAGAAAAAATACTTGCAAATCAGATATATGAGGGACTGGTATCCAGAATATATAAAGAGCACCCACAACTCAATAAAAAGACAAAAATCCAATTAAAAACGGGCAAAGGATCCAAATAGACATTTCTCCAAAGAACATACACAAGTGGTCAACAAGCACACAGGAAGATGCTCAACATCATTAGCTATTAGGGAAATGAAAATCAAAACTAAAATGAGATACTACTTCACACCCACTAGGATGGCTAGAATCAAAGGCGAAGATGTGGAGAAAGTGGAACCCTCATACACTGCTGGTAGGAATGTAAAATGGTGCAGCCCCTTTGGAAAACAGTATGGCAATTCCCCAAAAGGTGAAACATAGAGTTATGATATGACCCAGCAATTTCACCCCTAGGTATATATCCCAGAGAAATGAAATGTGTCCACACAAAAACTTGTACACAAATGTACATCACAGAATTATTCATAACCAAAAAGTGAAGGCAACCCAAATGTCCATCAACTGGTAAATGGACAAATAAAATGTGTTCTATGCATACAATGGTGTATCATTCAGCAATAAAGAGAAATGATGCACTTCTAACTGGGGATTAACCTTGAAAACATGAAGCTAAATCAAAGCAGCCAGCCAGAAAGAACTATAGAGTTTATTATCTCATTTATATGAAATGTCCAGAATAGGCAAATCCATAGTGACAGGAACTAGATTGGTGGCTGCCAGGGATGGAGGATGATATGGTCTGGCTCTGTGTCCTCACCCAAATCTCATCTCAAATTGTGATCCCCACATGTCAAGGGAAGGACCTGGGGGGAGGTGATTGGATCATGGGGGTGGTTTCCCCGATGCTGTTAACATGAGTGAGTGAGTTCTCATGAGATCTGATGGTTTTATAAGGGGCTCTTTCCCCTTTGCTGCTGCTTCTGTCTCCTGCTGCCATGTGAAGAAGGTCCTCGCTTCCCCTTCGCCTTCTGCCATGATTTTAAGTTTCCTGAGGCCTCGGCACCCATGTGGGACTGTGAGTCAATTAAACTTCTTTCCTTTGTAAATTACCCAGTCTTAGGTATTTCTTTATGGCAGTGTGAGAACAGACTAATACAGGGGACTTGAGGGGAAAAGGAGTAACTGCTAATGGGTTTGGGATTTCTTTCTGGGGTGATGAAAATGTTCTAAAATTGGTTGTGATGATGGTTGTGCAACTGTGAATATACTAAAAACCACTTAACTGTACACTTTAAATGGGTGTATTGTGTGGTATGTGAATTATATCTCAATAAAGCTGTTAAATACATGGTAGGTCAGATAAATAGAAAAATGGAGAACACCACAGGGAAGGTGAGTGGGGAGTGCAGGTAGCGATGAGGTGTGGCTGCTTCAGGTGGGGAGTTAGGGATGGCCCTTAGGGCAGTGACATCTGAGCAAGGCTTGGACTGAAGTGGGGACTGAGCAAAGACAGGGGAAGAGCCCTCCAGGTGAGGGAGCAGCAAGTGCAGAGGCCCTGAGGCAGAAACACACTTGGCAGGTAGAAAACTAGTGCAGAGGACAGTGGCTGAAGAGGAGCTGGGGGGAGATCAGAGGGGATGAGATGGGTGAAGGAGCAGGGGCAGGTCCTGCTAGACCTCAAGGGTGTGAGAAGACTGCATCTGATTCTGACAGCGGCTCTGTCTTGCCCCCGTGGACTGTGGCTTAGGCAGAGGCTGAGAACAGCCACAGAGGAGGAGAATGGAAGGGCAAAGAGAGCAGAGACACTTCCCAGGCAGCCAGAGGAGGCCCAAGCTTGAAAGGGGGAAGGCTGGGGAGTGGCCATGGCTCCCCACACTTCACCTAGGGTTGGAAGCAGCTGCTGGAGGCCTGGGGAGGCAGCTCGGTGCTCTGGGCATGTTGAAACACCCAGTGGAATTGGGATTAGTGTCTGGGAACAAAAGCTCACAGTGAATTGTGGGCTTTCTCCCTTTCCTTTTGAGAGTTTGCTGTGGGAACGCCAGCCAGGAAGCCTAAGGCCCACTTGCAGTTCCAGGGCCAAGCCAGAGAAAGCCACCTGGAACCCTCCTAGCTCAGGTAACAGGCACATTCCCCCCTCCACAGGAAGAGCTCACAGGGTCAGCACTGGGCCTCCCTCCTGTTTCTACAGGGCTCTGAACAATCACCTATTAGAAGCCACCACTCCCACGGGAAGAGGCAAGCAGCCTCGCCCTGGCCCACGGCCAGAGGTCACAGCAAGGGTAAAAAAAAAAAACACAGCAGCAGCGGCCACCTCCTGAGGGCCTACTGTGTGCGGCCCAGAACTCTTCAACACTGAAAGGTGACTGCTACCACAGCCCACTTTACAGATGAGGAAAGTGAGGCTCAGAAATGCTGCGTAACTCATCTGAAGTCACAGCAGAGCTAGTCTCGACCCCAGCCCCATCTGCGTCCAGACCCTGTGTCACAGATGGGACACAGCTATGCAGCTGCTCTCAGGGCCCACACTGCCTCCCCCTCAGCCCCGGGGCCCCTCTGGTGGGCCCCAGGCAGGTGGCATGAAGTCCCATGCATGGGGCAGGGATCACGGGGGGAGATGAACACAGGCTCAGGCAGGGTGGGGTAAGGGATGCTTGTGATGGGAGGTGGGAATGAGGATGCCAGGCAGGCAGCCATGAGCCCCAGGTTGGGAGCTGGCCAGGTCAGGACTGAGGACATCTCAGAGCCTTGATCCATTCAGAAACCTTTTATGAAGCCCCTACCAGGTGCCAGGCACTGCTGAAGGCTCTGGGAACACAAGCAATAAACAGAGAAGACAGAAATCCCTGCCTTCAAGGGGCTTATACTCTGGCAGTGGGTGGAAGACAGACAAAACCAGGCAAATGCATACCAGCTAGCCTGGGGTGCAACAGAGAAAAAGGAACCAAGGAAGGAGGCAGACAGTGCCCCAACAATGGGGGCACCAGAGAATGAGGGCCAGAGAAGGTCTTCATGGGAAGGTGACATCTAAGCAAAGACTGAAGCGAGTGGCCACAGATATCTGGGGGAAGAGCAATCCGGGCACGAGGAACAGCAAGTGCAAAGGCCCCAGGGTGGGAATGTCTTGTCGCGTTTGAGGAGGAGCTGGGGGCCAGTGTAGCTGGGGCGGAGGATGCCGGGGCAGGCGTGGGCCAGGGAGACTGGAGAGGCAGCCTTGGTCCTAAGCTTACAGAGGGGCTGTATGGAGGGGCAGTCCCCACGGTGTCCACGTGTATGCGACTGGTCACAGCAGCAGAAGTTGGGCAAAAGTGGGAAGTAATGAGGACTGCTCCGATGGCACCCAGCAGGCAACGCCAGAAGAGAAGGAGGGGAGGGAGGGCAAGCTGTGCTCCCCAGCAGGGTGGGACGGCCCCATCAGACCTGCAGGAAGGGAACATGCAGAAGGGGAATCTACATGACCCCATTTTTATTTAATTTTTTAAAGTGACATATGTAAATGTCCACAAGCACACAGAAAACAGGAGATGCCCACATCAAATTGCAAATGAAGGCCACCTCTGGCCACTGGAGTGTCTGGAGATTGGGGTAAGTAGGGAAGAAAAGAAAGGATGAAGATGGGCATGGTGCCCCTTTTTTCCTTCGTCTTGAACAGAAAGTATCCGTTGTGAGCATTTCTTAAAGCACACCTGACCAAAGGAAACCCAATCCCCGGCAGTCCTGGGGACTGCATTGTGGCCCAGGGTGGAAATGCAACTCTGCAGAACGACCCCACCCCAGTACTATGAGACCCTGGAGGGAGGGCCCAGGGTCCTGAGAGCTGAGTGCCACCAGGGCCGGCTGTGACCTCCATGGCCTGCGAGTGCTAACAGGGCAGACCTGGGCTGCTGGGTGCTGTGCACGCCAGTACCCAACACATGTCTCCAGTGACCAGAGGCACAGCCAGCTGCCTGTCTCAGAAAGAGGAAAGTGTAAAAAAACTAAAATGAGCACCTATGAAGAAAAATTATAAATAAGATGTTTATTAAGAAAACAGGCCAGGCATGGTGACTCATGCCTGTAATCCCAGCACTCTGGGAGGCTAAGACAGGAGACTCACTTGAGGACAGGGGTTGGAGACCAGCCTGGGCAACATAACAAGACCCCACCTTGATTAAAAAAGAAAAAAGAAATAGGACCACGGACCCTCCTTACTGCCCACCACCACCTACTTACCCTAATGTGGCCCAGGTCTGGGCTAGAGAACTGAAATTTTAAAATGATAGAAGCAAGGTCCGGAGAAGGAGATTGTTTTAACCCAGAATCCTGGACTTCAGGCTCCCTGGCCAAGCAGCTTATTCACACTGGTATGAAGGGATAATGGCCAGAAGGCAGGCAGGGAGCTCAGTGCAGGTCTGACCAAAGGTGGGGTGGAAGGGTTATCAGAGACTCTTTCTTTGTTTCTGTCCAATAGTTGTTTCCATAATTGAAATTTAAATTGAAAATGAGAAAAGGGTATGGGTTAGGAAGGCTCCTTATAAGCAAAAGGGATCTGAACCCTCAGCCACCTGGTTCAAGGCCTGGGTCCTCCCAAGTTACCAAGTGGAGTCACCCCATGCAGTACATGGGACCTGCTGGCAGGGCTGGCCGCCCGCCTGGGAAGAGACAGTGATGAACGGCCCTCCCAGGCCTGGGGTTGCAGGGCGTGCTTCCCCAGCTCCCCGCTGCCAGGAACAGGTAATTACAGAGACTGGGTTTCATTTTTAGCTTTAAGATATACAATTAGACATGTAAATCTCAGCAAGGCGGGACAAGCCCTGCACCCACCACAGCCACTGTGGCCATCCCAGCAGTGGAATTTGGCTATTTCTGGGCTGTCTGGAAACAGCAGAACACCCCACCAGGCTGGTGTCCTTGGCCCAGCAGAACTCTCCAGGAGCTCTCCCGGCCCTGGGAAGGCTGCCCAGTGACCTGACCACCCTCTGACCCATCCCAGGAAGCACGCCAGGTGGTGTGGGGAGACACACAGACCTGTATCCCAAATCGGACCAGGACCTCCACAATGCATCCACGAGGACTGACTGTGGTGCCAGCTCGGGGTGTGGGACACAATGCGAGCAACCTCCTGGAGGAGCCCCTGGTTGAGAGGGGGAGACAGCCATTACACAGGAATGACTGCAGTCACCGCCAGTCTCCCAGGAAGGAGAAGGAGCTACAAGGGCGGTGAACAGAGCAGGCTGGGGGCAGGAGGCCGAGAAGCCTCCCTGGATAGTGACATCAGAGCCGGGACCTCAGGCAGTCAGCTGGGTGAAGACCTGGGGGGAAGGAGGTCCCAGGCAGTGGGAACAGCACAGGGAAGACCCAGAAGGAGGGAGGTGGCTCCCGGGAAGAGCCTCCCTGGAAAGCCGGGGGGTGGATGAGGCTGGTGAGGAGGAGAGGCCACCAAGTGACTCGGGGAGCCCCATCTTGGTGAGCCTCAACTTCCTCATCTGTAAAAGGACGACCTGCCCATCACATGGGGCTGTTGGGGTGACTCTGTGGTCCCACAGCACCTCTCTCCACTGCTCAACAGAGGGAGGATGCAGAGAATTCTGCCTCTGTGGTCCCGAGGTCAGTTCACTGCCACATCCCCAGCACCTGGCCCCAGCCTGATCCAGCATTACTGCCCAGTAGGTGCAACAAGAAGATCCCAGAGCCTTGACAACCCCAGGTCTCCATCACCAGGGTGACGTGGGGCCAGGTGCCGTAGGGCTGTGGGAGCCACCTCCTGGCCTCAGGCTGCCAGGCTCACAGGATTCCTACAGACAGGGGTCAAATGGGCCCATCAGGGGCTCTCCTCAGAGTTGGAGCAAAAGTGCATGCCTGGCTGGCAACCCTCACAGGAGCAGAAAGTCAGGAAAAAGGAATCCGGGTATCACTGGGGCAGTCCAACCTCTGTGACAGGGCTCCAGCCTGACCCACGTCCACTCTCAACACTTCGCCTTCCCAGTTCCAGTACTCAGAGACACACATCTCACCTCCACTGGGTGCCCAGCACGAAGCCCTGGGGGGGCAGGTGCTCAAACTCACAAGCAAAGAGAGGGGTGAGGTCCAGCAGGACAGGGGTTCTCAGATAAAAATATCCCTGGCAGCCAGGCGCAGTGGCTCACACCTGTAATCCCAGCACTTTGGGAGGCTGAGGCGGGTGGATCACCTGAGGTCAGGAGTTCGGGACCAGCCTGGACAACACGGTGAAACATGAAACCCCACCTCTACTAAAAATACAAAAATTAGCCTGATGTGGTGGCGGGCACCTGTAATCCCAGCTACTTGCGAGGCTGAGGCAGGAGAATCTCTTGAACCCGGGAGGCGGAGGTTGCAGTGAGCCAAGATTGCGCCATCGCACTCCAGCCTGGGTGACAGAGCAAGACTGTCTCAAAAAAAAAAAAAAAAACCAAAAACCAAAAAACATTCCACTGGCTCATGACAAACGAAGATTCCCAGTGAGCCCTGCCAGAACCACAGACTCCGCAGGACAGGGTTTCTTTTTGTGAGGGGCTGTCCTGCGCACTGCGGGATATTCAGCAGCACCCTGCCAGTAGCACAGCCCCAGGTGTGACAACCGAAAATGTCTCCAGAGATCGCCAAATCAACCCTGGTTGACAGCCACTGCTGCAGGTCTTAAAAGGGCATTTTAAACAAGCTCCCAGGTGATTCTGATGCAGGGAGCTGGGCACCCAGCTAAGAGACAGTAGCGCTCTGACAGGCATGTGGAACTCCAGGTTCCAGCTGTGCTCCTGGGTTCCTGACAGTGCTGGTCCCCCAGAACAGGGCCCCATCACTTAAGTCCATCACTTAAGTCCCTTGCCTGCCATCCGTCTGCCCCTCCCTCAGCCACGCTCACTCCCACCCTGCCTGCTCTCCCAGCCCTTGGCCTGGTTCCTGGAGGAGTGAGCGGCAAAGTGATGCAATCAGAGTTCCCGGCTGATGAAACCCAGCCCAGGCCAGAGAGCGAGAGTCTAATAAGGAAACAATTTAAATCGACAACATCTGCCTTGTGCTTCCCCGAAGAGAAGAGAATACAGCCGCCTGGGAGGAGCCTGCCCCGGGGACCAGCCAAGGCGTCCGTCCAGGGGCTGAAGAGCCAGCGTGGCAGCACAGCAGCGTCTGGCTCCTGCCAGGGGTTCAGGGGGAGCAGCTCACAGTCCTAGCATGGCCAGGACCTCCTCCTGCAAGGAGGCAGCAAGAAGTTTCTGGAAGCCAAGCCACTCTGGCCAACACTGGAGCACTCAGAGCAGCCACCTGGCAGCCCCAAAACACTCTTTGTTCCCCTGCCAAAGACACCCCTATTAGCAGTGGCCTGGGATTGGTGGGTGGGCCGGGAGGGAGGCTGACATCATAAGTGACCCAAAGAAGCACAGAGTGGACAGCCCACTGGGGCTTCAGAAACTCCAAGATGGAAAAGGGGCAGGGCATGGGCACAGGGTGGAGGGAAGCCAGGTCATCCAGGCTTGCTGGGAAAGCGTCAGGGTTAGGTGAAAGGATCCCAGAGTCAGACACATCTAGGTCTGAATCCTGCTGCTCACCGGTCAAGCAGCAACCTTGAGACTGATCTTCAAGGGAAACCCCACACAAGCTGGGCATGGTGGTGCGTACCTGTAATCTCAGCTACTCAAGAGACTGGGACTGGAGGACTGCTTGAGCCCGGGAGTTCAAGACCAGCCTGGGCAACACAGCAAAACCCCATCTCAAAAAAAAAAAAAAAAAAGCCCATGCAGGCAGGTGTGGGCATCCCTATTTTACAAGCACAGGCAAGTGGCTGCCCTGCTCTGTCCTCTGTACCCAGAGTCAGGTTGTGCAGATGCCTTGAGCTACTGCCCAGGCAAACGCCCTGTTAACGCCATTCTCCAGATGCAAATGATCACTCTCTCTTGCTCTTACAGCCCAAGAGGCGAGCAGGCCATTGAAGGGAACCAAAGTAAACTACTGGCTTTAACCAAGAATCTCATGCACCTGGGCAAAGATGCCCCTGGCACCCAGCATGGCCCAGCCTGGCTGTTTCCCAGGCACCCTCCTGTGTGCCAAGTAATTCTCAAGCATCATCTTCCTGCTTCTACTTCACAGATCAGGAAACAGACACTTGGGGAGTCCACACAGTCGCTGCAGGTCACATGGGAGGTAAACGGGTGGTCTGTACTCCCAGGCCCCCCTTCAGGAACCCACCCCCACTTCCTGATCTTGCAGAATCCCTGGGAAATCTGCCAAGGCAGTACAGCCATTCTCCAGAGATTGTGGCATGGGCATCTGTCACGCTAGCGACCCTGGACCCCGTGCTGTGTGGGCTGACCCTTCACCTTGAGTCTCAATCCCAGGGAAGAGGCTTTGAGACCAGGTTTATGCCAAGGGAGGGATGGTCACTGGGTCAAAGTGTAGGGCCAATGGGGTGTGGCTCTGAGCCAAATCCGTCAAGACCTGCTGGTGTCGGGGACCACGTTAGGAAGTCCCAAGTTAGGAGGGAGAAGTGGGAAAAGGCCCCCCAGCAGGCAAGCTCTGCAGAACTTCCAAAGATGAGCCCTCCATCTCCTGAACACTTGCTGCATGTCAGGCACCGAGCCAAGCACTCTCCCTGACCCCAAGAATCCACACCCAGCCCTAGGAGATGGGTGCTGTCAGCCCATTACCCCATCGCAGCCAAGGAAATTGAGGCCCCAGAGCAGGGAAGTCACCTGCCCAAGGTCTACTGGCCGGGAGAGGGCTGTGACCTAAAGCCACGGCTGTCTGACCCCAGAGCTGCAAGCTGGGCTCCCATGCCAGGGTTGGGCCCAAGACCCCAGCAGTTCAAAGCAAGAAGACACAATGGGTGTCACACTGGGCTGTGGTAGCAGCTTCCCCTCCCCAGGATCCATGCCCACAGCAAACACAGAGCTTGGGGGCTGGCTCTGCTCGGGGGACTTCCCTTCCTGCACCCACCAGTCTCCCAGCAGGCCTGCCCACAAGGCATTGGGAAGCAGAGACTGGGGCTCAAAGCCAGGCTCTGGTACCCACTGGACACTTGACTTTTCTGGGCCTCAGTCGCAGTTCTGTCCCTGTCTCACAGAGTTGCTACAGGACCTAGCACAGTGGACACCCATGCTGAATGGGGGCAGGGACTAGACCTCCAGAAGTAACTACTGACAGGCACCTGGAGTTCCCCTCTGAGGCAGATGGTCCAGCAGGAAAAGCTGGTCACACTGTCCCCTACCCTCTTCTCCACCCCAGGACCATAGATCAGGATATTTCCCCGGGTCTTTTTTTTTTTTTTTTTTTTGAGGTAAGGGGTCTCACTATGTTTCCTGGGCTCAAATGATCCTCCTGCCTCAGCCTCCTAAGTAGCTGGGATTACAGGCGTGAGCCACCAAGCCTGGCTTCCTTAGATCTTAAACCTGGCTGGGACACCCTGGTTGGGACATCCAGGGAGGGGGACCAGCAGGTGGCCTAGGCATGCCTGAGCCACTCCTGGCTGACTCATGCCTGGGTGGTGGTTGATTCACCCAAGGAGGAAGGGGAGAGAGAGGAGGAACGGATTCCCATCCCCAGGGCCTGGCTCTTCGAATGACTAGACTCAAGTCATGGGGCTGCCTCTGTCCTCTCTATCCTTACCCTCCATCCCAGCCCATCCCAAGGGCACCCCCTACACACTGCAAGTTTCCTCTTCTAGGCCTGGGTCTTAGGTTCCTGTCTCCCAGAGTGTGGAGGTCCTGGAAGAAGGGCCTCTGTTTTGCTCACTGCTGCTTCCCCTGTCGCAAGGATGGTGCTGGGCACACGGTAGGTCAGTAACTAACTAATGACTAAATGAGCGCCCTTCATACCCCTGCTCCCGTAAGGGCTCCCCTAAGCCTTCTTGTGCCACCTTCATGGAAGGGTAGGGCCATATTCTCTGCAGAGTGTAAGGGGCCAGGGGTCACTGCCATTGCTGGCTCTGCCACCCAGCTGTTCCTACTGATCCATACAGTATGCCCTAAGGTTCCCTGGACTTCTGAGGTGACCAGGAGATAATCGTGAATCGCTCCGCCAAAGTCACTTTTCCTCCCAGCCCTGCACAGACTCAGACCTGTTTTCCTAGCTGTCTTCATCAGTTCCCCAAGATTCCAACCACCATGGGCTAAGCATCAGGCTGGAGTGTGAGGCCCTGACTCACTGGTCTCCACCTCCTCCCCGGACATGTGATTCCCTGAAGACTCACAGACCAATCCTGGACCAATCTTTGCCTCTGTCATTCACGGACTCCACACATATGTATTGAGCACTTACTACACGTCAGGCCTGTGCTAGACACGGGGGACACATCCCAAGAGCCTGGCCTTGGTCTTGCCTGTATCCAAGATGGGTGTGGCCAACATAAAAAACCCTTAGGGGCTGCTACACCCCAAGGTCAGGCCTTCTCCTGGGATTTGGGGAGAGCACAGTCAAATGCCCGTCGGCAAAGACAGGGTTCAGGGCAGAGCAGGCGGAGTGGCAATTCTCCCCCACCCCACTGTGCTCAGCACTCCTCTGAGAGATGAATGTGCCTAACAGTCTCTCCTGGCTCTGGGCCCAGGCAGGGACGGTTGTCTTGGCCAAGGCAATGGCCTGGTTCTAATCACAAATGTTTGCTGGATAGGTGAACCACAGGAAGAGAGAAGAGAAACAATTACAGGGACAGAGGGAGGAATATGGACCTTTCCTTTCTGCTCTCACCCCTAGGGCCCTTACAATAACTGCCCTGGATGAATACCAATGCTGCCAGCCTTTACTGAGCCCGTACTCCATGCCAGAGACTACGATGGGCACATAATAGGCATTAACCCATTTCACCCAAGCATCAAGGAGGACCTTATTATCCCATTTCACAGATGAGGAAAGCAAAGCTCGGAGAGATCTAGTTCTCTGGCAGCCTCAGGAGCCTGCCCTCCCCATGAACAGCCAAGCCCCACAGCCCAGCAGGCCCTGCTGGAGTTTGCAAGAGGCAGAAGGAAAATCTCCAGCCAGAGAAGACTGTTTGCAGCTGCCAGGATGAGTTATTGCCTCATAAACAAGACTGATGCTTATCAGGTCAGAACGGTTCAGGCTGCCTCACCAGAAAGACCAAGGAAAACACCCAGGGATCTCCTCCAGGCTTCCGGGCACCCAAAAAGGTGCCTCATTTTTGTCTAGAGGACTCAGGCATCCACCCAGCACCACCCAAAAGTGTGGGGCATCTCGAGTCTTGTTTCTGGCACAGAGACGTGCAGAACTCACAGATTCTCAGAGAGAACATACCCATGAAACCAGCCCCCAAGCAGCAGAATATTACAGGCCCCCAGAAGGTCCTTCCAGACATGACTCCCCTCAGCAAAGACAGCACTGCCCTGACTTGCATCAGAAAGGTTTTTGAACTCTGTATAAATGGCATCATACACCTTTTTTTTTTTTGAGACAGAATCTTGCGCTGTCGCCTACGCTGGAGTGCAGTGGCGCGATCTCCGCACGCTGCAGCCTCTGCCTCCCGAGTTCAAGTGATTCTCCTGCCTCCTCAGCCTCCTGAGTAGCTGGGATTACAGGCATGCGCCACCATGCCCAGCTAATTTTTTTGTATTTTTAGTAGAGACGGGGTTTCACCTTGTTGGTCAGGCTGGTCTTGAACTCTTGACCTCATATGATCCTCCTGCCTCGGCCTCCCAAAGTGCTGGGATTACAGGAGTGAGCCACTGCGCCCGGCCGCATCATACACTCTTTTGTCTCCGGCTTTCTTTGCTCAACGTTGTTTGTCAGACTGGTTCCTGCTGTGAGTGGCAGCAGCTTGTTCATCCTCAGCACTGCACAGTATGCCTCGGGTTTTGTTTTGAGTAATTCCCTGATGACAGAGGTTGAAACCCGCCCTTCTCAGCTGACAGTCACCTGCCCTTCTGCAACCTGCAGTCCCAAGCAATCAACCCCATGGCTGCCCTTGGTGGTTCTAAACTACAAATGTGACTCGGATTCACACCTTCTGTGGCTCCCACCCCTCCAGGTACAGTCCAAACCCCTCCCCTTGACTCCTCCTGACTTCAAGCTCCCTCCCAGGCCAGCCAGTCCCTCTTTCCCGCTCAGCACGCTCGCCCTTGCCGTGCCTCTGCCGCAGGCTGCTCTTCTCCCACCCGCCACCTGTTAATCCTACTCATGCCCCAGAACCGAGCCCAGCATCACCTCCTTAGGGCCTGTGGCCATAGCACTGATTGGATTTGCGCACCTCCCCTCACTGGAGGGCCCTGCAGGGGTGGGGGCCACATCTCCAGGGCCCAGCCTGAGCCCCACACCAGAAGGAGCCCAAGAATTTGTCTGGGGGGAGCCTAGGGGGAGCAGGGAGCCACAGGTATGCTGCCCCACACCTGCAGAGTCTGCTCAGAGAGGAAGTGGTGAGAGGTAAGAGTGTTTAGCACCCAGACTTCCGCCCTCCCTGAGCACCAGCCGGCCACCTCCTCTCTGGGCAGGGTTAGTCTGTTTTTAGTTGCCAGGTGCCTGACCCCGTGCTGGGTAGGGAGCCCTCCTGAGCAGCCCTGTTTGATGGAGGAGGAAGCTGAGGCTGAGAGGACAAGGCCTTTAGCCACAGTCACAGGGAAATCAAGCAACTGCCAAGGTCCAATTGCCGTGCTTGGAGTCAGGCCCCAGCCCCCTCCTCCTTTCCATTCTGCTTGCTATGAGCATCCCTGCCCCATGCAGAGGAGCCCACCCCACCCAAACCATTGATGCCCCCAGCTGCCTCTCAATTGCAGCCTCTGAGCCCGTGGAGGCACCCAGCTGTCCGGTATGCAAGTGAGGGCTGCTCCTGTCACAGACTGACACCTCGGGCCTGAAGAGGGAATGCGGGGCGGGGGGGCGGGTCCAGCAGCTGGCAGCAGCCACAGTGAGGTCCCACACCAGCACTCACACTGGTTCAGAGCCAGGGGAGAAAAGCCCCGGCACCAGGACAGTGCCAACCCACAGCAGGAAGCCCCAAGACCAAGATGCAATGATGCAAGGACTACTCCTGCCCACGAAGGGCCCACAGTCTGCGGAATGAGCTAGAGATGTGGACAGAGACTGCAGTGCCTTGAGATGAGGGCCCACAGAGAGTGTACAAGGCCAAAAGAGGCCAGGGAAGGCTTCCTGGAGGAGGTGACTCTTAGGCTGAGAAGAAATTCAGTGAGCAGAGAAGTGGGGGAAGGGAACTTGAGGAAGAGGCAACTGCAGGAACAAAGGCACAGAAACCAGAAGGGCGAGGAGCAGTGGAAGCCGACGAGGCCAGCCTGATGCCGGGAGTGGCGGGGCCTCCCATGTACTGAGCGGCCGCTGTCTCTCTCACCCACACTCCAGCCCACCAGCAGCCTGACAGCCAGTGCCCTCTGCCTCCGTGGAGGCTGTCTTCTGCCTGCCAGAGCAGGTCCCAGAGCCGGCTGTGCAGAGGGCCTCTTCCCTCACCAAAAGCCCCTCAGCCCAGCCTGGGTCCACCAAGCAGGGACGCTCCAACTCACCCTGGCTCACAGCCAAGCATCTCCCTGTGGGGCAAGTTCAAGCCAACAAGGGACAAGAAAACACGCAGACCCCACTGGGGACCCTGAGCTCAGACACCCGGTGTGCTCCTCACCCACCCCCACCCTGCCCCGAGTGCAAAGTGTCCTCTCCCAGCAGCACCTCATCAGTCCTGGCCCACACAGGAGTGCCAGCGGCCATGCAGGGGCACTAACCCTGCCATAACTCTGCCTGGACACAGGAGGACAGACTGTAAGCACATGCAGCGTGTGCACTGTATGCCAGGAGCCGCGCTGGGTGTCTGACAGACATTATCTCACCATGTCCTCTGAGAGCACCAGGAGGCAGGCACCGGCAGCCCTGCTTCACAGGGGCGGTCACTGAGGCTTGGAGGCCAAGTCCCTTGCCCAAGGTCACACAGGCAGCAAGTAGCAGAAGCAGGATGGAAACGTCTCCTGCAGGCCTGGAGGCAGGGAGGCAGCAAGGCAGAACAAGCAGGCAGAAAGGCCTCTGTCAGAGCTCTTCCTCCCAGCCACCCAAATCAGCTGGCTGGCAGGACAGAGGACCGGGCAGGGTGGGGGTGCGGGCAGCTTCAGGCCTGCATGTGAGAGCTCTTCCAAGCCCTGGGTGCCAAAAGAGGCTCAGGGCAAAGACCCAGGGTTTGCCACCACAGCCCTATGCAGACACAGAAGCCAGCCATAGGTTGGCAGCTTCGGGCCTTACTGAGCCACGGACAGCAGTCTGACCTCATAGTGGGTGGCTGACAGGTCCCAGGGCATATCTGGAGTCCCCATAATCCAAAGCACTTGCCAGGGAGGTGGATAATACAGAGCAACACCCCCTCCCCACCCTACATTAGTTCTGGGTCTCTTTCTAAGCAAATCTGGTGTCTCTCCCCTGCTTAAACCTTCCTGGGGCTCCCTGGTAAGATGAGGATACATCTAAACTGGTTGTGCTTAAGATATTACTGCCTGTCCCCAGCAGCAAGCGAGTGACTGCAGGGTCACTGCATAGCAGTCACCAGATGCCAGACACAGAGTCAGTCGGCTCCTGACCCCTTAGCAGACATGCCAGCAGCCATCCCAAGGTGCAAGTAGGGCCTCCCAAATGCAAGTCAGGACTCCCAGGTACTGAACAAGCAGGGTTCAAAGGGACTCAGGGCCCCCCTGCCACCCCTGGACAAGCAGGGCCCTCAGGCACATAATGTGGTTGCTGCTAAGAGCCTCTGGCCAGAGCAGCTCCCAGGACGGAGCTTGAAGCAAGGAACAGGCCTCAGGAAATAGCCTGGCTCCACGAAGCCAGATCATCTCGGGTCAGGGCTGCTGCCAGGCTGGCAGGTAGGCAGCAGGGGCTGCCAGGGTGGCACCTGCCAACAGTGCAGCCAGCTGGCAGCAAAGGCTAGGTCCAAGGAGCAGACACCAAGGCCAGGCACAGTCACGGCAGCTTCAGGCTTCCCCGCAGCCACCAGCAGTATAGTCTGACCTCGCGGAACCAGCAGATGGCCTGGTACCACAGCCTCGCTGCCCGGGCTGGCCTCTGAGGCTACCCAGCCCTGCCCACTTCTGCCAGCAGAGCTTCTCTCCACAGGCCACTCTGCCTCCTTGTGCCCCCGGCCTGCACCTGGAAGGCCTTCTACGGCACCCAGAGGACCAGGCTGGCCTAAGGCAGCACACATCAGGCATCCAAGGCATGCTGCGGGGTCAGGGGAACTCAAGTGGGCAGCCCGCGTCAAAAGGCAGCTGTAAAGCCCCTTGAGCCAAACGCCGCCACACAGCACTGTTGCCAGATCTTCCAACTTAAAACAAATGGGAAGTCTGATTTTCATGCAATCACAAATGACTGGCGCACTGCAGGGGTCGACAAACCCTGGCTACATTTGGCCACTGTGCCCCCATCCATCTCCCGGCACTTACTAAGTACCAGGCATGATGCCAGCCCTGCGGTTGAGGAAGCCCACTTGCCCACTCTGCCTGCCAGCCCTCTCTCCAATCTGCCTGCTCCTCTGCCTGCTACCGCCAGGCCAGCAGTACCTGCCAGCCAACTCCCATTGTCCCTCCCTGGGTGCAGGTCAGGCCCCTGAACCTTCTCCCCCTGGCAACCAGGCCACGTGGTCCACTGCCCCTGGGTAGGTACTCCTGAGGCCAGGAACACACCAGCTCGGCCACCCATTACCCTAACTTACTCCATCCCCTCCTCCACCCTCCCCATACCCCAGCTCCTCGCCTGACCCTGGGAACAAGTGCCTGTTGGCCAGGGGCTTCTAAGCCAAAGGCTTATCCCGATCTCTTTCCTGTCCAATTCCCCTCTGCCTTCAAGGCTCCCAGGAAGGGTCACTTCTTCCAGGAAGCTCTCCCTAACTCAGTGATGTGCCACATGAGGACAAGGACCATGCCCAGCCTGAGTTAAGTGCTCGATCCACATCTGTCAAATAAATGGACAGACACCTGGACGGAAATGCCTCCCCAGCTGCCTGACGGGATCCAGTGGGATGCAGAAGGATATGCCCTAGATCTGCCTTGCTCTGAAGCTTTCACGATGCCCACCAAGCTCACTGCCCCCACCTAGCTGGCAGTTCCATGGAAACAGGGCTGTCTAATCATGATCACCTCCAAAAGCCCAAGACAAAGCGTGTGTTCAGGGAAAGTGGAACAGGCACACGTGCCCACCAGCCTCCTCTCCCTCTCCAGTGTGCTCAGCCTCCAGAGCTCCTGCTCTGTGAAGGAAAGTGGGTGCCCTGCCAATCTAAGAATCCCATCGAACCTCCACGGCCCCTGCTCCACTCAGCCCCAAGGGACAGAATTCTGTGTCCATCTCCATCCTGCCCTCCTGGAGCTCCACACTGTGCCTGTAAGCAGGCCTCCCCCACAGGTGGATTCAAGCAGCATTCCACAGCCTTTTCCTAGAAGGGCGGGTGAGGGACCAGGCGGGGTGGAGGCTCTGGCCACAAGTGTGTGGAGTGTGAGGAAAGACCCAGCCAGGCTGGCCTCCCCAGGGACCGGGCCTGGCGTGGGGCCCCCAGCGCGGCACTGACCTGGCCAAGGCCTTCTTCACACTAAAAGAACCCCACCTGTGCCTCCGGGGCCACCATCCCAGCCGTGCCATGGAAGGCAGGCAGCATCTTTGTGGTGGGCGGCCACGCGCCCACCAAAGACTGCCCAAATCAAAAGCCCACTGAGGATTCAAGCCTACCAAAGAAGAAAGGCCAGAGAGGGGCCTCCAAGTCACAGGCTGTCTGTTTCTTGGACAGTCTGGCACCCAAGTACAGAGCACAAGAGGACCCCAGAAGGACCCCTCCCCGTTCTGGCCCAGCCTGCCTCCCTCATACAGAGAGTTACTAAGACACGGGGGACAGAGGTCAGAGCCAGGCCCAAGTCCACTCAGCTACGACATCAGCTCCTCCTGTAAGTGGCCGTAGCAAGTCACTTCTCTGCCGCAGGCCTCAGTTTCCCCATCTGTTGGCTGAGAAAATGCTCTCTGACCATCTCCTCCAGAAAATACTTGCTATGAGGTAAGTCAGTGCCTCCCTTGTACTCCTCTCCCCTGGCACCACCAGCCACGTGCATGAGGCAGACACAGGACTGGTGCCAGCTGCAAGCAGAGATCTCTTGGGTGTTTGAGATTCTTCCTGCCCAAGGGCTGCCTTGGACAGGATGGCAGCTCCCCGACTCACCGGACTTGGCTAGGACCTCTGCCTCCCTCCCGGGACCCCTGGGAAAGCCTCCCAGATGCTATGTGGATACATATGCCTGGGAGGCCTCCAGGCAGGGACCTTAGCAAATGCTCACCATGCCCCAGTGCCAGCCCAGGCCTGGCCACAAATCCACAGCAGTGACTTCAGCCCCACCCCCTGAAAGGTCCTGGGGACACTTTTCCTTGGACCTCACGAAACCTACCATGGTGCCTCCTAACTGCTCAGCTCTGGACCTTCCTGAACTACCCAATCCATGGAATGGAGCCTTTCTCAAAGGTCTGGGGCTGTCACACGGGTCTGCAGCTGCTTCCGGCCCACTGCCATCAAGGCAAGACAGGGCCTTAGAGCTGGACCTGCCCAAATTCAAATCCCATCTCTGCAATTTCAAGCTGAGTAGCACAGACCCAGTCACTTCAGTTGTCCTGACCCCAGCTTCCTCACCTGTAAGTGGGGTAATGCCATCAGCCCATGGGGTAGGTGACTGCAGGGCCTCAAATAATCATCTATTTGAGGGGCTAGGCGAGCCCCTAGCATACAGAATGCGTACAATCAAAGGCGGTTTATAGAACGATAAAAGTGTTAATTTCCGAATTGCCATTTACCACCTGGGTGACCTCTGGCACTCACCTCTCTGGCTTTGGTGCCTCTCTGGATGGCTGAGAGGATTCATGGAAATACCAGTTGCAAAACAGTCAGCACCCTGCCTGGCACAGAGTGCAGGAGCTCAGAGCACAGCAGCGTGAGGATCGCTGCTCTCAAGGAGGCCTCAGGAAGATGAGGCTGAGCAACAGCCTGATGCACCACCTGCTCTACCTGCTCAAATTGGGTCAGGCGAGCGGTGTACCCAGCTGTTGCCAAGGCACCCAGCACACAGGGAATACTCCAGCCAGGACGGCGGGTGCTGTAGGGGTGGGGCCTTGGGCCTGCTTCACTGACACCACCCATGCTGCCACCACCAGGTCTCTGGGCCATCTCGGGGGTTCCTGGGGGTGGGGGAAATATGCTATTGATCTGGGTCCAGGATCTAACCAGGTCCAGTTCCCCCAGACCCTACCCGAACCTGGAAACAATGGGGCCTTTGCTGTCTAGAGGGGCAGACTGTGAAGCGGGGTTCCCAGGCTGCAGTCCAGGGTGGGTGGGGTAGGGGTGGAGGGGGTAGGAACCCAGGAACCCAGGAACCCCCGTCTACTGGGCAAAAACACAGCAAACACCAAAGCAGCTCTAAACTGGCCTCAGGTTCCAACGTCACTGTCTGCTGTCTCCAGCCACACCTACCCAACAGCAAACAGGTGCCTGGTGGCCACTAACTGCCCAGCTTTGCGGGAGCTCAGTGTCAGTTCCTCCCTCCTCAGCCCCATTCAGGTTGCATGCAGGACAGGGCTGGGAAATGCTTTGGGCTTAGCTGGATTCAGGCAATTTGAGGCCCCTTGCCAGGAGGAAGAAGGGAAAACAGAGGTGAAATCCAGACCCTGTGGACTAAGACCTGGAACTTCCCACACTTTCCCTAATGGGGAAGCAGGTTTGGGCAATGGAAAGGCCAACAGGTAGGGGGACAGTGGCTCCAGGGCCTGGAGGCCAGGCAAGTCCTCAGCCTGGGGCTCAAAATTTATATTCCTCAATGGGATCCAAGACCCTGTCCCCACTCCCAGCTCACACACAGGCCCCCTGCTGACTGGATCTGGTCCCCACCCCCCCCCCCCCCCGCCCACCAAAGACCCGGAAAGGGCTGGGCTCCAGCCTGGGCCCCTCTACCAACAGAAGCGATAACTGCTGCGGCAGTGTGCCTGGGCGAGACATAACACACAGATTATCTATACTCTAGAGGTGGGTATGACATCCCCATTTTACAGAAAAGGAAACTGAAGTTCAGAGGCACAAAAGGGTTGAATGCAGGCTCCACTGAATCAACTCAGGCAAATCATTTCCTCTCAGAGCCTGTTTCCACCTCTCTAACATGGGGATAATAATCCTATGGGGCCCCCACCTCCACTCCTGCTCCATGACACAGTCCAGGGGTTAAGTGAGAGGTGCTAGTAAAACAGGGAGCCCAGCACCAATGGTAGCTGGTTCTTGCAATCAGAGAGCTTAGGTAACTTGCCCAATGTCACTCAGCCAGTGGGTAGCCAACTCCAGGCCCTAGCTGTGAGCACAGCCTTCTCTCTGAAACCTCAGACTGCTGTGTGGGTGGCCTCAGGATCACAGGCTTCCCAGGCAACCAAGGAGGCCAGCCACCCCCACCACAAGGGGCAGCCCTTGTCCAAATTCCTCAGATAAGCAGCTCCCAACAGAACAGGGAGCCAGTGCTCAGAAAAAGCACCCCACCCTGTCCACACCGGAGATTCCTAAATCTGAGCCTGGCTGTGCAGTTCCCCTCCCTTCCCCTCCTCCCAGCAGAGTGTTTGACCTCTGGATTCAGCCAGCAGGCCCCCAAACCAGCGAAGTTCAGTTAACAACAGACTCCTTCGAGGTCCCTGGCAAGCCAGTGACTTCCTCTTTCTGGGC
This sequence comes from Pan paniscus, assembly GCF_029289425.2. Taxonomy (NCBI): domain Eukaryota; kingdom Metazoa; phylum Chordata; class Mammalia; order Primates; family Hominidae; genus Pan; species Pan paniscus. The sequence goes on along the minus strand of NC_073260.2, from coordinate 11,375,096 downwards.
CTCAGTTTCTCCGCCTATAACACGCACACATGGGCTCTCAGAACAGGGAGGCAGCTCTGGCTAACAGGGCCCACAAGGAGGCCCGGGGAGCAAAGGGCAGACCAGGTAGGGAAGCAGCGTGTCCCAGGCACTCGGCCAGGCCCTGCCCGCATACTATTTTATTTCATTTTTATTTTTTAAAAAGAGAGAGGCCGGGTGCAGTGGCTCACACTTGTAATCCCAGCACTCTAGAAGGCCGGGGGGGGGGGTGCGGGGTGGATCATTTGCAGTCAGGAGTTCGAGACCAGCCTCGCCAACATGGTAAAACCCCATTTCTACTAAAAATACAAAAAAATTATCGTGGTAGCGTGCGCCTGTAATCTCAGCTACTGAGGACGCTGAGGCAGGAGGATCGCTTGAACCCAGGAGGTGGAGGCTGCAGTGACCCAAGATCACGCCACTGCATCCCAGCCTAGGCAACAGAGTGAGACTCCATCTAAAAAATAAACAAAATTAAAATTAAAAAAAAATTAGCTGGGTGTGGTGGTTGGCACCTGTAATCCCAGCTATTCAGGAGACTGAGATATGAGAATTGCTTGAACCCGGGAGGTAGAGGTTGCAGTGAGCCATGCTTGTGCCACTGCACTCCAGCCTGGGCAACAGAGTTAAATTGCATCCCCCCAAAAAAGAAAAAAAAATAGAGACAGGAATCTAAGTCGTCCACGCTGGTCTTGAACTCCTGGCCTCAAGCAAGTCTTCCACGTAGGCCTCCCAAAGTGCTGGGATTACAGGAGTAAGCCACAGCATCCAGCCTGCCCTAAGTTCTAGCTGCTGCAGCTTCTCCACCTGCATTAGGCTCACTTTCCAGAAGAGGAGGCCCAGAAAGTAACAGAGTCAAGAGTCACACTCCCATCTGTAGAAGTCCAAGGCTCTTCTGAGACAGGCCAGGATGATGTGACCCCAGCTGGGCCCAATTGGCAAGGGACAGCCTGGGAACTCAGTTGCATTCAGCAACAAGCTGGGCAGCTGGACCTGCCAGGATGGGGACGAACAACACAAAACCAAACTCAACGGAGCCTCATTCAGAGAGGGCAGCAGCCTCCTCGACAAGGGCATTTGCAATGCAAAGCAGCCCAGCTCCAGCCAGAGGAGGATAGTCACTCGGAGGGGGCTGGGTAGGCCAAAATCCAGCCACCTCCCTCCAGCCAGACTAGGGAGTGCCTGCGATCGGGCCTTCCCAGGCGCCTGGGGGTGCCGGGGAACCCGTGGCTGGCCTGGACTCTCAATCATATGACAGCCCCAGTGGCCAGTTCGGGTGCAAGGTGGCCTGAACACCCCTCCCCTGCACAATCGTTCAGGGTACAAATCCCTGATAGGCTGTACATGCAAGTCTGCAGAATGGACCTACTGCAGGCGGCACGCAGGGCCCCAAGAGAAGGCTGAAAGACTAGACCCCCAGGTATTTGGCTGGCGGCTGCCTGGCACCCTGCCAACTGCCTCAGGCCCAGTCCTGCCTTGTGCAACCTGCCCCAGGCACACAGAATCCCCCGGATCCTCCTCACACCGGCCCCAAGGGGCCCTTCCACACTTGCCAAGTGTCTAGATCTCGCTCATCACCCCCGCTGCTGCAGGCGCGACCGCCCCAGCTCCTACCTTGACGACAAGCTGACAAAATCCCCTCCATCCAGCAGCCGGACCTTGCAGAAGAGGACCCCGTTCACGAAGGGAATCGCAGTCAGCTCCTCCAGGGTGAAAGTGGTTTGGAATTTGAATTTCTTCTTCTTCATCAAGAAAGCCATGAGCGAGTTCCCTGAGTCTGAAGCCCCGAAGGCGAAAAAAGGTGGAGAGGGACGGGATTCCTTTCCCTACACCACACCCCCTCCTCAAAACACCAGAGCCGGATCCCGCCCTGATGGTGGCGGAGACGGCGGAGATCGGAGTCCGGGGCCCCAGGTCTGAGAGATCCACCAGTCCAGTTCGCGGGCCGGCGGGCTTCACCCTCGGGGAGCCGGGGCTCGGAGGGGTTCGGAGCGGCCGGGAACCTCACCGGCATGTAAACAGCAGGGCATGGCCCAGGAGGCAGAGGCAGGGGCGGAGGTGCGGGGCTGCGCGCGAGCGGCCGCGCTGGCTTGCAGCATCCCGAGCCGCGATGTCCGGGGAGCTCACGCCGCGCGGCCGGGCGGACCGGTGAGACTGAGGGCGGCGGGCGGGCGGGCGGGCGGGCCGGTAAGGCTGAGGGCGGAGGGCGGAGGGCGGCCCCGCCCCCGCCCCGCTGGCGGCCGGGGGAGGCGCCCTCGCCGCTCACGCCCCCGCACCTGGGTGCCGGGCGGCCAGCGCAGGTAAAGCCGGGGAAGGTGGGGCAGCCCCAGGGGGCTGCCGGGAGCTCGGGGGCCTCTCCAGGAGGCGCGTCGGGGTCGCTGCGGGCCGCGAACGTCCGGCCTCGGGCCTCCTCAGGGCAGGCACCGGGCCGGCCCCGGGCAGCGGGGGCGCCGCCTCCTCCTCGATCCTGGGACCCGCGCCGCGGGTCCCGGCGGAGCTGAGGCGCCCTTCGGCCCGGCCGGTGGCGCCCGCCTCGCCCGGCACCCTTCGAGCAGCAGCGCCGCCCCCTGCGGCCCCGACGCTGCAGCCAGAGCCCGACGCTGCGAGGCGCCGCTTGGAGAATGCCTGGGCCCCGCGCGGCCGCCCGCCTAGCCGCCGCCGAGCGCGGCAGGGGCGGGGCGCCGGCGGCTCAGCCCTCCCGCGATTGGGCGGCCCGGCGAGGCGGGCGCGCAGCGCGATTGGTGGGCGGTGGCGTGGGGTGGGACTCGCGGGAGGCAGAGGCGGCTCGGGGCTCTCGGATTGGTGCACCGCGCGGCCGGGCCCGCCTCCTAGGGCAGGGCGGGGCTGAGGGAAGGGAGAGGGGCCCTGGGAAGGCAGTGGGAGGTCGCGGGGCTGGCGGGGCAGGGAGAGCGCGAGCAGAAGAAAAGAAGAAACAATGACAAGGAGAAACAGTTTGTGGCTGCAGCGGCCTTCCAGGGTCCCGCCAGACTTGAGCTCGTAGAACCCTGAAGCAGGCTCGGAAGGTAGCGAGTCTCCTTTCTCAGAAAGCTGGCGCCCAGAGAGAGCCCCTGGCAGGTCGCTTGCTCGCCCTGAATCTCTAGTGCCCCTCAGCAATGAGCAGAGACGCGTCTGGAAGGCTTCACCGAGGAGGTGGCTCTGGCTCAGTCCATCACGCAGCCTTGTGACCCAGCTTGTAACATTCCAAGCTGTTATCTAAGCCTTCTGTTGTCCTTTAGTTTCTTGCCCAGCGTGACTGGTCTCACTGACTAGTTAGCTGTTCTGGGGGCAGAACCCACTCGAAAGTCTCGTACCTCCCAGGCCCCTCGGCATATTGTGGTTCATTCATCCAGTCCCCAAATGTTTAGGGGCAGTCTCCACTAAGCCAGGCTGGGACCTAGTGGAGAACCTGGTGGGCTTGCCCTTCCCAAATGCTCCCAGCTCAAGACCACCAGGTGGAGAAGCAGACAGGGACACAGGCAGCGACAAATCTATGGGTAAGAGTTGTAACAGGGGATAAGAGGCACCTGACATGGGTTGGGGCGCAGACTCAGAAAGTTTCTCGAACAAAGGGACCCAAGCCATCCACAGGATGCGTGCCCTGAGTCACGCAGGGTCCAGGCATAGGGAGCTGCCAGAGACCTGGTGGCTGGAGATCGTGGTGCCCGCAGAAAGTTTCAGGCAACTACATCTGGCTGTACTGTGGCAGTTGGAGAGAGGGGCAAGAGATGGGGCTGGAAAGGCCAGATCTCCCAGAGTCTTGTAGACCGTAAGGAGGAAGCCACGCACACGTGTTGAGATGGAGAGTGTCCTGGTCAGATTTGCTTTATTTTTTATTTATTTATTTTTTTTGAGACGGAGTTTCGCTCTTTTTGCCCAGGCTGGAGTGCAGTGGTGCAATTTCCGCTCACTGCAACCTCCGCCTCCTGGGTTCAAGCGATTCTCCTGCCTCAGCCTCCTAAGTAGCTGGGATTACAGGTGCGCGCCGCCACACCCGGCTAATTTTGTATTTGTAGTACAGACCGGGTTTCACCGTGTTCGCCAGGCTGGTCTCAAACTCCTGACCTCAGGTGATCCGCCCACCTCGGCCTCTCAGAGTGCTGGGATTACAGGTGTGAGCCACGAGGCAAGGCCCAGATTTGCTTTTTGTCCTAAGAAGCTTGCTCTGGCTGTGGGCAGTGTGAAGGGGACAAGCTGGGAAACAGGTGGATGAGGAGTTTGTTTGGTGATGCAGGCAAGAGATGATGACAGTGCAACCTCAGCATTGTGGAGAAAGCAAGAGGATAGGTCTGAGGCATCTGAGAGACAGGTTTGGCTGGACTTAGGGATGAGTTAGGTCTGGACACGTGGTGACCAAGGACTCTGATTTCTTCCTTCCTCCCAGCTGTAAGATGGGTGGCGATCCATACTTCTCTCCAGTTTGTCCCATAATTTAGATCACAGAGTTAACCAGATTAAAGAAAAGTGTTAACAGCAGCTTCCAATGTGACTGTGTGTCCCCTTTGGCAAACGGGGAAGTTAAGGCCTAGAGGATTTAAAACACTTGCCTGGGGTCTTTCCCCTGAAGCACAGGCTCAGGGTGCTGAACTGTGCTGCACACAGTGTGGGGTGTGCTCTCCTCACTATCTTGGCTGGGCCTGCTCCACAAGGGCAGAACCTGTGGCTACCTGACCCCAGGAGGGGACTTCAGAGTGGAGAGCCAGCCAAGGACATCCCAGTGCCTGGCTGGCTCCTCAGCTATGACCCTGAGTAACCTTGGGCCACCCAACAGGAAGCAGGGTGGGCCTGACTGCCAGGTTTAGCTGGGGTTGGGTATTTATCTCTCTGCGGCCTGTGGCCTGGGAACCCAGGAAATTTCCCTTCCCTCATTTCCCTGATGGTGCCTGGGGAAGGGGGAGAGTATGGTGCCAGGACAGCATGCTAGATTTGGGTGAAACGAGCCTGAGTTAGGATCCTGGCTCTGCTGCATGGTGGCGGTGTGGCCTTGGTTCAGGTCTCTGAATTGGTAAGGGGTTCGGTATGGTATGGCTGGGACCACTTGCAACAGAACTGAGTTCAAAATCCGGCTACTTTGCCATTGACAACCGGGGCCACACAAGCTTTGGATGCACCTTTGCATATGTAGAAAGGAATCTTGAAGAATACCGTAAACTTTCCCATCTCAGCCACGTTTCTTCACCTGTAAAATGGGAATCAGGATTTCCATCTTTCCGAGATGTGGTGAGGACTTCAAGAGGCTGTGCCTGTGAAAGGAATAGGCAGCTCCACACTTCCCCAGCCTCCCAAATTCCCAAGCATGGCCTGTCCTACCTCCCCGAGGCCGTGACCAGATGCATAAGGAACCTAGTACCAAACAAGATAATTGTTTGCCAGACCACAAGGCAAGTCGTCTGGAGAAGGAAACCCAGGGAAAGGTCAGAGAATGATTGGGTTGGAAGTCCTGATACAGATAGGGTGGTCAAGGAAGGCTTTTATGAGGTGTCATCTTAGCCAAGACCTAAGTAATAAGGTAGACCCAGGTACAGGAAGTTCTGGGGACAGAGGCATGAGCTGACATGTTTGGAGGACTCCGTGTGACTAGAATAGAGTGAGTACAGGGGACAGAGAGCGGTGGGGCAGACGAGCCTGTGCACATGGGCCCTTGTGGGCCTAGGAGGTGTTTTTTGTTTTGTTTTGTTTTGTTTTGTTTTGTTTTGTTTTGTTTTGAGTCCCAGTCTCACTCTGTTGCCCAGGCTGTAGTGCAGTGGCATGATCTCAGCTCACTGCAACCTCTAGCAGGTGTTTAGAGTTTATTCTAAGCCCCACGGGACACCACTGGAGCATGTGAGCAGGCAGAAGGGTGACAAGATGCAAATTAACATTTTGTGTGTGTGTGTGTGTGTGTGTGTGTTTTGAGACTGAGTTTTGCTCTTGTTGCACAGGCTGGAGTGCAATGGCGCTATCTTGGCTCACTGCAACCTCTGCCTCCCGGGTTCAAGCGATTCTCCTGCCTCAGCCTCCCAAGTAGCTGAGATTACAGGCATGCGCCACCATACCCGGCTAATTTTTTGTATTTAATAGAGACGGGTTTCACCATGTTGGTCAGACGGGACTCAAACTCCTGACCTCAGGTGATCCACCCGGCTTGGCCTCCCAAAGTGCTGGGATTGCAGGCATGCACCATGCGCCTGGCCAAATTAACTTTTTTTTTTTTTTGAGACAGAGTTTTGCTCTTGTTGCCCAGGCTGGAGTGTAATGGCTTGATCTTGGCTCACCACAACCTCCACCTCCCGGGTTCAAGCGATTCTCCTGCCTCAGTCTCCCAAGTAGCTGGGATTATAGGCATGTGTCACCACGCCTGGCTAATTTTGTATTTTTAGTAGAGACGTGGTTTCTCCATGTTGGTCAGGCTGGTCTCAAACTCCCGACCTCAGGTGATCCGCCTGCCTCGGCCCAAATTAACATTTTTAAACACTCCTTCTGGCTACTGAGAATGGATTGATTGGCAGGGGGCAAGAACAGAAGCAGGCAGACAGTGAGGAGGCAATTGCAGCCATCTCAGTGGGAGATTGACCAGGGTAACCAGGGTGGACACAGAGCGATGGCAAGAGAAAGGGAATCCATTTCAAAGGAAGCGCTGACAGCACTTGCTGAGCAATAATAGTTATGGAAGGTCGTGGTCAAAGCTCAAGAGCCCAGGAAGGATGTACAGCCTTTTGAATATTCCCAGTTATTTTGATTTTGATTGAATGTGTCCCATGGTTCTTGGAGTTGGGAGTTTAGGGAGTCTAAGCACTGGCTGAGGTGTGGGGAAGGAGTGGAGAGGAATGAAGGAATTCCATGTGACCGCAGGCTCCAGAATACAATCACACCTGGAGAAAGTGGGAGGGCCTTAGAGAATCCTTATCCTTATCTAGCCCTGGACAAACCTTGTGATGCCATTTCCTTAGCTCTGTCTCTCTTTAGATCGTGAGCTTCACAGGGTCAGATGCCTCTCCTATAGAGTCCCCATGTCCAGTACTGGGCCTGCCACGTAACTGATGCTCCAAAAATGGTGGTCAAAGGAATGCATGGTAGCTCACACCTGTAATCCCAGCACTTTGGGAGGCCGAGGTGGTGGATCACTTGAGCCCAGGAGTTCGAGACCAGCCTGGGCAACATGGCGAGACCCCCCCATCTCTACAAAAAAATTAAAAATTAGCTGGGTGTGGTGGTGTGCACCTGTGGTTCCAGCTACTCAGGAGGCTGAGGTGGGTGGATAGCCTGAGCCCAAAAGGTCCAGGCTCTTCTGGTGAGCACAGCAAGACCCCGTCTCTAAACAAATATTTAAATTATATATATATACACACACACACACACATATGTGTGTATATATATATATTTCTATATATAGGCTGGGCATGGTGGCTCAGCCTGTAATCCCAGCACTTTGGGAGGCTGAGGCAGGAGGATGGCTGGATGGCTTGAGCCCAGGAGTTTGAGATCAGCCTAGGCAACATAGTGAGATCCCTCCTCTTTTTTTTTTTAAAAAAAAAAAGAAAAAATCTGTATGTTTAGAAAGGGAGCTGGGCATGGTAGCTCACACCAGTAATCCCAGCACTTTGGGAGGCCAAGGCAGGTGGATCACTTGAGGTCAGGAGTTCGAGCAGCCTGACTAACATAGTGAAACCCCGTCTCTACTGAAAAAAAAAAAAGAAAAGAAAAGAAAAGAAAATAGGGGCTGGGCCCAGTGGCTCACGCCTATAATCCCAGCACTTTCGGAGGCCAAAGTGGGTAGATCACTTGAGGTCAGCAGTTCAAAACCAGTTTGGCCAAGATGGTGAAACCCCATCTCTACTAAAAATACAAAAATTAGCAGGGTGTGGTGGGGGGTGCTTGTAATCCCAGGTGCCTGGGAGGCTGAGGCAGGAGAAAGGCTTGAATCTGGGAGGCAGAGATTGCAGTGAGTCAAGATCGCGCCACTGCACTCCAGCCTGGGCGACAGAGCGACACTCCATCTCAAAAAACAAACTACAAAAGTTAACCGGACGTGGTGGCAGGTGCCTGTAATCCCAGCTACTTGGGAGGCTGGAGGAGGAGAATTGCTTGAACCCAGGAGGTGGAGGTTGCAGTGAGTGTAGATCATGCCACTGCACTCCAGCCTGGACAACAGAGCAAGATTCTGTCTCAAAAAAAAAAAAAAAAGAATATTCTTGGATATTGTTTGATTTTTGTAAGATGAATTTGTTTTATAATTTAACAATATATAATTATAAGAATATTATAAACAAAAGCCTTTCCCCATCATTCTCTGGATAAAATCCAAGGTTCTTAGCCTGGCATTCAGGACCCTCTGGAAGCAACCGCTCAGCCCGTCCCTGACTGCCTCCCTTGGGCCCCTGCAGCCCTGATGCCCAAAGGTCCTGGGCTTACCCTCCTGCCCACTTGGGGACACCTACTCAATGTCTCAATGTCTAGCTTTAGCTCCAGCATCCCCGCCCATCCTATCCCCCCATCAGGTACACTGCCCACTCCCTGCTCTGTGTGCTCATGTCACCAAAAATCTGTATGCAGAGAAAATGAGGGCTTAGCCTTCTGTCTTCTGTCTCCACCATAGCTGGTGCATATTTCATTCTCATTGGAAGGGAGGGAGGGAGGGAGGGCAGGAGGGAAGAAGGGAGAGAAGAAGGAGAGAAAGAGAAAGAAAAGAGAAACTGAGGTAGGGACAGGGAATACCACTTGCCCAAGTCACCTTGAGGGCAGCCACCCAGCTGGCCCACTCTCTCAGGCACCTGACACCCAGCACAGTGCCTGCTTCACAGCCATGCCATGCCAAGTTGTCTCCCCAGCCCTGCTTGCCAAGGGCGGTCAGTGCTGATTCACCGGTGACTGGCCTCCAATTATTTGCAGAACTGGAATGGCAGGCAAGCCACCGAAGCAGCTGACCAAGGGCATATTGATTTGTGCTGGGCTCCTTGCTAATATCTGAGCCAGTCACACAAGAAGATAAAGGCCACAAAGAACTCGCCCACAGCAGTCTGTCCTGATTAAGCCTCCCACGGTCAAATCCACAAGTTTCCCTGTTGATCAGCCAACTCTGCCCTTTCCAACCCAAGCCTGACCATCACTCACAGAGGGTAGTCATGGTTCAGAACACGAGATGTGGAGTCAGGCGGCCCTAGGTTCCGGTCCAGGGATTACTGAGTCAAAGAGTATTTGCATATTTACCATTGAGAGAAGTTGACAAACTGCCTTCCAAAAAGATCACACACATTTATATTCCCACCAACAGTATAAGAAAGTGGCCATTCCCACACTTTCTCCATCTTCACCAATCTGTTTGACCAAAAGAGGAAAAAAAAGCTATCCTATAGTGCTTGCATTTCTTTCATGATCATCTTTTCATATTTTTTGGTGATTTTAATTTCTTCTATAAATTGCCTGTCCACATCTTTTGTTTGTCCATTTTTAAATTTGGGAAATAATCTTTTTGTTATTTATTTGTAGTGGCTTATTACATATTGTGGACTTCAACTTTGTATATGTTAAAGTATTGCTTCTACTTATTATCTTTGTTTTTTGAGATGGAGTTTTCCTCTTACCCAGGCTGGAGTGCAGTGGTGTGATCTCACTGCAGCCTCTGCCTCCTGGGTTCAAGTGATTCTCCTGCCTCAGCCTCATGAGTACCACCCGCCACCACGCCTGGCTAGTTTTTGTATTTTTAGTAGAGATGGGGTTTCACCATGTTGGCCAGGCTGGTCTCGAACTCCTGGCCTCAAATGATCTGCCCGCCTCGGCCTCCCAAAGTGCTGGGATTACAGGCGTGAGCCACCGCACCTGGCTGCTTCCACTTAGTTATCTTTAGGCTTTGTTTATTTTTTATTTTATTTTTTAGAGACAGGGTCCTACTCTGTCACCCAGGCTGGAGTCCAGTGGTGCGATCATAGTTCACTGTAACCTTGAACCTCTGGGCTCAAGCAATCCACCTGCCTCAGCCTCCTGAGTAGCTATGACCACGGGTGTGTGCCACCACACCTAGCTAATTTTTTGTTTTTTGTAGAGATAGAGTCTCATTATATTGCGCGGGCTGGTCTCAAACTCCTGGCCTCCAGCAATCCTCCCACCTCAGCCTCCCAAAGTACTGGGATTACAGGCGTGTGTCACCTTTCCCGGACTCTAGACTTGGTTTATGGTGTCTTTTTGCCCCATAGAAGCCTCTTACGAAGCCCCAGCTAAGAGAGGGGAGTCAATCTACTTCAGTGGAAAGAATTCTAGATTGAGAGTCAGGAGGAAGACCTGTGTACCTCCATGGGCTAGACCAGCACTGTCCAAAGAACTTTCTGCAGTGACAGACATGCCCCATATCTGCACTCTCCAATTTGATAACCAGTAGCCGCATGTGGCTATTGAGCACTTGAAATGTGCCTGGTGTGACTGAGAAACTGAATTCTAAATTTCATTTAACTCGAATTTTAAATTCAAGTAGCCACACATGGCCAATGACTATTGGGCAGCACATGTGTAGATGGCCTACATTTCTGAGCAAGCTGCAATACCTAGTTGTTATTAGGGGATGAAGAGTCCCTGTGTGGCTTGGGTCAGGCACTCCATTTCTCTGGGCCTCAGTTTCCCCATTTGTTCAGTGAGGTTCACAACAGCCCCTGCTTCCTGAGGTTCTTCTACAAATTTGGTTTGTGGGTTGTGTGTGAAGGTCCAGGCCCTGTACTTGACCCAACACCGCAAAATCAGGCCACATTCCCAGGTTGAAACATGAGAGTATGTTGGCCCTGTTTACACTGTGTACAGAGACCCCTGGATGGCTTTCTCCAGAGCTACCCTCCTTCAGCTGGGAGGCCAGCTTTCCCTTCCTAATCCAGCTCCAGCAGGCCTCAGCCTGGGACTCCATATCGCTGACAGGGCAACGTCCAAACTCTCCAGCCTGTGTTCTGGCCTCTGAGAGCTGGCCCTGCCCTGGCATTACTGTCGTTCCTACAATATGCAGGTCAGCCCAGCAGCCTCCCCAGCCTTACCCTGTGTCTGCCTCCTACCCCAGCCTTCTAAGGTCTGCTGAGCCACTTCATTCACTCACTTCATTCATTCATTTTTCATTCACAGGTGTTTATCCGACCATCTGCTCTGGGACTGGGGCTACAATGAGGGATACATGGATGTGGCCCAAATGATAACTGCTGTGATACACCTAGTTAGGGTGGTGGGGGCTGGGGTTCAGGGAGCAATGGGAACACAGAGAAGGTCTGCCTGGGGTGGGTGGTCAGGGCAGGCTTCCCTCAGGAAGTGACATGTAAGCCCAAGCCTGATGAGTGGATAGAAGCAGCCAGGAGAGCAGGGAGCCGCTGGAGAAGACAGTCCGAGTCGACCTGCAGCAGAAGACAGAGGGTCCCATTATCTGCAGAGGCATGAGCAAAGCTGGAAATGAAACAGGCCCAATTCCACTAGAGGGGCTTATCGGCCATATGAAGGTGTTAAGGCCACGTGAGGTGGCTTGCGCCTATAATCCCAATGCTTTAAGAGGCTGGAGCAGGAGGATCGCTTGCACCCAGGAGTTTGAGGCTGCAGTCAGCCACTGCACTCCAACCTGGGCAACAAAGTGAGATCCCATCTCTTAAAAAAAAAAAAAAAGGCTGGGCACGGTGGCTCATGCCTGTAATCCCAGCACTTTGGGAGGCCAAGGCGGGTGGATCACCTGAGGTCAGGGGTTTGAGACCAGCCTGGCCAACATGGCGAAAACCCGTCTCTACTAAAAATACAAAAATTAGCTGGGAGTGGTGGCGGGTGCCTGTAATCCCAGCTGCTTGGGAAGCTGAGGCAGGAGAATCGCTTGAATCTGGGAGCCGGAGGTTGCACTGAGCCGAGATTGTGCCACTGCACTCCAGCCTGGGTGACAGAGTGAGACTCCATAAAAAAAAAAAAAAAAAATTAGCCGGGCGTGGTGGTGGACACCTGTAATCCCAGCTACTTGGGAGGGAGGCTGAGGCAGGAGAATCACTTGAACCTGGGAGGCAGAGGTTGCAGTGAGCCGAGATTGCACCATTGCACTCCAGCCTGGGCAACAAGAGTGAAACTCCACCTCAAAAAAAAAAAAAGGATGTGTCCTTTAGTCCTTTATCCTGAAGGTAATGGGGAGCCATGGAAGATGTTGAAGGATGATGTGATTACTCCAGGGGTCAGCTCTCCACATAGCCTTTGTCTCCCCCTGGAATTCAGGAATTTAGCCCCCTTTACATTTCCTTTCTCCACCTGCCACCTAGGTTTCAAAATACTTTAGTGCACTCAGTTCCCAGGAACTTTCTCCCACCTGTAGTGCCCTAGGTTCAAACTGCATGCAGCCCTGCCACACCTTGGCCCTATCACTTCAAGCAAGTCATGAACCTCTTTCACCCTTCACCCTTCAGTGTCCTCACCCGTAAAATGGAGATAATGATACCTTCTCTGCACAGTTACATATGTTATGAGGGAACATTGCATGCCACAGAGCCATCAGGAAATGGAGTCTAGTTGAATTCCTTCTGTGCACGGTCAACCAAAGCCATGAAGGGGGCCTGAGGGGCTTCCCAAAGGGCAAGCAGAAGTCTCATTCCTGGGAAGTGTCCTTGGGCCAGCTGGCCCCAATGGGAGTGGAGGGAAGCATTTCTGAGGCCTTTCTTGGGCAGCCTGACCATGTGCTAGGTACCTCAAAGCAGATCCCCCAAACCTAGAGTCGGACTTCTGCACCTTCTCAGAGCCCCCACCCAGCAGGCCAGGAGTCGGCAGGCTGGTGTGGGGCTTACATAACCTGGCAGGAGTCCCACACCTTTCACCCAGTGATCAGGGGCTGTGTTTACCCAGAAGAGGAGTTGCCGGGTCACCTCCCTGTCCTCTTAGGTACCTGCTCACAACACAGCCCTTTAGCCTTTGCTGAGCTCTGCTTATTTTCTGAGTTCTTAGTCATAGTCCCTGGCGTTACTGTTGGCAACGGCTATTGTTTTGTTTTGTTTTTTATTGATATATCATAGCAGGTGGTGTTTGATACATGTATACACCGTGTACTGATCAAATTGGGATAATTGAGAAATCCATCACCTCAAACATTTATCATTTCTTTGTGTTGAGAACATTACAATTCTTCTAGCTATTTTGAAACATATAATAAATGTCAACCGTAGTTGCTCTACTGTACTATTGAATACTAGAACTTATTTCTTTTGCTTTTTTTTTTTTTTTTTTAAAGACACGGTTTCACTTCCATCACCCTGGCTGGAGTGCAATGGCATGATCTCGACTCACTGAAGCCTCCACCTCCCAGGCTCAAGCAATTCTCCTGCCTCAGCCTCCTGAGTAGATGGGACTACAGGCACATGCCACCACGCCTGGCTAATATTTGTATTTTTAGTAGAGACAGGGTTTCACCATGTTGGCCAGGCTGTTCTTGAACTCTTGAGCTCAAGTGATCCACCTGCCTCGGCCTCCCAAAGTACTGGGACTACAGGCATGAGGCACAGCACCTGGTGAATTTATATCTTCTATCTAACTGTATTTCTGTACCCATTAACCAACTTCCTTCTTTTAATTCCCCCCGACACACCCCACAACAGCTATTTTTTTCAATGTGAAAGTATCAGTAGTGGCATTTAGTGGTGAGGCGCTGGAGAGTAGTAGGAGACAGACGGAGCAGCAGGGACTGGAGATCTGAACAGAGTGTGCGTCCCAGCCTCCTCCAGCTGTTAGCTCTGGGACCTGGAGCCAGTTGCTTGAAGTCTCTGAGCCTCAGTTTTTACAGCTGAAAAGTGGGGTTAGTGGCCATGCTGTCATGAGGAGTAATGTATACAAAAGGCTCCTGAATTACTTGGCAGCTGGCCCTGCTCATCAAATGTTGGCCTTTTTTATTTTTATTTTTTGAGATGGAGTCTTGCTCTGTTGCCCAGGCTAGAGTACAATGGTGTGAGGCTCACTGCAACCTCTGCCACCTGGGTTCAAGCAATTCTCCTGCCTCAGCCTCCTGAGTACCTGGGATTATAGGCATGTGCCACCACACCCGGCTAATTTTTGTATTTTTAGTAGAGACAAGGTTTCACCATTTTGGCCAGGGTGGTCTTGAACTCCTGATCTCAGGTGATCCGCCTGTCTTGGCCTCCCAAAGTGCTGGGATTACAGGCGTGAGCCACCGCGCCCGGCCTGTTGTTTTTTTACATGGAGTCTCACTCTGTCGCCCAGGCTGGAGTGCAGTGTTGTGATCTTGGCTCACCTCAACCTCTGCTGCCCGGGTTCAAGCAATTCTCCTGCCTCAGCCTCCCTAGTAGCTGGGATTACAAGCACCCGCCACCACGCCCAGCTAATTTTTGTATTTTTAGTAGAGAGGGGGTTTCACCATCTTGGCCAGGCTGATCTTGAACTCCTGATCACCCGCCTCGGCCTCCCAAAGTGCTGGGATTACAGGCATGAGCCACCGCAACCGGCCTCACAGGGTTCTTCTGAGTCATGAGTGAATGGATATTGTAAAGTACTTAGAATAGTACTTGTTTGCTTCAACAAAAACTGAGTGCCCGCTCCGTGCCAGGCACTGTTGCAGACACTGGGGATATAAGCGTGAACAACAGCCCTGAGGTTTTGTTGGTGGGGGGAAGAGAAAGAAATCTACACGTTAGCACTTGAGTGATACAGCCGCAAAGCAGAGTAGTCAGCGTTGACTATTCTCATGCTCAGGGATTGATGCTCCTGATTCTTGATGCTCAGGGTCTGGCTCTGTCACCCAGGCTGGGGTGCAATGGCACCATCTCAGCCCACTGCAACCTCCACCTCCCACGTTCAAGAGAGTCTCCTGCCTCAGCCTCCCAAGTAGCTGGGATTATAGGCGTGTACCACCATGTCTGGCTAATTTTTGTATTTAGTAGAGACAGGGTTTCACCATGTTGGCCAGGCTGGTCTCGAACTCCTGACCTCAGGTGATCCACCTGCCTCAGCCTCCCAAACTGCTGGGATTACAAGGTGTGAGCCACTACACCTGGCCCTGATTCTTTTTTTCTAAACAACTATAACAGCTTCTGTGTGTCGATCTCACTATGGGAGCCATGCCCTAGACCAGCTGTGCTCCTAAGATCTCATCAGATGCCAATCACATCCTCTCCGTGGTACCATCACCATCCTCACTTCACAGTTGAAGAAATAAAGGCCCCCAACCCAGGGCCTGGCACATTACAGGGACCAGGAAGCAATTGTTAGATAAATGAGCAAACTAATGGACATCCGAATCCAACTGGCACTAACCCTTCCAGGGAGTAAGTGTTAAAGCAGGGGTCAGGAGGCTTTGCGCTCCTTGAGGGCAGCGAGCTCAGCCGTAGGTGCTTGTGGCTTCACTCTCAGACTACACTGTTGCCACTGTCCCCTCCGCTTCCTCCTACTCACCATCATCACAACTAGCATGTTACTGAATACCTACCTAATACACACCCCTGGCATTAATCTAAGGTTTTCTGCATATGAACTTTTAAAATCCTCACAACAATCTCATGAGTTATGTCCCATTTCACAGGTGAGGAGACTGAGGCATAAAGAGGCAACATCATGCTCAGGGTGACGAGGGTAGTAAATGATGGAGCTGATTTCAAATCCAGACAATTTGGATCCTGAGCCTGAACTCTTAACCACTGTGTTATCAAGATATTCTTCTCTCTCTCTCTCTTTTTTTTTTTTTTTTTTTGAGACAGAGTCTTGCTCTGTCACCCAGGCTGGAGTGCACTGGCCTGATCTTGGCTCACTGCAACCTCCGCCTCCCGGGTTCAAGTGATTCTCCTGCCTCAGCCTCCCGACTAGCTGGGATTACAGATGTGTGCCGCCACAACCAGCTAATTTTTGTATTTGTATTTATTTATTTATTTTTATTTATTTATTTTTTTGAGACGGAGTCTCACTCTGTCACACAGGCTGGAGTGCAGTGGCGCGATCTCGGCTCACTGCAATCTCCGCCTCCCAGGTTCAAGTAATTTTCCTGCCTCAGCCTCCCAAATAGCTGGGATTACAGGCGCATGCCACCATGCCAGCTAATTTTTTGTATTTTTAGTAGAGACAGGGTTTCACCATGTTAGCCAGGATGGTCTTGATCTCTTTACCTCATGATCTGCCTGTCTCAGCCTCCAAAGTGCTGGGATTACAGGTATGAGCCACCGCGCCAGGCCAATTTTTGTATTTTTAATAGAGATGGGGTTTTGCCTTGTTGGCCAGGCTGGTCTTGAACTCCTGACCTCAGGTGATCCACCCGCCTTGGCCTCTCAAAGTGCTCGGATTACAGGCGTGAGCCACTGCACCTAGCCAAGACATTCTTCTCTTTTTATCACTGCTTCTCTGGTTTTAAAAATCAGCTGGGTGTGGTGGCTCACACCTGTAATCCCAGCACTTTGGGAGGCTGAGGTGGGTGGATAACCTGAGGTCAGGAGTTTAAGACCAGCTTGCCCAACATGGTGAAATCCCATCTCTATTAAAAATAAAAAATGAACCGGGTGTGGTGGCAGGTGCCTGTAATCCCAGCTACTTGGGAGGCTGAGGCAGAAGAATCTCTTAAACCCAGAGGCGGAGGTTGCAGTGAGCCGAGATTGTGCCATTGCACTCCAGCCTGGGCAACAGAGCAAGACTCCATCTCAAAAATAAAAATAGCACATATTCCACAATGAAATGAAACTAGAAATCAATAGCCGAAGAAAAACTGGAAAATTCACATAAACAACACACTATTGTTTTTTTTTTTTTTTTGAGCCACCATGCCAGGCCAACAACACACTCTTTTTTTTTTTTTTTGAGACGGGGTCACGCTCTGTCGCCTAGGCTGGAGTGCAGTGGCACGATCTCGGCTCACTGCAACCTCCGCCTCCCGGGTTCACACCATTCTCCTGCCTCAGCCTCCTGAGCAGCTGGGACTACAGGCACCCACCACCGCACTCGGCTAATTTTTTTGTATTTTTAGTAGAGACGGGGTTTCGCCATGGTCTCGATCTCCTGACCTCATGATCTGCCCCCTTCGGCCTCCCAAAGTGCTGGGATTACAGGCATGAGCCACTGCGCCCGGCCAACAACACACTCTTAAACAACCAATGGGTCAAAGAAGAAATCACAAGGGGCTGGGCATGGTGGTTCACACCTGTAATCCCATCACTTTGGGAGGCTGAGACAGGGGGATCACGAGGTCAGGAGATCAAGACCATCCTGGCTAACAGGGTGAAGCCCCGTCTCTACTGAAAATACAAAAATCAGCTGGACATAGTGGTGCACGCCTGTAGTCCCAGCTAATTGGGAGGCTGAGGCAGGAGAATCACTTGAACCTGGGAGGTGGAGGTTGCAGTGAGCCAAGATTGCACCACTGCACTCTAGCCTGGGTGGCAGAGCAAGACTCCGTCTCAAAAAACAAAACAAAGCAAAAAAAGTGGGGGCGGGGGGTGAGGGGCGCGGAAATTAGGAAATATATTGAGACAAATGAAAATGAAAACACAACATATCCAAACATATGGGATGCAGCTCAGACAGTAGTAAGAGGGAAGATTACAGCAATAAACATTTACATTAAAAAGAAGAAAACATGGCCAGGTGCAGTGGCTCATGCCTGTAATCCCTGCACTTTGGGAGGCCGAGACGGGAGGATCACGAGGTCAGGAGATCGAGACCATCCTGGCTAACACAGTGAAACCCTGTCTCTACTAAAAATACGAAAAAAAAATTAGCCGGGTGTGGTGGTGGGCGCCTGTAGTCCCAGCTACTCGGGAGGCTGAGGCAGGAGAATGGCGTGAACCCGGGAGGCGGAGCTTGCAGTGAGCCGAGATGTGCCATTGCACTCCAGCCTGGGGGATAAGAGCGAAACTCTGTCAAAAAAAAAAAAAGAAAAAGAAAAAATTACCTGTGCATGGTGGCACACACTCCCCCGTGGTTCCAGCTACTGGAGAAGTTCTAGCTACTGGAGAGGATCGCCTAAGACCAGGAGGTCGAGGCTGCAGTGAGCCGTGATCCCACCACTGCATTCTAGCCTGGGCAACAGCTTCCCAAGAAGAAAAAAGATCTCAAATCAAAAGTACTACACTCTCATCATTGTAAAATTCAAGCATTGCAAAATTTTATACTATAGAAAGAGAAAGTTTAAAAAGTGAGGCCAGGCGCAGTGGCTCACGCCTGTAATTCCAACACTTTGGGAGGCAGAGGCGGGTGGATCACGAAGTCAGGAGATCAAGACGATCCTGGCTAACACGGTGAAACCCCGTCTCTACTAAAAATACCAAAAAAATTAGCCAGGCATGGTGGCGGGCGCCTGTAGTCCCAGCTACTCCAGAGGCTGAGGCAGGAGAACGGCGTGAACCCGGAAGGCGGAGCTTATAGTGAGCCAAGATCGCGCCACTGCGCTCCAGCGTGGGCAACAGAATGAATGAGACTCCGCCTCAAAAAAAAAAAAAAAAAGTGAAAGTCCTCTGTAATGCTCCTTCCCAGAGAACCTTTGTCAACAGTGTCAGATGGTTTTTTTTCAAAGCTTGCAGTGATATTTTCTTTTTTTCCTTGAATTCTTTTATTGTGGCAAAATATACATAACATAAAATTACATCTTAACCATTTTTAAGTATATAGGTCAGGAGTATTAAATGTATTCATAATGGTATGCAACCATCACCAATATCCATCCCTATAACGTTTTTAATTATGCAAAACTGAAACTTTGAACCCATTAAACACTCCCCATTTCCCCTTCCCCCAAGCCCTAGCAACCACCATTCTACTTTCTGTCTTTATGATTTTGACAGCTCTAAGTAGTTTATATCAGTGGAATCGTACAGTATCTATCTTTTTTTTTTTTTTTTGAGACAGAGTCCTGCTCTGTTGCCCAGGCTGGAGTGCAGTGGCAAGGTCTTGGCTCACTGCAACTCCCACCTCTCAGCTCAAGCGATTCTCCTGTCTCCCCCTCCTGAGTAGCTGGGAATACAGGTGCCCACCACCACGCCCAGCTAATTTTTGTATTTTTAGTAGAGATGGGGTTTCATCATGTTACCCAGGCTGGTCTTGAACTCCTAACCTCAAGTGATCCACCTGCCTCGGCCTCCCAAAGTGCTGGAATTACATGTGTGAGCCACCATGACCGGCCCTATCTTTTTGTGACTGGCTTATTTCACGTAGCCTAATGTCTTCAGCGTTCATCCATGTTGTAGTATGTATCAGAATTTCCTTCCTTTTTACGGCTGCATAATATTCCATTGTTTGTATATACGACATTTATCTGTTCATCTGTTGATGGACACTTGGGTTGCTTCCATGTTTTAGCAACTGTGAATACTGTTGCCATGAACATGGGTGTATGATATCCCACTCTCAATCATTTTGTAAATCCAGAAGCAGAATTGTTGGATCATATAGTAATTCTATTTTTAATTTTTTGAGGAACTGCCATAATGTTTTCCACAGTGGCTGCACCATGTTACATTCCTACCACCCATGTAGAAAGGTTCAAATTTCTTCTCCTTTCCAGTACTCATTAGTGGTGTGATCTCTGCTCACTGCCTCCCGGGTTCAAGCAATTCTCGTGTCTCAGCCTCCCAAGTAGCTGGGATTACAGGCACCTGCCACCACAGCTGGCTAATTTTTGTGTCTTTAGTAGAGACCAGGTTTCACCATGTTGGCCAGGCTGGTCTCAAGCTCCTGATCTCAAGTGATTTGGCCACCTCAGCCTCCCAAAGTGCTGGGATTACAGGTGTGAGCCACTGCGCCCAGCCTGTTTTTTTTTTTTAATAGTAACCATCCTAATGAGTGTGAAATGATATCTCATTGTAGTTTTGATTTGCATTCCCCTAACAATTAGTGATATTGAGAATCTTTGGAGAATAGTCTTTTTTTTTTTTTTTTTTTGAGACAAGGTCTTGCTGTGTCACCCAGGCTGTAGTGCAGTGGCATGATCACGGGTCACTGCAGCCTTGACTTCCCGGGCTCAAGCGATCCTCCCACCTCAGCCTCCCAAGTAGCCACCACACCCAGCTTATTTTTTTTTTGTATTTTTTTTGTAGAGATGGGGTCTCATCTTACTGCCCAGGCTGATCTCAAACTCCTGAACTCAAGCAATCCTCCCAGCTCAGCCTCCCAAAGTGCTGGGATTATAGGTGTGAGGCACGTCGCCTGGCTCCTTTTTCCATTTTTGAATCAGGTTATTTGTTTTTTGCTGTTAAGTTTTAGGAGTTCTTTATATATTCCGGGTATTAATCCCTTTTCAGATATATGATTTGTAAATATTTTCTACCATCTGTGGATTGCCTATTTAATCCATTGATATTGTCTTTGTATGCACGAAATTTTTTAACGTCCATAAAGTTCAATTTGTCTATTTTTGTTGTTGTTGCCTGTGACTTTGATGTCATAGCAAAGAAATTATTGCCAAACCCAGTGGTGTCAAGCTATTACCACACAGTTTTAGATCTTACATTTAGGTCTTTGACCCATTTTGAGTTAATTTTTATACGGTATACAGTATTGAGTAAAGCTCCAAGTTCATTCTTTTGCACCACCATTTGTTGAAAAGACCGTTCTTGGGCGTGGTGGCTCACACCTGTAATCCCAGCACTTTGGGAGGCCGAGGCAGGTGGATTACCTGAGGTCAGGCATTTGAGACCAGCCTGGCCAACATGGTGAAACCCCGTCTCTACTAAAAATACAAAACTTGGGCCGGGCATGGTGGCTCATGCCTGTGATCCCAGCACTTTGGGAAGCTGAGGCAGGCAGATTGCCTGAGCTCAGGAGTTCGTGATCAGCCCGGGCAACACGGTGAAACCCCGTCTCTACTAAAATACAAAAAATTAGCTAGGCATGGCGGTGTGTGCCTGTAGTCCAGGCTACTTGGGGAGGCTGAGGCTGGAGAATTACTTGAACCCGGGAGGCGGAGGTTGTAGTGAGCTGAGATCACGTCACTGCACTCCAGCCTGGCGACAGAGAAAGACTCCATCTCAAAAAAAAAAAAAAAGCCAGGTATGGTGGTGGGCGCCTGTAATCCCAGCTACTCAGAAGGCTGAGGCAGGAGAATTGCTTGAACCCAGGAGGCAGAGATTGCAGTGAGCTGAGGTCATGCCATTGCAACTCTAGCCTGGGCAACAAGAGCGAAACTCCGTCTCAAAATAAATAAATTAATTAATTACATTAATTAAATAAAACAAAATAAAATAAAAAGAAAAGATCGTTTTTTCCCCATTGAATTATCCTGGTACCATCGTCAAAAATCATTTGACCATATATGCAAGGGTTTATTTCCGGGCTCCCTATGTTCTATTCCATGAGTCTATGTGTCTGTCTTTATGTCAGTACCACATTGTTTTGATTACTGTAGCTTTGTAGTAAGTTTTGAAACCAGGAAGTATGAGTCCTCCAGCTTAGTTCTTCTTTTTCTAGATTGTTTTGGCTATTCAGGGTCCCTTGAGATTCCATGCAAATTTTAGGACAGAATTTTCTACTTTTGCAAAAATGTCATTGAGATTTTAACAGGGATTGCACTGAATCTGTACATCACTTTGGAGAGCATAAACATTTTAACAATATTGGGTCTTTCAGGACAGGTGCAGTGGTTCATGCTTGTAATTGTACTACTTTGGAAGGCCAAAGTGGAGGATTGCTTGAGCTCAGAAATTCAAGACCAGCCTGGGCAACGTAGGGAGACTATCATCTCTACAATTAAAAATAAATTAAGTCTTTCAATCTATGATCATGAGATATGTTTCCATTTATTTATGCCTTCTTTAATTTCTTTTTTTTTTTTTTTTTGGGACAGAGTCTTGCTTTTTTGCCTAGGCCGGAGTGCAGTGGCACTATCTCGGCTCACTGCAAGCTCCGCCTCCCGGATTCATGCCATTCTCCTGCCTCAGCCTCCCGAGTAGCTGGGACTACAGGCGCCTGCCACCACGCCCAGCTAATTTTTTGTATTTTTAGTAGAGACGGGGTTTCACTGTGTTAGCCAGGATGGTCTCGATCTCCTGACCTCGTGATCCGCCTGCCTTGGCCTCCCAAAGTGCTGGGATTACAGGCGTGAGCCACTGCGCCCAGCCGCCTTCTTTAATTTCTTTCAGCAATGCTTTGTAGTCTTCACTGGACAGTCTCAACACCTTGGTTAATTCCTAAGCATTTTATTCTTTTTCTTTTTTCCTTTTTTCTTTCTTTTCTTTTTTTTTTTTTTTTTTTTGAGATGGAATTTCGCTCTTGTTGCCCGGGCTGGAGTGCAATGGCGTAATCTTGGCTCACCACAACCTCTGCCTCCCGGGTTCAAGAGATTCTCCTACCTCAGCCTCCTGAGTAGCTGGGATTATAGGCATGCGCCACCATGCCTGTCTAATTTTCTGTTGTTTTTTTTTTTAGTAGAGGTGGGGTTTCTCCACATTGGTCAGGCTGGTCTTTAACTCCCAACCTCAGGTGATCCACCCACCTCTGCCTCCCAAAGTTCTGGGATTACAGGCGTGAGCCACCACACCTGGCATTTCTTTTCTTCTTTTTCTTTTCTTTTTTTTTTTTGAGATGGAGTTTCACTCTTGTCACCCAGTGGGGAGTGCAATGGCACGACCTCTGCTCACTGCAACCTCTGACTCCTGAGTTCAACTGATTCTCCTGTCTCAGCCTCTTGAGTAGCTGGGATTGTAGGTGCCTGCTAGCACACCCAGCTAATTTTTGTATTTTCAGTAAAGACAGGATTTCACCACGTTAGCCAGGCCGGTTTCAAACTCCTGACCTCAGGTGATCCACCCACCTTGGCCTCCCAAAGTGCTGGGATTACAGGCGAGAGCCACTGCACCCAACCGATTTTATTATTTTTGATGCCATTATAAATATAATTGTTTTTATAATTTCCTTTTGAGATTGTTCGTTGTTAATGTGTGGAAATGCCGCTGATTTTTGTCGTTTGGTTTTTTTTTTAAATGGGATAATATGATACGTTTTGTTTTATTTTACCTGCTAGTGAGCTTGCAGGCTGCTGCTTGTGGAACATTGTCTTCATGGCTGCATGGGTCTGTGGTGAAGACATCCACACTGGATTTAGCCAGTTCCATCAGGATATGTTTGGGTGTTTGCAGTTTTTTACCATTTCAAGCCACACTGCAGTAAGCACCCTTGTAAATGCTCCCTATGCACTGCTGGGAGGGTCTTGGGCTAATTGCCAGTAGTAGAGCTGCTGGGACACAGGGCAAGAACATTTTTAATGTTCCCTACAGGAAGGTAAAGCCAGCTTTTCCTAGAGGGTAGAAGACCGTTGGTCCTGTACCCCCATTATTGGTGCGGCTGTCTTTGCTCAGCTGATCAATATGACCCCTATTTGTTCTGAGCAGTGCCTGATCCATGAGAGCTGCCCAGACGTTCATAGTGACAGTCCTGCTGCTGCCAGCAGGGACTGGAAATTGACCATCTTGTCAGGAAGATTCATCAGGTGGCTAAAGACGAAGAACTAAAAAAACCCCATGTTTGCCTTTTAACTCATTTAGGCAAGCCAGGAATGTCCAAAACTAGCCCTCGGCCAGAGCTGTCCTGCAAAACCGCCAGGGCCTTCCCTTCAAGGAGCGCACTGCCCCAGCCAGCCTCTGATTAGCATCTCTACACATGGATAGCCCGGCCGGCTGAATTCCCTTCCAGAATGCAGCCAACAGCCTTTTCCCCTGAATCATCGTGACTCCTGCAAACCGGCACTAAAGTGATTAACTTCCTTCTGGGCCACCTGGTAGCAAACGTCTCTGGGACACATCCACAGTTTTGTCCTGCTGCCACCTCAAAGAGAGCTGTGAGGCCGGGCGTGGTGGCTCACGCCTGTATTCCCAGCAATCTGGGAGGTGGAGGCGGGTGGATCACCTGAGGTCAGGAGTTCAAGACGAGCCTGGCCAACATGGTGAGACTCCATCTCTACAAAAATATAAAAATTAGCCGGGCATAATGGTGGGTGCCCGTAATCCCAGCTACTCAGGAGGCTGAGGCGGGAGAATCGCTTGAACTAGGGAGGTGGGTGTTGAAATGAGCCGAGATGGTGCCATCTCTAGCCAGGGAAATAGAGCAAGACTCCATCTCAAAAAAAAAAAAAGAGAGAGAGAGCTGCGAGTATTCCTCAATGATAGCTGGTAGGAAGTGGTACAGGGTCACAGAGAGAGTGGCCAGACCCCTGGAGACCAGGGCAGGGTCCTTATTGTGCCCCGGTGACTCGGCAGAGCACTTACCTAATCTGGGGTGTGCTGGACATGTTGTTCCCTCTCACCTGCACCTCTTTCTGCTGCACACCCCGCCCCCACTGCTTTGCCTGGTCTACTCCTTGTCACTGTTTTCTTTTCTTTTTCTTTCTTTTTTTTTTTTTTTTTTTTTGAGACAGAGTCTCGCTCTGTTGCCCAGGCTGGAGTACAATGGTGCGATCTCGGCTCACTGCAACCTCCGCCTCATGGGCTCAAGAGATTCTCCTGCCTCAGCCTCCTGAGTAGCTGGGACTATAGGCGCATGCCACCATGCCTGGCTAATTTTTGTATTTTTAGTAGAGACTGGGTTTAGCCATGTTGGCCAGGCTGGTCTGGAACTCCTCACCTCAGGTGATCCACCCACCTCAGCCTCCCAAAGTGCTGGGATTACAGGCATGAGCCACCGCGCCCGACCCTCCTTGTCACTCTTTAGACTTCAGCATTGGTGTCATTTCTGCAGGGAAGCTCTCCCTGACCCCTCCAGAGAAGAATGGTCCCTTTCTAGATACTCTTAGGGTACTAAGCTTGCAGCACTTAAAACAACGACAGCTCATTGTTGGGCCATTGCTATTTATGTCTATCTCCCCTCAGGCAGTGAGGTCACAGTTGTAGAATCTGTGTCCTGGTCTGCATCCCAGTACCTGGAAAGTGTCAGGCACATGCATCAAGCACATGTCAGTGTCTGGCAGACGGTGTAGCTCAGTGGATATGAGCATGAGGTCAGGGCCAGGCTGCCCAGGTTTGACTCCAGCCTCTATCAATACGGGCAAGTTACTGAATTTCTCTGCACTTTTCTTTTGCGCATCTGTAAAATGGGGATACTAGTACTTATCTGGGCTGGGTGTGGTGGCTCACACCTGTAATCCTAGCACTTTGGGAGGCCGAGGCAGGTGGATCACCTGAGATCAGGAGTTTGAGACCAGCCTGGCCAACATAGTGAAACCCCATCTCTACGAAAAATACAAAAATTAGCTGGTCATAGTGGCACGTGCCTGTAGTCCCAGCTACTTGGGAGGCTGAGGCAGGAGAATCGCTTGAACCTGGGAGGCCGAGGTTGCAGTGAGCCAAGATGGTGCCACTTCACTCCAGCCTGGGCGAAACAGCGAAACTCCGTCTCAAAAAAAAGATACTTATCTGATCATTAGGGTTGTTGGAGGGTTGCGTGAGTGAATATATGTGAGGTGCTAGGAATGGGTGCCTGGCCTGCAGAAAGTGCTGGATTAGTGCTTATGTTGGCATTAAGTGAACTGGTTATATGAGGGTCTCTAAGGATCCATGTATAGCAGGCCCTGGTGATTGCACCCAGCATAGGAGTTGCTTAGCCTGTCACAAGTATGTATGCTCTTTGCCGTGGTTGTTGTCATGTCGGTGTTGCTGCCATGGGCCTATAGTTCTAGTGATAGTGACAATATACCCCCAGAAGCTGATGGCTGCCCCACCGTTCACATTACTCTGGCTCGGCGGCTTGCCCTGAGTGTGTCCATCCACTCCTGCTCCTGCTGAAGAGAGCCTGGCCTTCCCCCACGTAACCGGTTCAGATTCCTCAGAGGACTTTTACCATCACCCTGTCGGGGCAGAGCTTTGCTGTTCTGGGGCAGGTGTCCTAGCAGCTGTCAGCAGGGACGTGTTACAGCACAGAATCTGGGTAAGGAACCATTCCCTGGGAGGAGGCTTGGACCAGGCTAGCTTTCCACGCCCAGGCCCCTCAGGACAGCTGCCACATAGGGAGGCACCATGTTGCTTGGGGGGCTTAACCACCTAATCAGATTTCCTCTGTTGGCAGAGTGTAGAGGACAGTCTTTGGGGAGCCACCCAGCCCACACCTGCTCCTCTGAGAACCCCTGAGAACTCCTTGGAAGGCAGCTTAGTAAAGTTGACCCCACACCATTGGCTGACTGGGTGCCACCTGACCCAAGATGGGCCAATCAGATTCTATCTAGAAATTTGTACTCAGAAGTGGTCTTAGGGTGGGCGCGGTGGCTCACGCCTGTAATCCCAGCACATTGGGAGGCCGAGGTGGGTGGGTCACCTGAGTTCAGGAGTTTGAGACCAGCCTGGCCAATACAGTGAAGCCCCGTCTCTACTAAAAATACAAAAATTAGCTGAGCATGTTGGTGGGTGCCTATAATCCCAGCTACTCAGGAGGCTGAGGCAGGAGAATCGCCTGAGCCTGGGAGGTGGAGGTTGCAGTGAGCAGAGATCCTGCCATTGCACTCCAGCCTGGGAGACAGAGAGAGACTCCATCTCAAAAAAAAAGAAAACTAGAAGTGGTCTTTGTTGACATCTGAACTACCCACTGGCGTGGCCATATGCCCAGGAAAGCAGAGAATGAAACAGCCCTTGGCACTAAGGACTCTGGAGGGTCCTGCTGGTTCCCAGGTCTTTATTTTGGTCCCTAGGGAGCTCTATAGAGCCTGCCCTCTCCACCAGCCGCCTCCTTTGTCCATATAATCAATTCCTGGGGCCGGATGTGGTGGCTCACACCTGTAATCCCAGCACTTTGGGAGGCCAAGGCAGGCAGATCATTTAAGATCAGGAGTTTGAGACCAACCTGGGCAACATGGTGAAACCCTGTCTCTACAAAATGTCCAAAAATTAGCTGGGCATGGTGGCATGCACCTGTGGTCACAGCTACTTGGGGAGGAGGCTAAGGCAGGAGAATCACTTGAGCTTGGGAGGTGGAGGTTGCAATGACCTGAGATCATGCCACTGCACTCCAGCCTGGATGACAGACGGAGACCCTGTCTCAAAAAATAAAATAGACTCATGCCAGCACTTTTTGTTTTTTGTTTTTTGACGGAGTTTTGCTCTGTTGCCTAGTCTGGAGTACAAAGGTGCAATCTCGGCTCGCTGCAACCTCCGCCTCCCGGGTTCAAGCAATTCTCCTGCCTCAGGCTTCCGAGTAGCTGGGATTACAGGCACCTGCCCTCACGCCAGGCTAATTTTTTTCTGCATTTTTAGTAGAGACTAGGTTTCATCATGTTGGCCAGGCTGGTCTCGAACTCCTGATCTCAGGTGATTCACCCGCCTCGGCCTCCTAAAGTGCTAGGATTACAGGTGTGAGCCACCGCACCCAGCCAATCCCAGCACTTTGGGAGGCTGAGGCAGGCAGATTACCTGAGGCCAGGAATTCAAGACCAGCCTGGCCAATATGGTGAAACCCCCGTCCCTATTAAAAATACAAAAAATTAGCTGGGCATGGTGGCAGGCACCTGTATAGTCCCAGCTACTCGTGAGGCTGAGGTGGAAGAATCCCTTGAACCTGGGAAGTGGAGGTTGCAGTGAGCTGAGATCATACCACTGTACTCCAGCCTGAGCAACAGAGCAAGACTGTGTCTCAAAAAATTAATTAATTAATTAATTAAATTTAATAAATACATAAATAAATTACTCAACCACTCAAAGCTAACTGTGAGTGGGCTTCCACGCTCTTCCAAATGCACCATGCTATGCATTTCCCCAAAATGCTGGCCCTGCCTCTGCAGAGGAAATGCTCCCGCCCCTGCGGCAGGCAGCACAGCCAGGGCCGGCACCAGTGGGTGATTTACTGGTCTAGCTGAGGCTGACCCTGAGCCTTCCGGGAAGCATCTGCACTGCGGCTCCCATCACTGCCCTGGGAGCCGCTGCACGCCTAGGGAAGAGCCCAGCTGCCACAGCACAGGAAGCCCTCGAGTCTGTGTCAACTCCCATCTCCGGCTGGACAGGACCAGCCAGGGAAGAGGAGCCTCCGTGAGGTCAGCAGGGACCAGGCTCTGCTCGGGGCACTTGTTTTCTTTTCCTCTTACAAAATGGAAATTGCTTTATTTATTATAAATATAAATGCAGATGTATGATTTTTTAAAAAAGCATCACGCAAATGCGGAAAACTTTGAAGAAAAAAGCCTACCTCACCTCCGATCCCATTACTCAGAAAACACATACACACACACTTCTGTTTCCCCAGAAAGGAAATCAAACTGTACATACAGAACCTGCTTTTGTTTTTTCTTTTGAGACAGGGTCTCACTCTGTCACCCAGGCTGGAGTGTGGTGGTTCAATCTTGGCTTACTGCAGCCTCTGCCTCCCAGGCTCAAGCGAACCTCATGCCTCAGCCTCCCAAGTAGCTGTACCACCATGCCCAGCTAATTTTTTTTTTTTTTTTTTTTTTTTGTAGAGACAGGGGTCTCACTATGCAGCCCAGGTTGGTCTCGAACTCCTGGGCTCCAGTGATCCTTCCGTCTCAGCCTCAAAGTGCTGGGATTACAGGTGTGAGCCACCTTGCCCGGCCAAATTTAGCTATTCTAATAGGTATGTAGATGTATTTCCTTTTGGCTTTAATTCTCATTTCCCTGATGACTAATGAAGTGGGGAATTTTCGTGTCCTTGTTCCAGGCTATCTCAGTATCTCATCAGTAAATGGAAATCTACCTTGAGATTTGTTGTGTTTGCTTCAGCAGCACATATACTAAAAATTGGAATGATACAGAGAAGATTAGCATTACAAAAAGATCTGTAATGACTGTGTAGTGCTACAACAGTGGATACAGCATTTTATTTTATTTTATATATATATATATATTTTTGGGGGGGGTGGTGGGGGGATGGAGTCTCACTCTGTTGCCCAGGCTGGAGTCCAGTGGCACAATCTCAGCTCACTGCAACCTCCACCTCCCAGGTTCAAGCGATTCTCCTGCCTCAGCCTCCCAAGTAGCTGGGACTACAGGCACGTGCCACTACGACCAGCTAATTTTTGTATTTTTCGTAGAGACGGGGTTTCACTATGTTGGCCAGGGTGGTCTCAGACTCCCGACCTCAGGTGATCCGCCTGCCTCAGCCTCCCAAAGTGCTGGGATTACAGGCGTGAGCCACAGCGCCTGGCTACAGCATTTTATTGAATCGAGGCCCTAGTGATGGACATCTTGGGTAGCTTGGATATTTTGCTTTCCACACGATGCTATGACACAAACCTAGCATGTACATTTCTGCGCTTTTGTCCATGGCTTCCTGTGGCACCAATGGGTAAAAGGGGTGCTCCTGTTTAAGGCTTTTGAGACTTATTGACTAATAGCTCCCCTGGAAACCTGCATCTCTGACAGCCCCATTGGCAGCATATGGGGAACAATTCCTGCTTCTAATTCAAGCAGAAACCTCCAGCACGATGGCTTGCAGGCTTTGAGGAAGTCTTTCAAGTGTGACCTCATGACTTTTGGCAAGAAGCCAGAAATAAGGGCAGATTGGCCACAGGATTCACTTGAAGTGGCCTTGGAAAACCATTACGATGGACTGGGGGAGGCGAGGCTGTTTCAGTGGGGAAGAAGGGGAAGCGCTGGGGTCAGGCCTGGGGGTGAGCCCAGCAACAGTTCATTCCTCACCCTGCAAGCCCGGCCCAGCCACTTGGCCTCTCTCACATGAGCTTTCTCAGATGTGGAGCAGAACAAATACTAACCCTCAAGCGTGTGAAAGCCCTTTACAAACTCAAAAACAACCCCCAAAGGTGTGTTGGTAGGACCTTTTGTTTCCTCCCCGGAAGCGTGGGCGGCATGAACTTCCTGGTTGTCTGTCTGAGAGCACCTGCCTGAAGAGGATGCTGAAGAGAGACAGAGCAGGCTCCGGTGAGGGAAGAGGGGAGGTGTGGCCAGCAGAACAAGGGTCTCCCCGCACTCCAGATCCTAATCCTATGATTATGCATGGAGGTGCCAGGTGACATGGCCAAGGATAAGGTAGCAGATGGAATGAAGGTTGCTAATCAGCCGACCTTCAAACAGGGAGATTATCCTGGATCATCTGGGGGCCCATTGTGATCACAAGGGTCCTTCAGTGTGGAGGAGGAGGTGGCAGGAGAGAGAACAGAGAGATGCAGTGTGAGGACTCAGCCCACCGTTGCTGGCTTTGAAGGTGGAGGAAGGGGCCACGAGCCAAGGAATGCAGGCAGCCTCTAGAGGCTGGGAAAGGAAGGAAACAGATTCTCCGGAAGGAGCCTCCAGAAGGAACGAAGCTCTGCTGTGGACACTTTGACTTTAGCCCTGTGAGACCCATGTCACACTTCCATCTTCCAGATCTGTAAGATAATGAAGTTATGTTTTCTTTTCCTTTTTTTTTTTTTTTGAAATGGAGTCACCCTCTGTCACTCAGGCTGGAATGCAGTGGCACGATCTTGGCTCACTGCAAACTCCACCTCCTGGGTTCAAGCGATTCTGCCTCAGCCTCTGGAGTAGCTGGGACTACATGCACCCGCCACCACGCCTGGCTAATTTTTGTATTTTTAGTAGAGATGAGGTTTCACGACTTTGGCCTGGCTGGTCTCAAACTCCTGGCCTCAAGTGATCTGCCCGCTTTGGCATCCCAAAGTGTTGGGATTACAGGTGTAAGCCACTGCACCAGGCCTTTAACTTACATTGTTTTAAGCCACTAAGTCTGTGGAAATTTGTTACAGCAGAGATAGGGAACTAACACAGGAGGACAGGCTGGCACCCTGGGCCTTAGGGACGCCTCCATTGGCGGCATTCCAGGTGAGGAAGGCACCAGGGATGTGTGAGAGCAGGGGCCCTTGTGTCCTCTGGCATCGCAGAGCAGTGCTCTTTGCTTTGGGTTAGGGTTCACATGAAGGGAGAGAGAAATAACCCCAAGCAGGGGCCTTGAATGCCAGGCCGGGGGCATGCTGGAGGCACTGGGGAGCCACCGAGGATTTCAGGCAGGGCAGAGAGGTGATGAGGACTTGCTTTTAGCAGTGGGGATGGGGTGAGGGAGCTCTGGGCCTGGAGTCAGAGCCCTGGGTTCAAGTTCCAGCACTGCCTCTCTGGTGACGTTGGGGGCATGTTGCAGATGCCCTCCAGATTTGCACTCCCTTTCCTGAAAACGGTCGGGCTAGTTCTGGGGTCCTTCCTAGTCAAGGAACATAGCTGGCCTGGCCTAGTCAGGCCCTTTTGGGATCCAAGGGAATTCTCTGACCTGACACCTAGAAGGTAGAGAAAGTAAGAAAATAATAATGATGATAATAATAGCAACATTTATTGAGCACTAACCATGGGTTAAGAACGTTCTGTGATACATCTCATTTAATCTCACCATTCTGTCAATGGCTCCCCAGTACTCTTCGTTTAAAGGTCAACGTCCCCATTGTGACCCATAAGGCCCCGTGGTATGGCCCTGCTGGTCACCTTCGGCCTCATCTCAGACCTCTCTCCTCTTCACTCTGCACTCAGCTTCTCAGTCCCAGAAAAGAATGACCCGCTCCTCCCATCTCAGGGCTTTGCACAAGCCCTCCTGCATCCGGGAATGCCGTCACCCTGGTCTCCACTGGCTCAGCCCCTCCATCCTCTGCTCTCAGCCCCACAGCCAGGTCATTGCCCTGCCCTCCCGCAAATCAGTTTCCTGTGTATGTACCTGACTCCATTTCAGATAACAAAGCCCTGCGTAGAAGTACTTCTGAGGCTGGGCGCGGTGGCTCAAGCCTGTAATCCCAACACTTTGGGAGGCCGAGGCAGGCGGATCACAAGGTCAGGAGTTCGAGACCAGCCTGGCCAATATGGTGAAACCCCGTCTCTACCAAAAATACAAAAAATTAGCTGGGCATAGTGGTGGGCACCTGTAATCCCAGCTTCTCGGGAGGCTGAGGCAGGAGAATTGCTTGAACCCGGGAGGCAGAGGTTGCAGTGAGCCAGGATCATACCACTGCACTCCAGCCTGGGCAGCAGAGCGAGACTACATCTCAACGAAACAAAACAAAACAAAAAGAAGTACTTCTGAACTTCTGAGTATATATCTGTGTGATTACCTGTTTGGTCTCTACCTTCCCAAGCAGGTCATGGGGACTGATAGGCTAGGATAGTGTTTGCTGAAAGAATAGGCGAGGCACGGTGGCTCATGCCTGTGATCCCAGCACTTTGGGAGGCTGAGGTGGGCAGATTGCTTGAGTTCAGGAATTTGAGACTAGCCTGGGTAACGTAGTGAAACCCCATCTCTACAAAAAATAAAAAAATTAGCTGGGAATGTGGTGGCATGTACCTGTAGTTCCAGCTACTTGGGAGGCTGAGGTGGGAGGATGGTTGAGCCCAAGAGGCAGAGGTTGCAGTGAACTGAAATTGTGCCACTGCACTCCAGGCTGGGTGACAAAGCAAAAAATAATAGTAATAACATCATAATAATTTTTTTTTAAAGAAAAAGCCAAGTACAGTAGCTCATGCCTGTAATCCCAGCACTTTGGGAGGCCAAGGCGGGCGGATC
This sequence comes from Pan paniscus, assembly GCF_029289425.2. NCBI lineage: Eukaryota > Metazoa > Chordata > Mammalia > Primates > Hominidae > Pan > Pan paniscus. The sequence continues at coordinate 11,342,735 of NC_073260.2, read as the reverse complement.
ACTTGGGGTCAGGAGTTCGACACCAGCCTGGCCAACATGGTAAAACCCCGCCTTTATTAATAAAACAAAAATTAGCCAGGCGTGGTTGCACGCACCTGAAATTCCAGCTACTCAGGAGGCTGAGGCAGGAGAATCACTTGAACCCGGGAGGTAGAGGTTGCAGTGAGCCAAGATCGTGCCACTGCACTCCAGCCTGAGCAATAGAGTGAAACTGTGTCTCAGGAAAAAAAAAAAAAAAAAAAAAAGAATAAATAAATTATTAAATAAATACCTGTTTACTGAAGTAATAAACAATAAACAACAGAGCCCAACAGTTGGTTTGTTCTCATCCACATTTTTCTCAAAAGCAAAAATGGGCTCAGAGATCAGAGGTTTGTCCAGGGTTACCAGGTGAGGCTGGAGGGTCCCCCTCTTTACAGGAGGCAGGGGCTGGGCTGGGGCCCATCCGAGTCGAGGGTCACTGTGAGTGGAGGTCAAGGCTGGAGGAACTGGGCCCGTCTAGGGGGCAGGTCAGCTGGGGAAGCGCCTTAGAAAGGATGTGCTGAGCACAGCTGCCCAGGCAGAAGAGGAAGGAACCCAGGGCTCCTGTGGCTGCAGCCGATCTTCCCGAGTCTGGCTCCACCCCCGAACCCCGGCCATTCTGTAACACTTCCACACACTCCCTCTGGCCAATGTTGCTACTTAAATGGCTTTTCAAGGTGGGTCACACCAGGTACAGACAAGGGTTGAAGGCCAGGCCCACTTGCCCACTGCCCACAGAAGTATAAATCGGTCTGACCATTTTAGAGGATGGTTTGGCAATATCTGTGAAAACATGCAAAGTGCAAACCCTTTGACCCAGTAATTCCGCTTCTGGGAACTTATCCTAAAGAAACGCTAACGTCCATGAAATTGGCAATGTTATTCACACAGGGGGTTATTTACTGTAGCACTGTTTGTCATGGCAAAGAACTGGAAGCCACCTAATGTCCATCAGGAGGAAATGGATAAGTAAATTATGCTTGCAGTTCCCATGGAAAACTACAGTCATTCAAAACAATGAGCCTGTCTATATGAAATGCCAGAGGAGGATGTTCATGATATATATACGTATTGTTAAGATTTCTTAAAGTTGCAGAACAATATGTTTCAATTATCTATTGCTGAATTGCAAAGTACCCGGAAACTGGCCCTTCTTCAGCATCATGTGGCAGCAGGGGTCACTGATGCGGGTGCATTCAACTGGGAGTTTGGCTGGGGCTCGAACTTCCAAGTTGCCCTCTCATCCTCCAGCACCCATCTCCACATGGCCTTATGACTCCACAGTCCTGCCTGAGCCTCCTTCCAGCACGGGGGTTTGATCCCAAGAGTGAGTACTGTATTTCAAGAAAACAAGCCTCAAAGTGTAAACCCTTATTGAAACTCTGTTTGCAGCAGGCTTACTAGTGTCCCTTTGACCCAAGTTTATCACATGACCAGGCCCAAATTCAACATGTGACAACCTACATCAGGGCCTAGATGCTGGAGGCAAGATACACCAGGGCCATTATTAACAATCTAGTATAACATATGTAATAGAATCATATTTTATTAAGAAACCATGGCGGGTACAGTGGCTTATGCCTGTAATCCCAGCACTTTGGGAGGCCAAGGCGGGCGGATCACTTGAGGTCAGGAGTTCGAGACCAGCTGGCCAACATGAGGAAACCTGGTCTCTGCTAAAAATACAAAAATCAGCTGGGCGTGGTGGCAGACACCTGTAATCCCAGCTACTTGGGAGGCTAAAGCAGGAGAATCACTTGAACCCGAAGGCAGAGGTTGCAGTGAGCTGAGATCGAACCGCTGCACTCCAGCCTGGGCGACAGAGTGAAACTCAGTCTTAAAAAAGAAAAAAAGAAAAAAGAAAAGAAACTATGGGGGGGCATGGTGGCTCACGCCTGTAATCCCAGCACTTTGGGAGGCCGACGTGGGCAGATGCTATTGTAGACCACATCCTGCACATTCAGATGAAGATTCCTGAGCCAGATCTTTCTGCAAGTCCTAAACTATTATCCCAGGATAAGTGCTGAGAAGAACTGCTGAGTTGAAGGTTAGGAACTTTTTTTTTTTTTTTTTTGAGACAGAGTTTTGTTCTTGTTGCCCAGGCTGGAGTGCAATGGTACAGTCTTGGCTCACCATAACCTCCGCCTCCTGGATTCAAGTGATTCCCCTGCCTCAGTCTCCTGAGTAGCTGGGATTACAGGCACCTGCTACCACACCCGGCTATTTTTTTGTATTTTTAGTAGAGACGGGGTTTCACCATGTTGGCCAGGCTGGTCTCGAACTCCTGACCTCAGGTGATCCGTCCATCTCAGCCTCCCATAGTGCTGGGATTATAGGTGTGAGCCATTGCACATGGCCTGCTTGCATTATTTATTCACCAAACATGTACTGAACACTTATTTGTGCCAGGCTCCAGGCTGGGCACTGGGGATACTGGGATGAACAGACACTCCCTGCCTTGCCAAGCTCATATCTCAGTCTGGACTGGGGGTAAGGAAAGGAGAATAGGGAGGGGACAAACAATGCCAGTCCACGAGGGAACAGTATGGGACTGGGCATGAGCATGGGCACCGTGGGAGTCCCCCCATTCCTCCAGATTGAAGAAGGTCTCTACCTAGTTAAAAAGGGGAGATCTTGGCCGGGCGCGGTGGTTCATGCCTGTAATCCCAGCACTTTGGGAGGCCAAGGCAGGTGGATCATTTGTGGCCGGGGGTTCAAGACCAGCCTGGCAAACATGGTGAAACCCTGTCTCTACTAAAAATACAAAAACTAGAGCCGGGCATGGTGGCTCACGCCTGTAATCCCAGCACCTTGGGAGGCTGAGGCAGGCAGATCACCTGAGGTCAGGAGTTCAAGACCAGCCTGGCCAACATGGTGAAACCTTGTCTCTACTAAAATTACAAAATTAGCTGTGCATGGTGGCATGCGCCTGTAATCCCAGCCACTCGAGAGGCTGAGACAGGAGAATCACCTGAACTCAGGAGGCAGAGATTGCAGTGAGCCAAGATCATGCCACTGTACTCCAGCCTGGGCGACAGAGGGAGACTCTATCTCTAAATAAATAAATAAAAATACAAAATAGCCGTGCGTGGTGGCACGTGCCTGTAATCCCAGCTACTCGGGAGGCTGAAGCAGGAGAATCACTTGAACCGGGGATGCAGAGGTAGAGGCTGCAGTGAGATTGCACCACTGTACTCCAACCTGGGCTACAGAGGGAAACGCTGTCTCAAAGAATATAAAGTGGCGGTGGGAGAACTCTCAGAGTCCCAAGGATACCATTGACTATTGCAATTTTTCTGTTCTCTACATATGCATGCACTTAATAATCACACTAGCTTATGTTTATTGAGCCCTTGCTCTGGGCACCTGACATGTATAAACTCACCAGATCCTTGTAATCACCTATCAGGTAGGGACTATGTTTGTTCCCATTTTACAAAAGAGGAGACTAAGCCTCGGAGAAGTGAGTTGTTTGCCCGTAGTCACTCAGCTGGGAAGTGTCAGAGCTGGGACTTGGACACGCACAGTCGGTCTCCTGGGTCCTATGTCTTCTTTTTTTTTTTTTTTTTTTTGAGAGGGAGTTTCTTTCTTGTTGCCCAGACTGGAGTGCAATGGTGCGATCTTGGCTCACTGCAACCTCCGCCTCCCAGGTTCAAGCGATTCGCCTGCCTCAGCCTCCCAAGTAGCTGGGATTACAGGCATGCACCACCACGCCACGCTAATTTTGCATTTTTAGTAGAGACAGGGTTTCTCCATGTTGGTCAGCCTGGTTTCAAACTCCCGACCTCAGGAGATCTGCCTGCCTTGGCCTCCCAAAGTGCTGGGATTACAGGCGTGAGCCACCGCACCCGGCTGGTTCTATGTTCTTGACCACTCCACCACGCAGCCACAAATTAAACACAAACAGAACAACAAGAGCAAGTGTTCAGACCACTACACAAACCGCGTGTGACAGACGATGATGTTTTGCAGAAATGAGGTTGCGCCCCACCATGTTGAGTCCAGCCCACAGGCTCCCCAGGGGCTTTGGCCTGCCGACTGCTTTTCTCTTCCCAAACCACAGGGAAATTGTCAGCTATTGTCCTTCACTTCTTTTTTTTTTTTTTTTTTTTAACATGGAGTCTCGCTCTGTCAGCCAGGCTGGAGGGCAGTGGCGCAATCTCTGCTCACTGCAACCTCCACCTCCCAGGTTCAAGCAATTCTCCTGCCTCAGCCTCCCGAGTAGCTGGGATTACAAATGTATGCCACTACACCTGGCTAATTTTTGTATTTTTAGTAGAGATGGGGTTTCACGATATTGGCCAGGCTGGTCTCGAACTCCTGACCTTGTGATCCACCCACCTTGGCCTCCCAAAGTGCTGGGATTACAAGCATGAGCCACCGCACCCAGCCTGTCCTTCACTTCTTACAACAGTGTTTTTTTCTATATACAGATTCTACCTCTCTCTCCAAGAAATCGGTGTTATGAGTTCCTTGTATGTCTTTCCAGGGATCATCTTTGCAAATACATTTTTTTTTTTGAGACAGGGTCCTGCTATGTCGCCCAGGCTGGAGTGCTGTGGCATAATCCTAGCTCACTGCAGCCTTGACCTCCTGGACTCAAGCCATCCTCCCACTTCAGCCTCCAGAGGAGCTGGGACTACAGGTGTGCACCACCATGTCTGGCAACTTTTTAATTATTTATTTATTTTGAGATGGAGTTTTGCCCTTGTTGCCCAGGCTGGAGTGCAATGGCGCAATCTCAGCTCACTGCAACCTCTGCCTCCCTGGTTCAAGCAAGCAATTCTCCTGCCTTAACCTCCTCAGTAGCTGGGATTACAGGCATGCACCACCACGCCCAGCTAATTTTGTATTTTTAGTAGAGACGGGGTTTCTCCATGTTGGTCAAGCTGGTCTTGAACTCCCAATCTCAGGTGATCCACCAGCCTCGGCCTCTCAAAGTGTTGGCATTACAGGCGTGAGCCACCACGCCCAGCTGCAAATACAAACCTATGTTCTGTGTTTTCCTCTCATTACAAAACATTCTTATGCCACATCTGTGGCTCTGCCTCAGGCTCTTTTTACTTAACAGAGGATCTGGGAGATCATCAGTGGGGAAAGCGCTTCCTCATTCCCGTTCACAGTTGTCCCATGCTCCTGCCCACTGCCTGCCAATGAACGTGTGGGTTGCTTCTGACCTTTGCAATTGCACCAATTAAGTTTAAGTCACTGAGGCAGTCAGCCTTCAGGATGGCCTCCAAGGATCCCCACCTCTGGGTATTCATGCCTTCAAGTGGTCCACTCCTGGTGAGAGCAGGGCCTAGTGACCAGATTCTAATGCATAAAGGACAGCAAATGTCAGGGATGGCTGAGAGGGCCTAGAAGCAGTGACACCCTGGGTGCAATAAATAGGCCCAGGGCCCAGATTTTAGTTTCTAAATGCCACTCGCCAACAAAAACAATCAGGGCTCTTTCGAGAAATGGCTGATTCTATAGCTAAGTCAGGGAAAATATAAGATGAGCTTGGAGCATTGTAGAGTGCCGGAAAGCAAGTACCTGCTCAGAAACGAAAGGACGGCTGGGTACGGGGGCTCACGCCTGTAATCCCAGCGCTTTAGGAGGCCGAGGCGGGCAGATCGCTTGAGCCCAGGAGTTTGAGACTAGCCTGGGCAACATGACAAAACACCTTCTCTACAAAAAACTTAAAAATTAGCCAGGCGTGGTAGTGCACATCTGTAGTCCCAGATACTCGGGAGGCTGAGGTGGGAGGTTGGCTTGAACCCGGGAGGTTGAGGCTGCATTGAGCTGAGATCACACCACAGCACTCTAGCCTGGGCAACTGAGTGAGACCCTGTCTCAAAAACAAAAACAAACCTGGCTGAGCTCGGTGCCTCACGCCTGTAATCCCAGAACTTTGGGAGGCCAAGGAGGGTAGATCACTTGAGCTGAGGAGTTCAAGACAGCCTGGCCAACATGGCAAAAACCGCATCTCTACTAAAATTTTAAAAAATTAGCCGGGCATGGTGGTGCATGCCTGTAATCCCAGACTAGGGAGGCTGAGGCGTGAGAATCGCTTGAACCTGGGAGGTGGAGGTTGCAGCGAGCTGAGATCGTGCCACTGCACTCCAGCCTGAGTGACAGAGTGAGACTGTCTCAAAAAACAAACAAACAAAAAACCTAAAGGACAAGAGCTTGTCAAAGGGACCAGGAGTCAATCTGAAAGAGCTCCAGTGGCCAAAATGGTAACAATTTGGCAATGAAATGAATAATATAGTGTTAGATTACAGCTCAAAGTACAAAATAAACATACACAGGTTCATGCTGATATAAGTAAATGACTGAGTAAATAAATAAATGGGAAAAAAGGGACAAATCATCCCTACAGAAGAATTGCAATTAATTTATGATACTACCCCAGGAGGTAGATTTAATTTCTCACCTCTTGAGTGTGGGCTGGACTTAGTGATTTGCTTCCAAAGAACAGAGCATAGTAAAGGGAAAAATAGTAACTTCATGGTGGAGAAACCTGGCAGACACCAGGTCAAGTGTCAAGTGACGAAGGTCAATATATTAAGGTTAATACTTTAATCATGGGAATCTCATGTACCTCCTGATTTAATGGACTACAGAGGGCTCCACACACCTCTGGGCATCTCTTCCCAAGCTCATACCTGAGCTAATCAGGAAAAAAATACAGACAAACACAAATTGAGGGACATTCACAAAATACTTCACTAGTACTCCTCAAAACTCAAGGTCATGGCTTGAGAAAGACAGAATATCTGGGGAAAGACAGAAAATCTGGGGAAAGACAGAAACTGTCATAGACCAGAAGAAATCAAGGCGACATGACAAAATGCAATGTGATATCCTGGGTTGGAACCTGGAACAGAAAAAGGACCTTAGTGTAAAAATGAATGAAATCTGAATAAAGGCTGGAGTTTATTTAATAATAATGTGTCAAAGTTGGTTTCTTTGACAAATGTTTCATGGTAAATTAAGATGATAACATTAGGGAAACTGGGTGAAGGTATTCAGGAACTGTGGTTATGGGATTTTGTTTTGTTTTGTTTTTTGAGACAGGGTCTTGCCCCGTCGCCCAGGCTGGAGTGCAGTGGCACGATTGCAACTCACTGCAGCCTTGACCTCTCCAGTTCAAGCAATCTTCCCACCTTAATCTCCCAAGTAGCTAGAACTATAGGTGTGTGCTACCACACCCAGCTATTGTACATTATCTTTGCAATTTTCCTGTAAATCTAACATTATTCCAAGATAAAAAGGAGGCCAGATGCAGTGGCTTATGCTTGTAATCCCAGAACCTTGAGGCCAGGAGTTTGAGACTGGCCTGGGCAATATAGCAAGACCTCATCTCTACAAAAAATACAAAAAAATTAGTCAAGCGTGGTGCTCCAGGCCTGTAGTCCCAGCTACTTGGGAGGCTGAGGTGGGAGAATCAGCTGAGCCCAGGCTGCAGTGAGCCATGATCACACCACTGCACTAAAGCCTGGGCAACAGAGCGAGACTCTGTCTCAAAAAAATAAAAAAAAAAAACTCATCCAGGCATGGTGGCACATCCCTGTAGTCCTAGCTATTCAGGAGGCTGAGACAGGAGGATCCCTTGTGCCCAGGAGTTTGAGGTTACTGTGAGCCTTGATAGCACAGCTGCATTCCAGCCTGGGCAACAGAATAAGATCCTGTCTCAATTTTTTTTTTTTTTTTTGAGATGAAGTTTCACTCTTGTTTCCCAGGCTGGAGTGCAATGGCATGATCTTGGCTCACTGCAACCTCCGCCTTCCAGGTTCAAGCGATTCTCCTGCCTCAGCCTCCTGAGTAGCTGGGAATACAGGCACGTCAGCCATGCCTGGCTAATTTTTTGTATTTTTAGTAGAGACGGTGTCACAATGTTGGCCAGGCTGGTCTCAAACTCCTGACCTCAGGTGATCCACCTGCCTTGACCTCCCAAAGTGCTGGGACTATAGGTGTGAGCCACCGCACCCAGCTCAATTTTTTTTTTTAGAAAAAGGGTAATTCAGGAAAAAAAGCGACAGGACATCACTTTTTTTTTTTTTTTTGAGACAGAGTCTTGCTCTGTCACCCAGTCTGGAGTGCAGCGGCACGATCTTGGCTCACTGAAACCTCCACCTCCCAGGTTCAAGTGATTCTCCTGTCTCACCCTCCCAAGTAGCTGGGACTACAGGCACCCACCACCATGCCTGGCTAATTTTTGTATTTTTTAAATTTATTTATTTATTTATTTATTTATTTATTTATTTATTTATTTATTTTGAGAGGAGTCTCGCTCTGTTGCCCAGACTGGAGTGCAGTGGTGCGATCTTGGCTCACTGCAACCTCTACCTCCCAGGTTCAAGTGATTCTGCCTCAGCCTTCCAAGTAGCTGGGATTACAGGCACCCGCCACCACACCTGGCTAATTTTTGTATTTTTAGTAGAGACGGGGTTTCACCATATTGGCCAGGCTGATCTCGAACTCCTGACCTCAAGCAATCCACCCACCTTGGCCTCCTGAAGTGCTGGGATCACAGGTGTGAGCCACCATGCCCGGCTGATTTTTTTTTTTTTTTCGAGACAGAGTCTAGCTCTGTCGCCAGGCTGGAGTTCAATGGTGCGATCTCAGCTCACTGCAACCTCTGCCTTCCAGGTTCAAGCAATTCTCCTGCCTCAGCCTCCCAAGTAGCTGGGATTACAGGCATGCACTGCCACACCCAGCTAATTTTTGTATTTTTAGTAGAGATGGGGTTTCACTATATATTGGCCAGGCTGGTCTCGAACTCCTGACCTCAGATGATCCATCTGCCTTGGTCTCCCAAAGTGCTGAGATTACAGGCATGAGCCACCAGACTCAACCGGGATGTCACTTCTGAGAGTAGGTTACGAAAGGACCCTGGCTTCCCTCCTGCTTGCCTCCTCTGGCTTGCTGGCTCTGACGAAGCCTCCCACCACTGTATGAGCTGCCCTATGAAGACACACCCACATGGCCAGGAACATGAGAGATGCCTTGGCCAACAGCTGTCGAGGAGCTAAGCCCCTCAGCCCAACAGGCCATGAGGAACAGAATCCTGCCAGCATTCAGGTGAGTGAGCTTGGAAGCAAATCCTCCCCCATCTGAGCCTTGAGATGGGCCCCAGCCTCTGCTGATACCTTGATGGAGATTTTGTGCAAGACCTTGAGCCAAAGGACCCAGCTAAGGTGCACCTGGATTCCTGACCCACAGAAACTGGGAGACAAAAGTTTGTTGTTGTTGTTGTTGTTGTTGCTGTTGTTGAGACAGAGTTTCACTCCTGTTTCCCAGGCTGGAGTGCAATGGCGCAATCTCGGCTCACTGCAATCTCTGCCTCCCAGGTTCAAGCAATTCTTCTGCCTCAGCCTCCCAAGTAGTTGGGATTACAGGCACCCGCCACCACACCCGGCTAATTTTTGTATTTTTAGTAGAGATGGGGTTTCATCACATTCTCTCAGCCTCACAAGTACCACTGCCACCACACCTGGCTAGTTTTTGTATTTTTAGTAGAGATGGGGTTTCACAATGTTGGCCAGGCTGGTCTTGAACTCCTGGCCTCAGGTGATCCACCTGCCTCAGCCTCACAAAGTGCTAGGATTACAGGCATGAGCCACCATGCCCGGCCAAAAGTTTGTTGTTTTAAGCTGCTAAGTTGGGGGTGGGTGGGTGGATGATATGCAGGCAGCCATAGCTAACTAATAGTTTCCCTGTCTTTTCAGTTATTTTCTCTTTGGCCTGGGGCCCTTGACATACCCCTGTTTGGCTCAGATAGAAGCAGAAATACTAACACAGGCCGGGCTCCGGGTTGTTGGCCTCCACAAGGTGCAGTATGAAGGCTGGTAATTTTATGAGATTATTAAAATAAAAATTCAAAACTTGAAAATTCTCAGAAAAGAACTCAAAAGCCACAATTTTCAAGATCCCTACTTCCCTGCTTAAATCCTCCAGTAGCTTTGAACTGTTCAAGTAAAATCCAAAACCCTTCCTGTGGCTGGCATGGCCCCCAGGGTGTCCCCCACCCACTATCCCACCTCCCTTTCTGTTTCTCCTTCCCCCTGGTTTCTAGAACCCTGTTCTCACCTGCCTGTGCCTGCCTCAGGGCATTTGCACACGCCATGCTCTCTGCCTGGGGTGTCTTTCTCCACCTCTTCCCATGGTTGCTGGCTCCCTGCTATTCAGGCCTCAGTCCAAATGTCACCAACAGGGGCAGCCTGGCCCTGACCACCCACTCCCTGTCCCCGGACCCCTGGCACACTCAGTCACATCTCCCTACTTTATTTTTTTCAAAGCATGCATGGGTCACTATCTGAAATTATCTTGTCCACTCATGTCATTTTTTGTTCTTGTTGTTAGACAGGCAGTTGAGTGTGATGGTGAAGAGCCCTGGACTTTGGTTCAAATCCTGCCTCCACTGCACATGAGCTCTGCCCTTGTGCAAGTTTTCTAGCCTCTCTGAGTCTCAGCTTCTCCATCTGCGAGGCACAATAAGAAGTCACTGCATCATAGGACTGTTGGGAGGATTTAGAGAATATATAAAGGGCCTGGCCTATGCCTGGAATGTTGTTAAGTGATCTGCATATATGTTTGTTGTTGTTGTTGTTGTTGTTGTTATTCCCTGTCTCCCACTGCCCCTGGACATAACCTCAGGGTGGGGTTCTGCTCATTGCTCTATTGCCAGCTCAGAGCCTGGCATATAATGCAGTATGGTACAGGGTGCAGGTAGGGGTGTCAATAAATACTTCCTGAAAGAAAGAAAGAAAGAAAGAAAGAAAGAAAGAAAGAAAGAAAGAAAGAAAGAAAGAAAGAATAACTTGGAGTAAAAACTAAGAACACTGGCTTTGGCCAGATGCTGTGGCTCATGCCTCTAATTCCAACATCTTGGGAGGCTAAGGTAGGAGGATCTCTTGAGGGCAGGAGTTCAAGACTAGCCTGGGCAACATAGCAACATTCTGTCTCTATTTATTTATGTATTGTTTTGTTGTTGTTGTTTAAGGCAGGGTCTCACTCTTGTCTCCCAGGCTGCAGTGCAGTGGCACAATCACTGCTCACTGCAGCCTCAACCTCCTGAGCTCAGGTGATTCTCCCATCTCAGCCTCCCGAGTAGCTGGGACTACAGGCACACACCACCATGCCCAGCTAATTTTTTGTAGAGATGGGGTCTCACTATGTTGCCCAGGCTGATCTTGAACTCCTGGGCTCAAGCGATCTGTCCTCCTTGGCCTCCCAAAGTGTTGGCCTCCCAAGTGTTGGGAGGTATGAACCACCGTGCTTAGCCTCTGTCTCTATGTAAAAACAAAACAAAACAAAAGCAAAAACAAAAACAAAAACACTGGATTTGAAGTCAGGCAGATGTGCTTGCATTCTCTTCCCACCCTTACCAGCTAGGAGCTGGGAGACCTTCGGTGAGTGACGTCGCCTCTCTGACTTCCAGGTTCTCCATCTGGAGCCTCCTCGGAGAGTTGCTGGGAGGGTCCCACATGCTCCTGCAGGGCAAGTCCTCAGCACACCACTCAGTGTGCACGCAGGGAACAGCAGCGATCACGCTTCTCGACCTTGGTGAGTCCAGTGCTGCTGGTTTGCAGACTCATGCGGATACACATGACAGTCTGCAAACAATTCCTGGGGCTCTGTGACCTGGAGATGTCCATCCTCAAACAGCCCCACCCCAGATGACGGGCCCTATCCAGGACACAAAGAGGCAAGAGGGACACTGGGTCAGAAGGCTGTTTTCCTGACTGGCCAACTGCCCTGGGCAGGCTGGGCCGCCATGCGGGGAGCTTTAACTTCTAGAATGTGCCGCATTAGCACTTCCTTCCTCTGGGTGGCTGGCAGCTTCTGGGGGCAGTTTCTGTGACAGGAGAGCGGCAGTGAAAGCTGGCATAAGCTGGGAACGGTGGCTCAAGTAATCCCAGCACTTTGGGAGGACTAAGTGGATCACCTGAGGTCAGGAGTTCGAGACCAGCCTGGCCAACATGGTGAAACCCCCATCTCTACTAAAAATACGACATTAGCCGAGCATGGTGGTGCATGACTGTAATCCCAGCTACTCCGGAGGCTGAGGCAAGAGAATCACTTCAACCCAGGAGGCGGTGGTTGCAGTGAGACAAGATTGCACCATTGCACTCCAGCCTGGGCAACAAGAGCAAAACTCCATTTCAAAAAGAAAAAAAAGAAAGTGGGCGTAAAATCAACCTAGGGGCCAAGGGGTAGGTGGTCCTGCAGCCAGAAAGTAGGAGCCATGTCCAGAGGGGAGCAGGTCTGGCCAATGGAATGTGAAAAAACTGGGCACCATTTCCAGACTTGACTCATACAGAACTCCCACTTCCTCCTCTACCCTCTGGCCTGCCCCATCTGCCAGCTGGATGTCTGTGCCCAGGGCTGCCCAGGAGGCCACATGTGAAGATAGCAGAGGCTCCATCAGCCAGGATCACTGCACGGCTCCATGGCCCAAAGCCCCTTCCCACCTACCCCTTCCTGCTGCTGACTGGACTTTACAAGAGCAAGAAATAAACTTCTAATCTGTTAAGTACTGAGATTTCAAAGGTTATTGGTGAATGAAGCCAATTTATTATATTTTTCTATCAGAATCGCCTTGGGCAAGTCTTTTAAAAGTTATGTTTTTCCACTAATTTACCAAATGAAGACATCTAAAACATGCAAACCTCACAGAATGAATGACGGTCCCTGTCATCCCTGCTTGCTCTGCAACGAGTGATAACCACTACTAATAGTTTGGGTATAGTCTTCCAGGGTTTTTTCCTACGTATGCACATCGTGTTTTGGTTTTTGTTTGTTTGTTTGTCTTTGAGACAGAGTCTCACTCTGTCACCCAGGCTGGAGTACAGTGGCACGATCTTAGCTCACTGCAACCTCCACCTCCCAGGTCAAGTGATTTTCCTGTCTCAGCTTCCTGAGTAGCTGGGATTACAGGCGGGCGCCACCACACCTGGCTGATTTTTGTATTTTTAGTAGAGACAGGGTTTCACTATGTTGGCCAGGCTGGTCTTGAACTCCTGACCTCAGGTGATCCACCCACCTAGACCTCCCAAAGTGCTGGGATTACAGGCGTGAGCCATCGCGCCTGGCACATCATGTTTTTATACAAAAGCATCACACCATATATATTGTTCTGCAAGATGTCCTTTCCTTCAGCAGCATACCTTGGAAATCCCCACGTTTGAATGCCTGAATCTACCTCATTCTTTTTAACTTTAGTCTGGCATTCCATAGCACGTGTAAACTAAAATGTACATTTTTTTTTTTTTTTTTTGAGATGGAATCTCGCTCTGTCACCCAGGCTGGAATGCAGTGGCGCGATCTCAGCTCACTGCAACCACTGCCTCCTGGGTTCAAGTGATTCTCCTGCCTCAGCCTCCTGAGTAGCTGGGACTACAGGCGCACGCCACTACGCCCAGCTAATTTTTGTATTTTTAGTAGAGATGAGGTTTCACCATGTTGGCCAGGATGGTCTCCATCTCTTGACCTCGTGATCCACCCACCTCAGCCTCCCAAAGTGCTGGGATTATAGCCGTGAGCCACCACACCCAGCCACTAAAATGTATTTAATGGAGCCCTCGATTATTTATCTTCTGCTGCATAACAAATTACCTCAAAACCTAACAGCTTAGGATGGCAAATATTTATTCTCTTAAAGATTCCAGGAGTCAGGAATTTAGGAACGACCCTAGACGGGCGGTCTGGCTCAGGGTCTCTCCCTGGCTGTGGGCTGTGGCCGCAGTCTCCTGAAGGGGCTGGGATCTGCTTCCAGGCTCACCCGTGATTGTTACAGGCCTCAGTTCCTTGCTATCTGATGTCCCCGTGATGTGACAGTGGCTTCGCACAGAGTGAGCACTGAGAGAGCCCCAGATAAAAGTGCAGTCTTTATGGCCTGGTGTGGTGGCTCACGCCTGTAATCCTAGCACTTTGGGAGGCCAAGGCAGGTAGATCACCTGAGGTTAGGAGTTCGAGACCAGCCTGGCCAACATGGTGGTCTCTGCTAAAAATTAAAAAATGAGCTGAGGGTGGTGGCAGGAGCCTGCAATCCCAGCCACTCAGGAGGCTGAAGCAGGAGAATCGCTTGAGCCCAGGAAGTGAAGGTTGCAGTGAGCCAAGATCGCACCACTGCACTCCAGACTGGGCAACAGAGTAAGAATCTGTCTCAAAAAAAAGAGAAAGTGCAGTCTTTTATAAGCGCATCTCAGAAGTGAAAGCACAGCAGCAGAGCATCCTGCCGTTGGTCACTCAGACCAGCTCTGGCCCAATGAGGGAGGGGCTTCCTGAGCCCTTGAATCCCAGACGTCCAGGATCAGAGGGGCTTTTTTTTTTTTTTTTAAAGAAAGTTGTTTTTTTGTTTTTTGTTTTTTTTTTCATAGAGATGGGGTCTCTCCATGTTGCCCAAGCTGGTCTCAAACTCATGGGCTCAAGCAATCCTCCCACCCCACCTCCCAAAGTGCCAGGATTACAGGTGTGAGCCACCTTGCACAGGCTTTTTTTCTTTCTTAGAAACAGGGTCTCCCTCTGTTGTAGTGGTGTGATTATAGCTTCCTGCAGTCTCAAATTCCTGGGCTCAAGTGATCCTCCCGCCTCAGCCTCCCAAGTAGCGAGGACCACAGGTGCATGCCACCACGCCCGCACCTTTCCATTCTAAACCCAGCTGCAGGGAACATCCTTGCTGGCTTCCCTTTGCTCACCTGTGAAAGGTGGGAGGGGGTGTTCCCTATGGCAGTTTACAAGCATCAGCTCATGGAATTCTCATCACACCACTCTGGTGAAACGGATTCAAATGTGCATTTGGCAGAGGAAGGGGTTGGATTCCGTGATTGCTGGGCCCTTCAAGGATTCATAGTGCCCTCGGGAACAGAGCCGTCTTGGTCTAGATAGGCTTTTTCAGTGGGAGGAGAGGGTCAAGGAAGCTGAGAAGTGGAGATGAACCGTAGTAATGCTAGCCTCACACCTGGACCTTCTTTGGTAAATGAAGGTGGGGCAGGGCTGCCACCCCATCACACAGAGGAGGAAACTGAGGTTCAGAGAGGGGCAGAGACTTGTCTCAGGCTGCACAGCTGATCAGTGACAGAATCAGGAATCACAGCCAAGTCCCCGACCTCCAGAGCCTTCTCCTAGGTTCTCACCAGGCACTGGGCCAGGCACAGAGCACACATCAGCTTGCCAGTCCCCACAGAAGCCACAGCCTTACTCTTCCTCCCATTTGTTTGTTGTTGTTGTTGTTGTTGTTGTTGTTGTTGTTAAGATAGTGTTTCACTCTGTCACCCAAGCTGGAGTGCAGTGGCATGATCACAGCTCACTGCAGCCTCGACCTCCAGGGCTCAAGCAATCCTCCCACCTCAGCCTCCCAAGTAGCTGGGACTGCAGGCTACACACCCAGCTAATTTTTGTATGCTTTGTAGAGACGGGGGTCTCGCCATGTTGCCCAGGCTGGTCTCGAACTTCTTGGCTCAAGCAATCCTCCCTCCCCAGCCTCCCAAAGTGCTGGGATTACAGGCATGAGCTACCGTGCCGGGCCTCTTCTTCCCATTTGATAGCAGAAGAAACTGAGGCTCGGAAACACTAGGTGTGGAACACCGCAGGCACCACGCATGCTGAGCACCGTAGCCATGTGCAGGCAGGAGCTGCTGGGGCCCCTGTGTCTGGGGCAGACGAGAGAGGAAGGAAAGAGGAGGCACGGCCTCGCGTGAGAGATTAACTTGCGATGCCTCATTATCGCAAATTCATATCTTTGAGGCAGAACTG
Organism: Pan paniscus; assembly: GCF_029289425.2. Classification (NCBI taxonomy): domain Eukaryota; kingdom Metazoa; phylum Chordata; class Mammalia; order Primates; family Hominidae; genus Pan; species Pan paniscus. The sequence goes on along the minus strand of NC_073260.2, from coordinate 11,326,970 downwards.
GAAACAGGATGTGGGTTCCCCTTTAAGGGGCTGGTGCCTCACATTGACAGGTACCATGGGACACATGTGAGCATCATGGGACAGGTAGTGTCGGTAAGAGGTTGGCACCCAGGCTTTGGAGTCAACAGGCTCCTGGCTGTGTGACTGCAGATTCGTGGCTTGACCTCTCTGGGCTTCTGAATAGCACGGGTTGTTAGGCCTGGTGGAACAGTGCTCAATAAATAGTGACAAGGTACTGAGCACTCCAACAAGTGTTGGAGGCAGGGGCAATTATTTGCCAAAAGAGGCAAAGCCTGTGGAGCGGCCTGGCCAGCTTTACCCCCGTCCCTGCTGCCACATCCATCCGCGGTCCTCTGCCCGAGCCCAGCCCTACCAAGCAAACACACCATCAAGAGGAGGCAGGTTGCTATGGCAGTACAGCTTCTGGAAAGGCCCTGGCCTCCCACACAATATCCCTCCACTGTGGTGGCCCCAGGCTTTTCCTGTGGAGGCTTCTGAGGTTGCTCCAGCCTGAGGCCAGCCTGGCCCAGATGCTGACCCAGACACAGCTGTGTTCACATGACACGGGTTTGCCGAGTACCTACCAGGTTCACATGAGCAGGACAGGCAAGGGCCACCCTGCCCTTCCCTCCTCCCAGGGCTCGACCTGGGCCCTGTAAGTGTCACTTGCATTTAGGAGCTACAATACAGCTCTCAGGAATGTCCTGAGTGTCAGGATGACAGGAAGAAAGGGAGAGCCCAGGTTCAAGAAAAGGACACTGGATTGGGTGTTAAAGGCCCATGTCTCGGCCTAACTCAGCCTTAGTGTCTCTGTGGTTGTGAGCAAACACCCATTTCTCTCTGGGTGATTAGAACTGAGGGGAGTACATGGAGTTCTTTCAAACTAGTCAAAACAGAAGCCGAGCTGTGCACTCAGGAGGCAGGCAGCCCCTTGTTTTGGACTACCGTCTATCACTTACTGGCTGGGTGGCTTAAAGGAAGTTACTCAACATCTCTGAGCCATTTCCTCATCTCAAACTTTTGAATAACAATCCAAGGTTATTCAGAATACTAAATGAAGGCCAGGCATGGTGGCTCACATCTGCAATCCCAGAACTTTAGGAGGCCGAGGTGGGTGGATCACTTGAGGCCAGGAGTTCAAGACCAGCTAGGGCAACATAGCAAGACCTCAGCTCGGCAAAAATTTTTTAAAAATTAAGTCAACAAATAAATAATAGAATACTAAATGGGAACATTTACAGTGCTTAGAACACTTACAGTAGGAGCTCAATACATAGCAGCTGTTGCAATTAGCTCATTTTTTTCTTTAAAATAATTTCCACTTTATCAAAATAATACCATACATCAGTGAATCTGAGGCATCACCAATAGTAAGATGCACCATGATTCATGCGCTGTCCAGAGAAAACACTGCCAATTATAGTGGTCAGGTGCACCACTGATTATAGGAAGATTTATCTTGATTTTAAAGATGTTAAAATGGGCCAGGCATGGTGACTCACTCCTGTAATCCCAGCACTTTGGGAGGCTAACGCGGGTGGATCACCTGAGGTCAGGGGTTTGAGAACAGCCTGACCAACATGGCGAAACTGTGTCTCTACTAAAAATACAAAACTTAACTGGGCATGGTGGCAGGCACCTGTAATCCCAGCTACTCGGGAGGCTGAGGCAGGAGAATCGCCTGAACCCAGGAGGCAGACGTTGCACTCCAGCCTGGGCAACAGAGGGAGACTCCATCTCAAAAATAAATAAATAAATAAATAAATAAATAAATAAATAAGTAAAGAAAGAAAGATGTTAAAATGTGAATACTTTGGCATCTTAGAATTGGTGTTTTGTAATTTGGCTGGGCACGGTGGCTCAAGCCTGTAATCCCAGCACTTTGGGAGGCCGAGGCGGGCGGATCACGAGGTCAGGAAATCGAGACCGTCCTGGCTAACACAGTGAAACCCCGTCTCTATTAAAAATACAAAAAAATTAGCCAGGCGTGGTGGTGGGCACCTGTAGTCCCAGCTACTCAGGAGGCTGAGGCAGCAGAATGGCGTGAACCTGGGAGACGGAGCTTGCAGTGAGCCGAGATCGTGCCACTGCACTCCAGCCTGGGCAACAGTGAGACTCTGTCTCAAAAAAAAAAAAAAAAAAAAAAAAGAATTGGTGAAATAGCATACGTGCAGGGAAAGCAAAATAAACTTACCCTAAAGGCAGATAACATGCAGTGGTTTCCTGTCTGCCTCCCCAATCTCCCCACGCCGCCTCCTTAGAAGCAACCACGTTTGGCTCTGTGAGCAGTTTCTTTCCAGCACTTACACATTTTATATTTCTAAATAATAAGCACATGCTGCTATCTTTGGGCAGATTTGTTTTAGCCCTGTCACCTGTCTACCCTCCACTATCTACCAACCACCCAGTACGATGAAAGAGGATTCGTCCACTGTGGAAGTCATGTGGCCTTTTAGAGTTAAATCACTAGTCACATCTCAGATTTGTCCATTTCTCTACGTATGTATTTTATTTGTTTTTTCTTCTCCTTTTTTCTTTTTTTAGATGGAGTCTCGCTCTGTCACCCAGGCTGGAGTGCAGTGGTGCGATCTCAGCTCACTGCAACCTCTGCCTCCCAGGTTCAAGCGATTCTCCTGCCTCAGCCTCTCGAGTAGCTGGGACTAAAGGTGCGCACTACTGCACCCAGCTAATTTTTGTATTTTTAGTAGAGACGGAGTTTCACAATTTTGGCCAGGCTGGTCTCAAACTCCTGAACTTGTGATCTGCCCGCCTCGGCCTCCCAAAGTGCTGGGATTACAGATGTGAGCCACCGCACCCAGTCCCTTTTCTTCTCCTTTTTGAGACAAAGTCTTGCTCTGTTTCCCAGACTGGAATGCAGTGATGTGATGACAGCTTACTGCAGCCTCAACCTTCCAGGCTCAAGCAATCGTCCTGCCTCAGCCACCCGAGTAGCTGGGACTACAGGCTCGTGCCCCTGTGCCCAGCTAATTTTTTAAAAAATATATTTTTGGGCCAGGCGTGGTGGCTCATGCTTGTAATCCCGGCACTTTGACAGGCCAAGGCGGGCGGATCACCTGAGGTCAGGAGTTCGAGACCAGCCTGATCAACATGGAGAAACTCCGTCTCTACTAAAAATACAAAAATTAGCCAGGCATGGTGGCACATGCCTGTAATCCCAGCTACTCGGGAGGCTCAGGCAGGAGAACCTAAAAAAAAAAAAATATATATATATATATATATATTTGTGGAGTCAGGGTCTCACCATGTTGTCCAGGCTGATATCAGACTCCTGGGCTCAAGCAAACCTCCTGCCTCAGCTTCCTGAAGTGCTAGGATTACAGGCATGAGACACCATGCCCAGCCTTATGAGGAAGAGTGATTTTTAAAATTGAGGTATCACTCTTCAGTATTCACATAAGTTTTTTTGTTTGTTTGTTTGTTTCGGAGCCGGAGTCTCGCTCTGTTGCCAGGCTGGAGTGCGGGATTACATTCGTGAGCCACCTCGCCGGGCCAAGTTTTTTATGTAACCATTTTTCATAACTAAGCATTGCATGTATTTCCTTTCTTACTCTATTTTTTTCTGAAATTAATAATTCCTTTTTATTACAGCTTTATTGACATATGATCAATAAGCTGCACATATTTAAAATGTATAGTTTGGGCCGGGCACGGTGGCTCAAGCCTGTAATTCTAGCACTTTGGGAGGCCGAGGCGGGTGGGTCACCTGAGGTCAAGAGTTTGAGACCAGCCTGGCCAACATGGGGAAACCTCATCTCTACTAAAAATACAAAAATTACCCAGACGTGGTGGCGCAGGCCTGTAATCCCAGCTGCTCGGGAGGCTGAGGCAGGAGAATCACTTGAACCTGGGAGGCAGAGGTTGCAGTGAGCCAAGACTGCACCACTGTACTCCAACCTGGGTGACAGAGCAAGACTCCGTCTCAAAAAAAAAAAAGGTGCAGTTTGGGCCAGGTGTGGTGACTCACACCTGTAATCTCAGCACTTTGAGAGGCCAGGGCGGGCAGATCACCTGAGGTCAGGAATTTGAGACCAGTCTGGCCAACATGGTGAAACCCCATCTCTACTAGAAACCCTGTCTCTACTAAAAATACAAAAATAAAAATAAAAATAAAAAAATTAGCTGGGCGTGGTTGTGCGTGCCTGTAATCCCAGCTGAGGCAGGAGAATTGCTTGAACCCAGGAGGCGGAGGTTGCAGTGAGCCGAGATCACTCCAGCCTGGGTGACAGAGCAGCCTCCGTCTCAATAAATAAATAAATAAATAAAATATACAGTTTGATAAGTTTTGACATATGTGACCACCTGGGAATCCAGCACCACCGTGAAGATGGTGAACGTCTCCACAACATCATTAATTCCTCGTGCCCCTTGGTAATCCTTTCCTTCCCACCCTCCCTGACCACCGACCTCATCCGGCAACTGCTGGTCTACTTGTTGGTACAGATGAGTTTGCATTTTCTGAAATTTTGCATAAATGGAATCATGCAGTATGTACTTTGATTCCTTTTCCCTCTGCATCATTATTTCGAGATTCATCTATTAGTTGTGTGTATCCATAGCTTACTCCTTTTTATTACTGAGTAGTGTTCTATTATGGCACCCATTGTGGGAGGGACACACCACACTTTACTGAACCACTCAGCTGTGGCTGGGCTTTGAGGTTGTTTATGCCTACTATGAGCAAAGCTGCCATGAACGTTACTGAATGAGGCCTCCGATAGGCATATGTTCTCTTTCCTTTTGGGTGAATGCCTAAAAATGGATTTGTGGGTTTACCCTTTTTTTTTTTTTTTTTTGAGACCGAGTCGCACTCTGTTACCCAGGCTGGAGTGCAGTGGCGTGATCTCACTTCGCTGCAACCTCAGCCTCCCAGGTTCAAGCGATTCTCCTGCCTCAGCCTCCCAAGCCCAAGTAGCTAGGACTACAGGCCTGAGCCACCATGCCTGGCTAATTTTTGTATTTTTAATAGAGATGGGGTTTCACCATGTTGGTCTCGAACTCCTGACCTCAGGTGATCCGCCCAACTCAGCCTCCCAAAGTGCTGGGATTACAGGCGTGAGCCACCACGCCCAGCCACGGCTTTACCTTTTTAAGAACTGCAAGTGGCTCACACCTGTAATCTCAGGACTTTGGGAGGCCGAGGCAGGTGAATCTCTTGAGCCCAGGAGTTTGAGGTTAACCTGAGCAATGTGGCAAGACTCTGTCTCTGCAACAAAAAATACAAAAATTAGCCAGGCGTGGTGGTGTACTGCCTATAGCCCCAGCTACTCAGGAGGGTGAGGTGGGAGGATCACTTGAGCCCAGGAGGTTGAGGCTGCAGTAAGCCGTGATTGTGCCACTGTACTCCAGCCTGGGCAACAGAGTGAGACCCTATCTGAAACAAACAAACAAACAAAACTGCAAAATTGTTTTCTAAAGTGGTTTTTATGGTCTGGATATCTGTCACCTCCAAGTCTCATGTTAAAAGTTAATCTCCAGTGTTGGAAGTGAGGCCTAATGGGAAGTGTTTGGATCATGGGGGCTGATCCCTCATGAATGGCTTGGTGCAGGGTTTTTTGTTTGTTTGTTTGAGATGGAGTCTCGCTCTGTCGCCCAGGCTGGAGTGTAGTGGCATGATCTCGGCTCACTGCAACCTCTGCCTCCCGGGTTCAAGTGATTCTCCTGCTTCAGCCTCCCTAGTAGCTGGTACTACAGGCACCTGCCACCACGCCCAGCTAATTTTTTGTATTTTAAGTAGAGACAGGGTTTCACTGTGTTAACCAGGATGGTCTTGATCTCCTGACCTCGTGATCTGCCCCTGTCTGCCTCCCAAAGTGCTGGGATTACAGGCGTGAGCCACTATGCCCGGCCTGCTTGGTGCAGTTCTTGCAGGAGTGAGTTCTTACTCTTAGCTACCCTGGAGAACTGGTTGCTGAAAAGAGCCTGGCACCTCCTCCTCTCTCCTGCTTCCTCCTCTCGCCATGTGGCAGGTTCCCCTCGCCTCCTGCCATGAGTGGAAGCACCCTGAGGCCCTCACCAGATGCAGATGCCAGCACCATGCTTCCTGCACAGCCTGTAGAACTGTGAGCCAAGTAAACTTCCTTTCTTTATAAATTACCCAGCCCCAGGTATTCCCTTCTAGCAACACTAAAGAAACTAAATCAGTGGTTTCCATTTGACATCTCTAGCAACAGATGGGACTTCTAGAGGCTCCATACCCTCACCAACCCTTAGGATCATGAGTCTTTTTAATTTTAGCCCTTCTACTGGGTGTGTACTAGCAGCTTGTCATGGTTTTATTTATTTATTTATTTATTTATTTATTTAGAGACGAAGTCTTGCTCTCTTGTCCAGGCTGGAGTGCAGTGGCATGATCTTGGCTCACTGCAACTTCTGCTCCCGGGCTCAAGCAATTATCCTGCCTCAGCCTCCCAGGTAGCTGGGATTATACGCGTGAGCCACACCTGGCTACATTTTTTTTTGTGATTTTAGTAGAGACGGGGTTTTACCATGTTGGCCAGGCTGGTCTCAAACTCCTGACCTCAAATGATCTGCCTCCCCTCAGCCTCCCAAAGTGCTAGGATTACAGGCGTGAGCCACCGTGCCTGGCCTAGTCATGGTTTTATTTATTTATTTATTTATTTATTTTTAATTAATTAATTTTTTTTTGAGACCAAGTCTCACTTTGTTGCCCAGGCTGGAGTGCAGCGATATGATCTAAACTCACTGCAACCTCTGCCTCCTGGGTTCACGCGATTCTCCTGCCATAGCTTACTGAGTCGCTGGGACTACAGGCATGAGCCACGATGCCTGGCTAATTTTTGTATTTTTAGTAGAGATGGGGTTTCACCATGTTGGCCAGGCTGGTTTTGAACTCCTGACCTCAGGTGATTCTCCCACCACAGCCTCCCAAAGTGCTAGGTTTACAGGCGTGAGGCACCACGCCCGGCCTATTTATTTATTTTTTATTCTTGAGACAGAGTCTCACTCTGTTGCCCAGGCTGGAGTGCAGTGGCACAATCATGGCTCACTGCTGCCTTGACCTCCCTAGGCTCAGGTGACCCTCCCCCCTCAGCCTCAGGAGTAGCTGGGACTGCAGGTGCACACCTCCAGGCCTGGCTAATTTTTGTATTTTTGGTAGAGACAGGGTTTGTTTTTGTTTTTGTTTTTGTGTTTTTTGTTTTTTGTTTGAGATGAAGTCTCGCTCTGTCGCCCAGGCTGGAGTGCAGTGGCGCAACCTCGGCTCACTGCAACCTCTGCCTCCCGGGTTCAAGTGATTCTCCTGCCTCAGCCTCCCAAGTAGCTGGGACTACAGGCATGCGCCACCATGCCTGGCTAATTTTTTTATTTTTAGTAAAGACAGGGTTTCACCATGCTGGCCAGGCTGGTCTCAAACTCCTGACCTTGTGATCTGCCCACCTCAGCCTCCCAAAGTGCTGGGATTACAGGCATGAGCCACCGCACCCGGCCTGAGACAGGGTTTTACAGTGTTACTCAGGCTGGTCTCCAACTCCTGGGCTCAAATAATCTGCTCACCTCAGCCTCCCAACAGTGCTGGGATTACAGGTGTGAGACACCATGTCTGGCCTCATTGTGGTCTTAATGTGTACTTCCCTTATGACTAATAATGTTGAACATCTTTTTCTTTTTTTTTTGGAGAGAGTCTCACTCTGTCACCCAGGCTGGAGTGCAGTGGCATGATCTCGGCTCACTGCAACTTTCACCTCCCAGATTCGAGCGATTCTCCTGCCTCAGCCCCCGAGTAGCTGGATTACAGGTTTGCACCACCACACCTGGCTAATTTTTGTATTTTTAGTAGAGACGAGGTTTCACCATGTTGGCCAGGCTGATCTCGAACTCCTGACCTTAGGTGATCCGCCTGCTCCTAAAGTGCTGGGATTACAGGCATGAGCCACCACGCCCAGCCATTGAACATCTTTTTATGTGCTTATTGGCTATTCATATATCTTCTTTTGTGAAGAAGCTGTTCAAATATTTTACCCATTTTATTTATTTATTTATTTATCTATTCTAAGACAAGGTCTCACTCTGTCACCCAGGGTGGAGTGCAGTGGCATGATGACAGCTCACCACAGCCTCAACTTCCTGGGCAATTCTCCTGCCTTAGCCTCCAGAGTAACTAGGACTACAGGGGTGCCACCACACCTGGCTAGTTTTTGTTTGCTTGTTTGTAGAGAGGGTCTTGCTTTGTTGCTTAAGCTGGTCTCAAATTCCTGGGCTCAAGTGATCCTCCCACCTCCGCCTTCCAAAGTGCTGGGATTACAGGCATGCGCCACCACACTTAGCCTGGCTTTAAAAAATCTTGGCCACAGCTGGGCGCGGTGGCTCACGCCTGTAATCCTAGCACTTTGGGAGGCCAAGGCGGGTGGATCTCTTGAGGTCAGGCATTTGAAATCAGCCTGGCCAACGTGGTGAAACCCTGTCCCTACTAAAAATAAAAATAAAATAAAATTTAAAAAATTAGCCAGGCGTTGTGGCAGGCACCTGTAATCCCAGCTACTTGGGAGGCTGAGGCAGGAGAATTGCTTGAACCCAGGAGGCAGAGGTTGCAGTAAGCCGAGATTTCGCCACTGGACTCCAGCCTGGGTGACAGAGTGAGACTCTCTCAAAAAAAAAATAAAAATAAAAAATAAAAAAATCTTGGCTGGGCATGGTGGCTCATGCCTGTAATCCCAGCACTTTGGGAGGCTGAGGCAGGAGGATTACTTGAGGTCAGGAGTTTGAGACCAGCCTAGCCAACACTGTGAAACCCCATCTCTACTGAAAATACAAAAATTAGCCAGGCATGGTGGCAGGTACCTATAATCTCAGCTACTTGGGAGGCTGAGGCAGGAGAATCGCTGGAACCCGGGAAGTTGTGGTGAGCTGAGATCGCGCCACTGCACTCCAGCCTGGGTGATAAATAAATAAATAAATAAATAAATAAATATTTCATGGTTTTAGTAGGAAGATAAATTAGGCATGTATGATTGCCCCCTCATCTTAACAAGGAATTTCTCTCAGCTCATTTTCTTCAGGGGAGAATTCTCTCCCACCCTGCCTTGCACCTGCTTCTGACCCAAGGACATGGCAGAAGGAGCTAGGAGTTCCAGCTTTCACTCCTGGCTCCAACCCCTCAGTTGTATAGCCTTTGGAAAGTCACGTAATCCTTTTGGGCCTCAGTTTCCCCATCTAGGGAATAAGGGAATGTCATGATCTCAGAGGAGGTGGCACAGTCTGATAGGGAGAGGGCTGTCCCAGGGCTCCCAGCTGCCTCTTGGGCAGGGCAGGTCTAGGCTGTCTGGCCCCCTCAGAGCCTTGACTGTCAGGGCCCAGGCTGAGCAGGCTCCCACGACCCCACTGCGTGGCAGGGAGATTAAGGCCAAGAAAGGGAGGGGGCCAGAATCGCACAGCTTGCCCAGGCAGAATGGGCCCCTGCCTTCTGTTCCTGAGATTTCTCCCTGCACCAGAGCCATCTCCGGGCTAGACAGGCTGGTAGAACCAGCCACATCCTCTCCCTGGGGTGGATGAAGAGCCTGCTCCGCACAGGGCCAGAACTTTCCAGCCATCTCCCTCCAGCCTCACCAGTCCCCACCCAGAGCCTGAAACTCAGGGCTGTCTGTGCCCAGGGCTGCACCTGACTTTGGTTATCTAGCACCACCTACAGGATATATTGAGAACAACATGCCACATGGCTTCAAGCCCCAGATTCCAGAAACTGCTGACTGGGAAGACGCCCATTCATGGATCGCACCTGGTATGCCCGGGCCAGAGCTCTGTGCCCTGCATGAGCCTCTGCCCTGATCTGCACCACAGGCCCTTAAGGCAGGAACTACATTATAGTATTGAATCAATATAACACCCTTTCATAAGGGATACAAATGTAGTTGTTAGATAAAAGGTATAACTTCTGTTGTTCACAGCAGAGTAGAGTGACTACAGATAACAATGTATTATATATTTCAAAATAGCTAGAAGAGAGGACATAAATTGTTCCCAACACATAGAAATGATAAATACTCAAGGTGATGGATACCCCAAATACCCTGACCTGGTCATTACATACACTACACTTAAAACAAAAGATCACACATACCCCATAAATATGTAAAATATTACGTATCAATTTAAAATACCTTTTTAGGCCGGGCGCGGTGGTTCACACCTGTAATCTCGGCACTTTGGGAGGCTGAGGCAGGCAGATCACTTAAGGTCAGGAGTTCAAGACCAGCCTGGCCAACCTGGTGAAACCCCATCTCCACTAAAAATACAAAATTAGCTGTGTGTGCTGGTGGGGCAGGGGAGGGGGGACAGGCAGCTATTTGGTTTCTTTCTCTTTCTTTTTTTTTTTTTTGAGACGGGGTCTTGCTCTGTTGCCCAGGCTGGAGTGCAATGGCGCCATCTCGGCTCACTGCAAGCTCCACCTCCTGGGTTCACGCCATTCTCCTGCCTCAGCCTCCTGAGTAGCTGGTACTACAGGCGACCACCACCACGCCCGACTAATTTTTTATATTTTTAGTAGAGACGAGGTTTCACCGTGTTGGCCAGGATGGTCTCGATCTCCTGATCTCATGATCCACCCGGCTCGGCCTCCCAAAGTGCTGGGATTACAGGCGTGAGCCACCACATCCAGCCAATCCCAGCTACTTGGGAGGCTGAGGCAGGAGAATGGCTTGAACCCAGGAGGCAGAGGTTGCCGTGAGCCAAGATCATGCCATTGCACTGCAGCCTGGGCAACAAGAGCAAAACTCTGTCTCAAAAAAAAAAAAAAAAAAAAAAAAAAAAAAAACCGTCAGGGCACAGTGGCTCACGCCTGTAATCCCAGCACTTTGGGAGGCTGAGATGGGTGGATCACCTGAGCTCAGGAGATTGAGAACAGCCTGGCCAACATGGTGAAACTCTGTCTCTACTAAAAATACAAAAATTAGCTGGGCATGGTGGCAGGTGCCTATAATTCCAGCTACTCTGGGGGCTGAGGCAGGAGAATCGCTTGAACCCAAGAGGCAAAGGTTGCAGTGAGCCAAGATTGCGCCATTGCACTCCAGCCTGGGTGACAAGAGCAAAACTCCGTCTCAAAAAAAAAATAAAATAAAAATAAAAAAACTTTTTAGACACAGGGTCTTGCATTGTCTCCCAGACTGGAGTTCAGTGGCACAATCTTGGCTCATTGCAGCCTCAGACTCTTGGCTCAAAGGCTCCTCCCACCTCAGCCTCCTGAGTAGCTGGGACTACAGGCATGCACCACCACACCTGACTAATTTTTTTATTTTTATTTTTTATTTTTATTTTTAGATTGAGTCTTGCTCTGTTGCCCAGGCTGGAGTGCAATGGCATGATCTTGGCACACTGCAACCTCTGTCTCCTGGGTTCAAGCAATTCTCTGCCTCAGCCTCCTGAGTAGCTGGGATTACAGGTGCCCACCATCACGCCCAGCTAATTTTGGCACTTTTAGTAAAGATGGGTTTCACCATCTTGGCCAGGCTGGTCTTGATCTCCTGACCTCGTGATCCACCCGCCTCGGCCTCCCAAAGTGCTGGGATTACAGGCATGAGCCACCATGCCCGGCCTAATTATTGTAATTTTTGTAGAGATAGAGTCTTGTTATGTTGCCCAGGATGGTCTCAAACTCCTGACCTCAAGCAATCCTTCCCCATCAGCCTCCCAAAGTGCTGGGATTACAGGTTTGAGCCACCATGCTCGGCCAAAAAATATTTTTAAAAAACAAACACAGGCCAGGTGCAGTGGCTCACGCCTGTAATCTCAACACTTTGGGAGGCCGAAGCAGGTGGATCACCTGAGATCAGGAGTTTGAGGCCAGCCTGACCTACATGGAGAAACCCCATCTCTACTAAAAGTACAAAAATTAGCCGGGTGTGGTGGCACATGCCTGTAATCCCAGTGACTCCGGACACTGAGGCAGGAGAATTGCTTGAACCCAGGAGGTGGAGGTTGCAGTGAGCCGAGATTGCACCATTGCACTCCAGCCTGGGCAACAAGAGCGAAACTCCGTCTCAAAAAATAAAAATTTAAAAAACCAAACACACTTTCCATTGAAGGATGCCATTTTGAAGAATGCCATGTTGAAGGATGTCATTTATTTTTGTGCCACTAAAAAAGAAAAATAAAAACCCTTCCAATTGAAATTGAAATATGACACATTAGCCAGGTGTGGTGGCACACACCTGTAGTCCCAGCTACTCAGGAGGCTGACGAGGTAGGATCACTTGAGCCCAGGAGTTCAGGGCTGCAGTGAGCTATGATCGTGCCACTGTACTCCAGCCTGAAAGAAAGAATGAGACCGTGTCTCATTTAAAAAAAAAAAAAAAGGCTGGCACAGTGGCTTACACCTGTAATTCTAACACTTCAGAAGGCTGGGGAGAAAGATTGCTTGAGTCCAAGAGTTCGCCAGGCACTGTGGCTCACGCCTGTAATCCCAGTACTTTGGGAGCCTGAGGCGGGTGGATCACGAGGTCAGGAGATCAAGACCATCCTGGCCAACATGGTGAAACCCTGTCTCTACTAAAAATACAAAAAATTAGCTGGGCATGGTAGCACGTGCCCGTAGTCTCAGCTACATGGGAGGCTGAGGCAGGAGGATTGCTTGAACCTGGGAGGCGGAGGCTGCAGTGAGCCAGATCGCGCCACTGCACTCCAGCCTGGCGGCACAGCGAGACTCTGTCTCAAAAAAAAAAAAAAAAGAGTTCAAGACAAGCCTGGGCAACAGAGTGAGACCCCCATCTCAATTATATTTTTAAAAACATAAAATTGAAAACAAAACAAACGAAAAAACGGCCGGGCGCCGTGGCTCATGCCTGTAACCCCAGCACTTTGGGAGGCCAAGGCAGGCAGATCACTTGAGGCCAGGAATTGGAGACCACTCTGGCCAACATGGTGAAACCTTGTATATACTAAAAATATAATTAGCTGGATGTGGTAGTGTGCGCCTGTAATCCCAGCTACTTGGAAGGCTGAGACAGGAGAATTGCTTGAACTCGGGAAGCAGAGATTGCAGTGAGCCGAGATTTAAAAAAAAAAAAAAAAACTATTGCTTCCTTATCACTTAGAAACTTTATTTTAGCCAGGCTCGGTGGCTCATGCCTGTAATCCCAGCACTTTGGGAGGCCAAGGTAGGCGGATCACAAGGTCAGGAGTTCGAGACCAGCCTGACCAACATGATGAAGCCCCGTTTCTACTAAAAATAAAAAAATTAGCTGGCCGTGGTGGCATGCACCTGTAATCCCAGCTACTTAGGAGACTGAGGCAGGAGGATTGCTTGAACCTAGGAGGCGGAGTTTGCAGCGAGCTGAGATCGAGCCACTGCACTCCAGCCTAGGAAACAGAGTGAGACTCCGTCTCAAAAAAAAGAAACTTTATTTTATATTTACCGAAGGCCCTCTTTTAAACTTACTTAAACAGGTAAGGCACTTAAACACACAGGTATTTAAACTTACTTAAATAGGCTTTTATCATCTACTATACATTGTGAATACATAAAAAGGAAATTGCTGGATGAGATGGCTCCTGTCTGTAATTGAAGGTACTTGAGAAGCTGAGGTGGGAGAATCGCTTGAGCCCAGGAGTTTGAGACCAGCCCAAGCAACATGGCAAAACCTCGTCTCTAAAAAAAAATACAAAAATTAGCTGGGCGTGGTAGCATGTGCCTGTAGTCTCCCCTACTCGGGAGGCTGAGGTGGGAGGATCACCTGAGCCCAGGGAGGTGGAGGCTGCGGTGGGTTGTGATGGTGCTGCCGCACTCCAGCCTGGGTGACAGAGTGAGACCTTGTCTCAAAAAGAAAGAAAAATTAGTAGCTATATTATTATTTTTTGAGATGGAGTCTCACTCTGTTGCCCAAACTGGAGTGCAATGGCATGATCATGGCTCACTGCAACCTCCACCTCCCAGGTTCAAGTGATTCTCATACCTCAGCCTCCTAAGTAGCTGGAATTACAGGCATGTGCTACCACGCCCAGCTAATTTTTGTATTTTTAGTAGAGATGGGTTTTCGCCATGTTGGCCAGGTTGGTCTCAAACTCCTGACCTCAGGTGATCCACCCGCCTCGGCCTCCCAAAGTGCTGGGATTACAGGCGTGAGCCACCGTGCCCAGCCTAAAAAAAAAAAAAAAAAAAAAAGTAAATAAATAAAAAGGAAATTGCAATCAAGGTAATTTAGCGAAGGTGTTCCTAACACTCCACATGCAGAGTCTGACTTTCCCGGGTCAATTTTTCATTCACAGCTGTTGAGTCTGTGCTTTTCCAGACAATCTTGTCCTCAGGAAACGCAGGCTTTCTTCAGAGCACACCACTGCTGTCCCCAATGTCCTTTCAAGCTGCAAGTGTTGATGCACATGTGCAAGCATTGAGGCAGATGGCATAGTTGCCACCCAGTCACAACAATCACAAAATATGTCTTGATTTTAGAGATGGTAACATGGGAAGCGGGGGAAGCACATCTGAGAGTGAATGAAAGATGGTGTCAGCGGTACCTTGTTCAAAAGTACTAGGGCACTCTTTTGTTATAATGTTAGGTGGGTGAGGCCTCAAGAAACAGAATCCCTCTGACCTTTTCCTGCCTTCCTTTCACCTGCCTTAAGGCAGGACTCTAATCTAATCTTCCCCCCAACTTTCTTTTTTAGACAGGATTTTACTCTGTCACCCGGGCTGGAGTGCAGTGGTGCAATCAAGGCTCACTGCAGCCTCAACCTCCTGGGCTCAAGTGATCCTCCCACCTCAGCCTCCTGAGGAGCTGGGACTACAGGTGTACGCCACCATGCCTGGCTAATTTTTTATTTTTTGTAGAGATGAGGTCTCACTAAGTTGCCCAGGCTGGTCTTGAACTACTGGAGGCAAACAATCCTCCTGCCTTGGCCTCCCAAAATGTTGGGATTTCAGGCATGAACCACCTTGCCCCTTCTGATCTTGGATTTTTTTTTTTTAATTATTACACTTTAAGTTTTAGGGTACATGTGCACAATGTGCAGGTTAGTTACATATGTGTACATGTGCCTTGCTGGTGTGCTGCACCCATTAACTCGTCATTTAGCATTAGGTATATCTCCTAATGCTATCCCTCCCCCCTCCCCCCACCCCACAACAGTCCCCAGAGTGTGATGTTCCCCTTCCTGTGTCCATGTGTTCTCATTGTTCAATTCCCACCTATGAGTGAGAACATGCGGTGTTTGGTTTTTTGTCCTTGTGCTAGTTTACTGAGAATGATGATTTCCAATTTCATCCATGTCCCTACAAAGGACATGAACTCATCCTTTTTTATGGCTGCATAGTATTCCATGGTGTATATGTGCCACATTTTCTTAATCCAGTCTATCATTGTTGGACATTTGGGTTGGTTCCAAGTCTTTGCTATTGTGAATAGTGCCGCAATAAACATACGTGTGCATGTGTCTTTATAGCAGCTGATCTTGGATTTTAAGGCTCTCCTCCTGTGAGAGGGTCCCACCTCACACCCTGGGGGAAGGAATGACAGCATCATGAAGCTTCCATGAAAACCCAAGAGAACTAAGTTCTAAGAGCTTCCGCATAACTGACCATGCTGAGGTTCCTGGAGGGCAGCTGCCAGGGGAGAGCATGGAAGCTCCACGCTACTTCCCCTGTATCTCGCCCTGTGCATCTCTTCATCTGTATCCTTTGCAATATCCTATATCATAAACCACTAAACACACTTCCCTGAGTTCCATGAGCCACTCCAGCAAATTAATCGAACCCAAAGAGGGAATCATGGGAACCCCAACTTGAAGCCCATCAGTCAGAAGTTCCAGAGGCCTGAACTTGCTGCTGGTGTCTGAAGTGGGGATGGTGGGTAGTCTTGGGGACTGATTCTCCAACCTGTGGGATCTGACACTATCTCCAGATAGATGGTGTGCAAAGTGAATTGGAGGACACCTACCTAGTGTCTGATGCTTGGTGCATGGGGAAAACCCCCCAGACATTTGGTCACAGAAGTCTTCTATGTTGATGTCTGTTGTGGTGGTTTGAGAGGGTTTTTCCTGAAACAGGCACCTATTCTATGCCAAGCCTGTGCAAGGGGTAAGAGACTGACTCAGCCCTGCCCTGAGGGATATCAGGGAGCCACAGAGGAGAAGACATCAAACAGTCTTGCAGATAAAATTGTTTAATGAGGCCGGCTGCGGTGGCTCACGCCTGTAATCCCAGCACTTTGGGAGGCCAAAGCGGGCGGATCACCTGAGGTCGAGAATTCGAGACCAGCCTGGCCAACATGGTGAAACCCCATTTCTACTAAAAATACAAAAAATTAGCCAGGCGTGGTGGCGGGCACCTGTAATCCCAGCTACTTGGGAGGCTGAGGCAGGAAAATCACTTGAACCTGGGAGGTGGAGGTTGCAGTGAGCCGAATCCCACCACTGCACTCCAGCCTGGGCACGACGGAGCAAGACTCTGTCTCAAAATTAAAAAAAAAATTGTTTAATGATCACAGTTGTGCTATGAAAGCGGTCAGCCACAGAAGTGATTGTGTCTGGCGTCACAGAGGGTTGCCCCGAGGAAGTTGCATCTGAGCTGTGATGAATGAATAGGAGCTCTCCAGGGAGAGTCGGAGAAAACAGGCAAGGCAGAGGCAAGAGCATTTACGACGGCCCTGGGATTGGAGGAGGAATTTAGAGACCCCCTGCACTGAAAGGCGGTGCAGCCAGTGTGGCTGGGGACTGATGGATGAGGGCAGTATGGGAGGAACTGGAACCAGAGAGGTAGGAAGGAACAGAGATCACACATAGCCTTTTCCCAAAGTGCAATGAGGAGCCACTGCAGCGCTTTAAGTAGAGAAAGAAACTGAGTCACAGAGAGTGATGGAGGTGGCTGGGTGCGGTGGCTCATGCCTGTAATCCCAGCACTTTGGGAGGCTGAGGCAGGTGGATCACCTGAGGTCAAGAGTTCGAGACTAGCCTGACCAACATGGTGAAACCCCCGTCTCTACTAAAAATACAAAAAGTAGCCGGGCGTGATAGAGTGCGCCTGTAATCCCAGCTACTCAGGAGGCTGAGGGAGGAGAATCGCTTGAACCCAGGAGGTGGAGGTTGCAGTGACCCAAGATCGCACCCTTGCACTCCAGCCTGGGCGACAAGAGTGAAACTCCGTCTCAAAAAAAAAAAAAAGGGGGGGCCAGGCACGGTGGCTCATCCCTGTAATCCCCGCACTTTTTAGGGCTGAGGCAGGGGGATCATCTGAGGTCAGGAGTTCAAGACCAACCTGGCCAGCATGGTGAAGCCCTGTCTCTACTAAAAATACAAAAATTAGCTGGGCGTGGTGGTGGGTGCCTGTAATCCCAGCTTGCTGGGAGGCTGAGGCAGGAGAATCACTTGAACCCGGGAGGCGGAGGTTGCAGTGAGCCGAGATCGAGCCATTGCACTCCAGCCTGGACAGAGCGAGAATCCATCTCAAAAAGAAAAAAAAAAAAGAAAGAAAAGAAAAGAAAGTGATAGAGCTAGAAGTAGGCCTCAGGTCTGGCTAGTTCTGGCACCTGTGCTTTCAATCCCCACTGGAGGGGCCAGAGGGAACTGAGTCTCTGATCCACCTCCTTTACTGCCCAGCTAGGGAAACTGGTGCGTCGGAAGGGGAGGGGGCTTGCCCTAAGTAGCACAGCAGGGCAGGATGTAATCTAGAACCCAGGTCTCCAGGCTCCCAGATCCCTTCTCCCACCAATCCTCAGCAGAGCTGGCCAGACCTTGGCCAAAGCCCCAGCTCCCTGAGTCCCAGAGAAATTATTAGTGCTTGAAAAGCAAAGGGTTGTCCCTTCTTAGGGTCCAGGAAGCTGTGTCAGCCCTGTCCCCAGTTCCCAGTTTGCACTGGTGGTAGCTGGTTAGAACCTGAATCCCAGAGCCCTCTAATGGCCAGGCCAGGGCCACAGTGGATCTGGACTCTGGATGCAATAGAGTGAGACCTGCACACGCCTTCCTCCACCCACTCTGCTAGGGACAGATCGAATTCCAGCCCCACTGACCTCCCAGGCCCTCTGAGCCTTCCAACCATGCTTGACGGCAAAAGGGCCCTGAGCCACCCGGGAACAGAGCACCAAGATCGCAAGGACGGCCAGCCAGGCACGTCTGCAGCCCCTCCCCTCAGCACACCCCCAGGACTGAAGATCCTGGACAGACAACCTACTGTTCTTGCTTACTTTTTCAGGAAAAATTTCTGGAACTGAACTGAACGTACTGAACTTCAAATCTTTCATCTAAAGATTTTTTGAGACGCCATCAGCAAATTGTCCTCTTGGGATTTTGCACCAATTTACACCCCTCCTAACAGTCTGAGGAATGCTGCCCCCACCCCCTATCACCGCTAATGCCTTGGACCCTCTTTTTTGTCTTTGCTAGTCCAATAGGCCACCCCTCTCGCTGTTGTTTTAATTTGCACTGTTTGTCATTGAAGAGAGATTCTCAGACTCCACTGTCTGTGGAGCTTGCTAGAAAAATGGAAAGGTGGCTGGGCGCGGTAGCTCATACCTGTAATCCTGGGAGGCCGAGGCAGGTAATCACCTGAGGTCAGGAGTTTGGGACCAGCCTGACCAACATGGTGAAACCCTGTCCCTACTAAAAATAAAAAAATTAGCAAGGCATAGTGATGGACGCCTGTAGTCCCAGCTACTCAGGAATCTGAGGCAGGAGAATTGCTTGAACCTTGGAGGCAGAGGTTGCAGTGAGCTGAGATCGTGCCACTGCACTCCAGCCTGGGCAATACAGTGAGACTCTGTCTCACAAAAAAAAAAAAAGAAAAATAGAAAGGCAAACAGACTGGGAGAAAATATTTGTGAAAAATATATCTGACAGAGAACTTGTAACCAGATATAAAAAGAATTCTTTTTTTTTAACCCAGTAGTAATTAAGCAACCAAATACGAAGAATTCTTAACACTTAGTAAGAAGAAGACAATTCAAAAAGAGTAGACACTTAATCAAAGAAAATACACAGACGGCTCAGCTGGGCATGGTGGTGTACACCTATAATCTCAGCTACTCGGGAGGCATAGCGGGGAGAATCTTTTGAGCCCAGGAGTTCAAGGCTGCAGTGAGCTATGATGGCACCACTACACTCCAGCCTGGGCAACAAAGCCAAGATGCTGTCTCTAAAAGAAAAAAAACAGGCCGAGCATGGTGGCTCACACCTGTAATCCCAGCACTTTGGGAGGCTGAGGCAGGTGAATGGCTTGAGCCCAGGAGTTCAAGACCAGCCTGGGCAACATGGCGAAACTCTGTCTCTACAAAAAAATACAAAAATTAGCCAGGCATGGTGGTGCACACCTGTGGTCCCAACAAATCGGAGGCTGAGAGGTGAGAGGATAGTTTGAGCCCAGGAGGTCAAGGCTGCATTGAGCCGTGATTGTGACACTGCACCCCAGCCTGGGTAACAGAGCAAGACCCTGTCTCAAAACAAACAAACAAACAAACAAGCAAAGGCCAGGCGCAGTGGCTCACGCCTGTAATCCCAGCATTTTGGGAGGCCAAGGCGGGTGGATCATGAGGTCAAGAGATCGAGACCATACTGGCCAACATGGTGAAACCCCGTCTCTACTAAAAATACAAAAAAGCCAGGTGTCATGGTGGGCGCCTGTAGTCCCAGCTACTCCGGAGGCTGAGGCAGGAGAATCACTAGAACCCGGGATGCGGAGGTTGCAGTGAGCCAAGATTGCACCACTGCACTCCAGCCTGGGCAACAGAGTAAGACTCTGTCTCAAAGAAAAAAAAAAAAAAAACAAGCAAAAATATACAAATGGCAAATAAGCACTTAAAAAGAAGCTCTACCCCATTAGTCTTAGTGACACGCAAACTAAAACCACAATGACACCAGGTGAGGTGGCTCACGCCTGTAATCCCAGCACTTTGGGAGACTAAGTTGGATGAATCATCTGAGGTCAGGAGTTCAAGGCCAGCCTGGCCAACATGGCGAAACCCCGTCTCTACTGAAAATACAAAAATTAGCCAGGCATGGTGGTGCACGCCTGTAGTCCCAACTACTCGGGAGGCTGAGGCATGAGACTTGCTTGAACCTGGGAGACAGAGGTTGCAGTGAGCTGAGGTGGTGCTACTGCACTCCAGCCCAGGTGACGAAGCAAGACCCTGTCTCCAAAAAAAAAAAAAAAACCCACAATGAGATACCACTTCACACCTACTAGAAATGGTTAAAGTTAGGATGACTGACCAACTGACCATACACCAAATATTGGCAAGGATGTGGAACCACTGGAACTCACATACCCTGTTGGTACTAATGTAAAATGGTACAACCACATTGGAAACAGTGTGGCAGTTAAACATACACTAACCATATGATCCAGCTATTTCACTCCTGGGCATTTAGCCAAGAGGAATGAAGGCATGTGTCCCCACAAAGACTTGTACAACAAGGGTTCATAGCTACTAAATAATGGAAGCAACTAAAATATCCATCAATATGCAATTGAAGCCTAGTGCAGTGGCTCACGTCTGTAATCCTGACACTTTGGAGGCCGAGGCGGGCAGATCACGTGAAGTCAGGAGTTTGATATCAGCCTGGCCAACATGGTGAAACCTCCGTCTCTACTAAAAATACAAAAAAATTAGCCAGACATGGTGGCATACACCTGTAATCCCAGCTAATCGGGAGGCTGAAGCAGGAGAATCGCTTGAACCTGGGAGGCAGAGGTTGCAAGACCATATCACTGCCCTCCAGTCTAAGTGACAGAGTGAGACTCTGTCTCAAAAAAAAAAAAGGCGATTGAATAGATAAACAAATTATGGTATAACAATTCTGTGATAAAGGAGCAAACTTTTTTTTTTTTTCTGAGAGAGGTCTTGCTCTGTTGCCGAGGCTGTGAATGAGCTATTAAGACCCACAACATGGATGCATCTCACAATAATTAGGCTGAGTGAAAAAAGCCAGACAGAGAAAGAGCACAGGCTGCATGATTTCATTTATGTAAAATTCTGGGAAATGCAATTAATCTACAGTGACAGAAAGCAGACCAGTGACTGCTTGGAGTGGAGGCGGGAGGGCGTGGAGAGGGAATGGGAATGGGGAAGGAGGGATGATTATATACAGGGGTCACCAGGAAACTTGGCAGTGATGGAGCTTTTTATGACAATTCTCATGGTCTTTTTTTTTTTTTTTTTGAGACAGAGTCTTGCTCTGTTGCCCAGGCTGGGGTGCAGTGGCATGATCTTGGCTCACTGCAGCCTCTGCCTCCCGGGTTCAAGTGATTCTCCTGCCTCAGCCTCCCGAGTAGCTGGGATTACAGGCGTCCACCACCACTGTTGCAGGAAACAGAGGACCAGAGAGACCAATATGGGTTAATACAGGAGGATGGTTATTAAGGTGCGCACCAGCTCAGTGGATTCACATCCAAAAAGCTGAGCATTGAACAAAAACAGATTTTAGCTTATATAGGCAAGCATACAAAAGCAAAACAAAGGCAGTGAATTTTACAGTGACAAGTCACGTAATCCATAGTATAGCTGCTGACCTGGCACTAACCTATGGCCTTGCATAGCTAGTGGCCTAGCAGTGGCATCGAAAGAAAAGCAGGAACTTTGCAAATCTTACTAAATACAACCATTGGCAAACATGGCCATAACTAATAGTTCAGTACATGAGAGACAGTAAAGGAATTTGTTTTTCTTCCTTTAACCTTGCTCGGGGGTGTCTGGATCTGATTTCTGCAGGCTAGGTCACCACGACCTGTCTATAGCCTTGCTTGCAGCAGTGAAAAACGTGTTTTTCGCTTAACCCTTACTTTCCTTGGAGTGAATAAACGCAGTATTTATTTTTCTTTAAATTTCTGCCTCAACACACTTGGCTAATTTTTGTATTTTTAGTAGAGACAGGGTCTCACCATGTTGGCCAGGCTGATCTTGAACTCCTAACCTCAGGTGATCCACCCGCCTCAGCTTCACAAAGTTCTGGGATTACAGGCATGAGCCACCGCACCCAGCCAATTCTCATGGTCTTAATTATGGTGATGGTTTCACAGATAGAAGAGATTCCATGTGTAGGGCCTGGGAATCTGCATTTTAAAGAGTTTCCAGGAATTAGGCTGGGTGAGGTGGCTCATGCTTGTAATCCCAGAACTTTGGGAGGCCAAGGCAGGTGGATCACCTGAGGTCAGGAGTTCAAGACCAGCCTAGCCAAAATGGTGAAGCTCCGTCTCTACTAAAAATACAAAAATTAGCTGGGCGTGGTGGCAGGCACCTGTAATCCCAGCTACTCGGGAGGCTGAGGCAGGAGAACCACTTGAATGGGAGAGGCAGAGGCTGCAGTGAGCTGAGATGGTGCCATTGCACTCCAGCCTGGGGAACAAAACTAAAACTCTCTCTCAAAAAAAAAAAGTGGGGGGGGGCAGATTTCCAGGAATCTCATTGCACATCAAAGTTTGAGAAACATTGTTGTAGCAGAATCCTTCTGTCCCCTGTACCCCATGTCACTGAGACCTCTCCTTCTGGAAGGTGTGGTTTCAGTGGGGGCTTTTCTGTGAGGACCAGCTGCATGTTGGAGGAGGGTGTCCTGAATCACAGCACTGTCATTTTACAGATAAGGAAACTGAGACCTTGAAATAAACTACATCTTAGGGAAGGATCTCTTGGTTACAAGTAATAGAAATCATCTGAGTTGGCCGGGCGCGGTGGCTCACACCTGTAATCCCAGCACTTTGGGAGTCTGAGGCAGGTGGATCACCTGAGGTTGGGAGTTCGAGACCAGCCTGACCAACATGGAGAAACCCCGTCTTTACTAAAAATACAAAATTAGTCGGGTATGGTGGCACATGCCTGTAATCCCAGCTACTCAGGAGGCTGAGGCAGGAGAATCACTTGAACCCAGGAGGCGGAGGTTGCAGTAAGCCAAGATTGTGCCACTGCACTCCAGTCTGTGTGACAGAGTAACACTCTGTCTCAAAAAAAAAAAAAAAAAAAAATCCAGCTGAAATCTTTCTGTCTTCTACTTAGCTTTCCCCTGGGTAACACCCCCATTCCCAAGAGCCTCAGGTTTTGATCCTTCCACCTTGAAAACTTCAATGGAAAGAGCAAAAGTCTAGGGCTGAGTCTCATTGGTCTGGGTGGATCATGTGCTCATATCTGAACCAATCACTATGGGCAGAGGATGTGTAACCCTTGTGGGTCAGCCAATCACTATGGGCAGAAGATGTGTAACCCTTGTGGGTCAGCCAATCACTATGGGCAGAGGATGTGTAACACTTGTGGGTCAGCCAATCACTATGGGCAGAGGATGTGTAACCCTTGTGGGCCAGCTCTGGGTCACATCCTCATCATGGGAGCCAGAATTGGGATCCTGTCTCCAAACTGCATGGACTGTGTCAACCTTAAATATTGAGATTTAGCAAATATGATTAACTAGAGAATTTCTCTGAGTGTGAAGCTTGAGGATAGCCACCTGGGCAACACCAAATCCAAACAAATGGGGTCAGCATTTGAAAGTGGAGAAGTTGGCTGAGGGCGGTGGCTCACACCTGTAATCCCAGCACTTTGGGAGGCAGAGGCGGGTGATCACCTCAGGTCAGGAGTTCGAGACCAGCCTAGCCAACATGGCAAAACCCTGTTTCTACTAAAAATACAAAACTTACCCAGGCATGGTGGTGGTCACTTGTAATCCCAGCTACTCAAGAGGCTGAGGCAGGAGAATCCCTTGAACCTAGGAGGCGGAGGTTGCAGTGAGCTGAGATTGCACCATTGCCCTCCAGCCTGGGTGACAAGAGTGAAACTCCATCTCAAAAAAAAAAGAAAAGAAAAGAAAAAGAAAGTGGAGAAGTTGGCCGGGTACGGTGTCTCATGCCTGTAATCCCAGAACTTTGGGAGGCTGAGGTGAGCAGATCATTTGAGGTAAGGAGCTCGAGACCAGCCTGGCCAACATGGTGAAACCCCATCTCTACTAAAAATAAAAAATTATCCGGCATGGTGGTGCACGCCTGTAATCCCAGCTACTCCGGAGGCTGAGGCATGAGAATCACTTGAGTCTGGGAAATGGAGGTTGCTTGAAGCCAAGATCACGCCACTGCACTCTATCTACCCTGGGTGACAGAGTGAGTGAGGCTCTGTCAAAAAAAAAAAAGAGAAAAGAAAAGAAAAAAAGACAGTGGAGAAGTTAAGGTTTCACTTACATAGGCAGAGACAGAAATTTTAGCAGGATTACATTTTCCACAGAAGACCCGTGCATACACCCCAGTGATCTGATTGGTTACAGATTGTTACATTCCAAAGAAGTTTCCTTTATTACTCCCTGAGGAGGTGCAATGATCTGAGGGGTTCTTATCTCTGGTGCCACTTAGTCCTAATTATTTACAGGAAAAAAGGCAGAAGTGACGGCTGTATATCACATGACTCAGGCTGCATAGCCACATTTCTTTTCAGGCTCAGAATGATTTAAAGTTCAAACGGCTTTGAGTTAGTTTACATTTGGATTGTTTCATTTTACAACTAAGAGTGGAGGAAAGATGGTTCCCCAAAACAAGACCAAATGCCACAGCTGAGATGAGGCCTGAGTACTGAGCAGGCATTAAAACAGCCAGAAAAGATCAGGAAGGGCCGGGTGTGGTGACTCAAGCCTGTAATCCCAGCACTTTGGGAGGCCGAGGCAGGTGGATCACTTGAGGTCAGGAGTTCAAGACCAGCCTGACCAACATGGCAAAAACCTGTCTCTACTCAAAACACAAAAATTAGCTGGTCGTGGTGGCAAGTTCCTGTAGTCCCCGCTACTCAGGAGGGTAAGGCAGGAGAATCAATTGAGCCCAGGAGGCAGAGGCTGCAGTGAGCCGAGATCATGCCACTGCACTCCAGTCTGGGCGAAAGGGCAATACTCTGTCTGAAAAAAAAAAAAAAAGCCTGGGCACAGTGGCTTATGCATCCAATCCCAGCATTGTGAGAGGCCGAGGTGGGTGGATCATTTGAGGTCAGGAATTCGAGACCAGCCTGGCCAACATGGTGAAACCCCGTCTCTACTAAAAATACAAAAATTATCCAGGCGTGGTGGTGCATGACTGTAATCGCAGCTACTTGGGAGGCTGAGCCAGGAGAATTGCTTGAACCCGGGAGATGAAGGTTGCAGTGAGCCAAGATCATGCCACTGCACTCCAGCCTGGGTGATGGAGTGAGACTCTGTCTTAAAAAAAAAAATTCGGGAAGATCAGGACACTGTTGGACCCCACCTTGGCCTCAGCCTCAGTGGGATTCCTTGTGGCAGCCAGTTCTCTTTTGCGCTTGATTCCTGACAGGCAGGTGGCCTGTCATGTATTATTGCCAGCATGCATCCACACTGACTCAGCTGAGAGCAAAGCAAAAAGCCCAGCCTAGTTGTCCCAGTGAGTCAGGCCAGCCTGGGCAAAGGAGGAGGCATCCTTACTAGGGACCATTGTAGCTCAGATGGCCAACCCCACCTTGTATGGATGGGGAGAGTGAGGTGCAGGGGAAAAGGGGTCTGGCACCCAGGCCACCTGGCTACCAACCTGTGCCTCCAGCTGCCTACCTCTGGTTCCTGCCAGTGGGCTACAACTGGCCCCAAATGGTTAAGGTCTGGAACTTGCAAACAGATTTTCATGGACTGAAGCCAGCCCACCAGAGTATTTTGTTTGTCTTATAGGAGGCTTACAAATACTTAGTAGTCAATATGTGTAAACTGGGAGATTCCTGTTAAAACCTGGAATTCTGGCTTCTTTTGTAAAAAGAAACAGGCAAGGCCAGGCGCGGTGGCTCACGCCTGTAATCCCAGCACTTTGGGAGGCCGAGGTGGGCGGATCACAAGGTCAGGAGATCGAGACAATCCTGGCTAACACGGTGAAATCCCGTTTCTACTAAAAATACAAAAATTAGCCGGGCGTGGTGGCGGGCGCCTGTAGTCCCAGCTACTCAGGAGGCTGAGGCAGGAGAATGGCGTGAACCCAGGAGGCGGAGCTTGCAGTGAGCCAAGATGGCGCCACTGCACTCTAGCCTGGGCGACAGAGCAAAACTCCGTCTCAGAAAAAGAAAGAAAGAAAGAAACAGGCAGGACAGGCCCACATTCCTGATCATCAAGATCACCTGAAGCCAGGCTCAACCTCCACCGGCCTCCTACAGGAGCAAGCTTCGGACCCTTGTCTGAGCCCGGGGATTTTTGCCTGAGTGGCTGTAGGCTGCAGGCAGTTGAGTTTATGCTGCTGGGATTGGCAGAATCCTTGGAGAGCTGTGCAGTCATGTTGGGTCCTCAGGTGGGGCCCTTCCTGCTGTCTTCAGGCCAGGCCCTGTGCAGGGCTCTGGGGCTCCTCCTCACCCGTGTGCAGCTCCTGACACCATTTATGGCCTCCACTGATTCACTGAGTCTTCTCATCAGCCCTCAGAGGCCACACAGGTGGGGAATTGGCAGCACTATGGGGGTGCGAGGGAAGTGGGACTTCCCCAAGGTCACAGCACCCATATGGGGCTGGGCTACTCTGGGTGGGGCTCCTGATCCACCTGTCCCAGGTCCAGGGGACAGGAGCAGCTCCGGAAGGCTGATTCATGCTCACGCTGTCATGGGAGGTTGACTCACAAAGGCAGCTGTGCAGCCAGGCACACCTGGGGCGGACCCCCAGCTTTGCCATTTACAAAACCTGTGGCATCAGGTGAGTCTTGGCTCTTTAGTCTCTTCCTGTCTCAAATGTGGAAAATGCAAAATGGTTTACAGGAAGCCTGTCAGCGTTCAATGCAACCGACATCGCAATAAAAGGTATATTAAATTATCAGCTCGGGGACTGTGCTATGCACTCGAAAAGTGGGAATAAAACAGATGTTGTCTTTGTAGGACAGCTGGCAAAACTGGTGTGATCTTGCCCCCCTGCCAGGGGACATTAGGCAATGTCTGAATATATTCTGATTGTCACAACTGGAGGGGCCGGGCACAGTGGCTTGTTCCTGTAATCCCAGCACTTTGGGAGGCCAAGGTGGGCGGATCACCTGAGGTCAGGAGTTCAAGACCACCCTGGCCAACATGGTGAAACCCTGTCTCTATTAAAAATACAAAAATTAGCCGGCTGTGGTAGCATGTGCCTGTAGTCCCAGCTACTCGGGAGGCTGCAGGAGAATCACTTGAACCTGGGAGGCAAAGGTTGCAGTGAGCTGAGATCATGCCATTGCACTCCAGCCTGGGCAACAGAGTGAGACTCAATCTCAAAAAAAAAAACAAAACCTGGAATGGGGACTGGTTACTCCTGGCATCAAGTGTATAGAGACTAGGAATGCTGCTAACCATCCTACAGTGAACAGGACAGCCCCCACAATAAAAACTGTATCCAGCCGGGCACAGTGGCTTACGCCTGTAATCCCAGCACTTTGGGAGGCCGAGGCAGGCGGATCACCTGAGGTCGGGAGTTCAAGACCAGCCTGACCAACATGGAGAAACCCTATATCTACTAAAAATACAAAGTTAGCTGGGTGTGGTGGTGCATGCCTGTAAACCCAGATATTGTGGAGGCTGAGGCAGGAGAATCACTTGAACCCGGGAGGCGGAGGTTGCGGTGAGCCGAGATCATGGCATTGCACTCCAGCCTGGGCAACAAAAGCAAGAAACTCCGTCTCAAAAAAAAAAAAAGAAAAGTGGCCAGGCGTGGTGGCTCCTGCCTGTAATCCCAGCACTTTGGGAGGCCGAGGAGGGCAGATCATGAGGTCAGGAGATGGAGAGCATCCTGGATAACATGGTGAAACCCTGTCTCTACTAAAAATACAAAAAAAAAAAAAAATTAGCCAGGTATGGTGGCGGGCGCCTGTAGTCCCAGCTACATAGGAGGCTGAGGCAGGAGAATGGCATGAACTCGAGAGTTGGAGCTTGCAGTGAGCCGAGATCGCGCCACTGCACTCCAGCCTGGGTGACAGAGCGAGACTCCGTCTCAATTAAAAAAAAAAAAAAGAGTATATCCAGCCCAAAATGTTAATCGTGTTGGGATTGAGAAACCCTCCTATAGCAGGACACACACATTTAAACCATATGATTACATGTATGTGCCTAAACACGTGAGAGGAAACACAGGCCGGGTGTGACCCAACGAAGTTCCCTATAGAAAGTGATGAGATCCACGCTGGATGTGAGGGGTGAATAGGAGTTACGAAAGTAATGAGGAAGAAAGTTGTTCTGAGTAAGAGGAACAGCAAAGGCAAAGATTTGGAGGCTAGAAAAAGAGCCTGGGCCAGGCGCAGTGGCTCACACCTGTAATCCTAGTACTTTGGGAGGTTGAGGCGGGCAGATGGCTTGAGGTCAGGAGTTTGAGGCCAGCCTGGCCAACATGGCAAACCCCATCTCTACTAAAAATACAAAAAATTAGATGGGTGTGGTGGCATGCCCTTGTAGTCCCAGGTACTCAGGAGGCTGAGGCAGGAAAATCGCTGATTCCAGGGAGGCAGAAGTTGCAGTGAGCCGAGATTGCCGTACTGCACTCAAGCCTGGGCAACAGAGCAAGACCCTGTTTCAAAAAAAACAAAAAAACAAAAACAAAAAACAACCAAACAAAGGAAAAGAGCCTTTTTTTTTTTTTTTTTTTTTTTTTTGAGATGGAGTCTTCCTCTGTCACCCAGGCTGGAATGCAGTGGCATGATCTTGAAGAGCCCAATATTTTTAAGGAAGTAAACTTTCTTGATGTGACTGGAATGCAGAGTATAAGGAGGGAAGTGGCAATAGGTCACATTAAGGAGCTGATACTTTATCCGGGGAGTTGAGGGACGTAATTGAAGGATGGAACAGGCTGCAGCATGGGTAGATTTGCTTCTGAAGACCCTCCTCAGCAGGGCCTGGAGGCAGGAGGCCAGTAAGGAGTCTGCTGTGGGTATCATGGGTGAGAGAGAACATGGGAGTGGGGGAGGGAGGAAGAGCATCTTCAGAACAAGATGTGAGAAGAGAGACAGTGGGTGGGACCAAGGAAGGCATCCAAGTGTCCAGCTTGGGTAACTGGGAATGAAAGTGCCTCTCCCAGAGTTCCACTGCAGCAGGGAGCAAGATAGACAAGGTCCCAGAGCCAAAGATCAACCAGTGAGGAAAACAAGCAACTCAGCCGGGCACGGTGGCTCACGCCTGTAATCCCAACACTTTAGGAGGCCAAGGCGGGTGGATCACTTGAGGTCAGGAGTTCGAGACCAGCCTGGCCAACATGGTGAAACCCCGTCTCTACTAAAAATACAAAGATTAGCCAGGCATGGTGGCGGGCGCCTGTAATTCCAGCTACTCAGGAGGCTGAGGCAGGAGAATCGCTTGAACCTGGAAGGTGAATCTTGCAGTGAGCCAAGATCGCGCCACTGCACTCCAGCCTGGGTGACAGAGCAAGACTTTGTCTAAAAAAATAAATAGGCCAGGCGCGGTGGCTCATGTCTGTAATCCCAGCACTTTAGGAGGCTGAGGTGGGCGGATCACCTGAGGTCGGGAGTTCAAGATCAGCCTGACCAACATGGAGAAACCCCGTCTCTACTAAAAATACAAAATTAGCTGTGCATGGTGGTGCATGCCTGTAATCCCAGCTACTCGGGAAATTGAGGCAGGAGAATCGCTTGAAGGAATTGCTGAGGTGGAGGTTGCAGTGAGCCAAGATCGCACCACTGCACTCCAGCCCGGGCGACAGAGCGAGACTCTGTCTCTAAAAAGAAAGAGAGAGAGGGAGAGAGAGGAAGGGGAGGGGAGGGGAGGGGGGAAGGG
Source organism: Pan paniscus (assembly GCF_029289425.2). Taxonomy (NCBI): domain Eukaryota; kingdom Metazoa; phylum Chordata; class Mammalia; order Primates; family Hominidae; genus Pan; species Pan paniscus. The sequence goes on along the minus strand of NC_073260.2, from coordinate 11,297,342 downwards.
AGGGGAGGGGAGGGGGGAAGGGAGGGGAGGGGAGGGGGGAGGGGAGGGGGGAGGGGAGGGGAGGGGGGAGGGGAGGGGAGGGGAGGAGAGGGAAAGGGAGAAGAAGGGAGGGGAAGGGAAGAGAAGGGAAGGGAGGGAGGAGGGGAGGGAAGGGAAGGAGCGACTCCAGGTAGCATGAGAGTTAGAGATAGGACGTCCAGGGGGCCATGGGCATGGGCAGCAGTGAGAGCTAGCCTGGACCGGTGGGAGCTGGAAAAAGACCTCTTGAGGAAATAAGCAGAGCCCTGGAGGCTACCCAGGAGCTGGGCAGGGGAAGAGGTGGGGCAGGGAACCAGCACATTCTGGCACAGCCTCTAGGGCTCTGCCACCGGACAGACCATTTTGAGAACCACATCCCCCTCTGTAAACCTCCATACTGAAGTTAGTTCATCATCTCTAACCAAAAGACTGGGTTTGTCCCTGCCGGTTCCTCCCAGCAGGCACTCTTTCGCACCCTCTGAGAACCTCGACTGATTGGTCTAGAATTTCTGCAAGGGTCAGGAAGGCAGTTCAGGGAGATTTCCAAGCAAGGCATGTGAGTGAGCCGTCTTAGGGGTAGAGGCCCAGCCCCAGTGGGGCAGGTCCAGCTGCCACTGAGAAAAGGACAAGCTGTTCCTTCTGGGACCTGATCAAATTGCAAAATCATGAGCAAATAAATGATCATTGTTTTCAGCCACTAAGTTTCAAGTTGGCTTGTTACACAGCAAAGACAACTGAAGCAAGCAGCTACTGGTGTTGAGCACCTGCTGTGTGTCCCCCACTGTGTTCTGTGTTCTGTGAGCAACAGCTTGTTAACTTCACCCATCCTCCTTATCAGAGAAGGATTTTTAGAGAAATTAAATAATCCCATCCTAGAGCACAGTCAGGAAGTTAGAGACAGGCAGACTCTGAAGCCCCCACATTTACTTGTGAGGAGCCTGGCTCCTGGCCACAAGCCTACATGCGATCTCTCAGTCCCAACCAGAAGCAATGACAAAGGCTGAGCCTGGCAGGCCTCAGTGGGGTGGCAGGAGGGGGCAGCTGCCCTCCCCACACCAGACTTGAGACACAACCAGTGAGTTGCAGTCATGGAGTCAGCTCCCCAGCCGGTCATGCCCTTGCACATACTGCAGACCCAGCCCAGGTGCCTCTATTCGGTGGCCCCCATCAGGGGGTCTCAACTGAAGCCTTACCCAGGTGCCTCTGCCAGGACCTCCTGGCAGGAGTGTGGAGTGTGGGGAATCTTTTCTTTCCTTTTTTTTTTTTTTGGAGACAGAGTCTCGCTCTGTCGCCCAGGCTGGAGTGCAGTGGCGTGATCTCAGCTCACTGCAACCTCTGCCTCCCGGGCTAAAGTGATTCTCCTGCCTCAGCCTCCTGAGTAGCTGGGATTATAGGCCCCTGCCACCACTCCCAGCTAAGTTTTGTATTTTTAGTAGAGACAGGGTTCACCATGTTGGCCAGGCTGGTCTCGAACTCCTGGCCTCAAGTGATTCACCTTCCTTGGCCTCCCAAAGTGCTGGGATTCCAGGTATGAGCCACTGTGCCTGGCCTAATTTTTGTATTTCCCTCTTTTTTAAATTTTTATTATTATTTTTTTCTGGGTAGAGACAGATTTTTGCCATGTTGCCCAGGCTGGTCTCAAACTCCTGGGCTCAGGAGATCCTCCTGATTTGGCCTCCCAAAGTGCTGGGATTACACAAGCCCAGCCAGTGAAAGGAATCTTGAACACTCTTTACTATCAGTAATTTTCCACTCCTAGCCCTTCTCCCTCTTGTCCCCCTCTGACCCCCACCAAGGCCATAAAACAGCAGGAGTCTTTTTTTCCTGAGGATTCCCTCAGCAGTGAGAAGACACCCCCTTGTGTAATACATCTCACCCTTACCTGGTGCTGTCCTGTGGGGAAAAAAATGGAACATAAGGGGAGTGGCGTTTTCTCCTCTTGCTTACGCCAGCATAGTAAGCAATTACAGGCTTCACTGTTACTTTCACTGTAGCCTGTTGTCTTCATGGATTAAGGTAAGGGGACAGCTCAGCAGTCTCCAACTTGCGCACCCGCCTCTTTCAGAGCAATTGCAGCCACAGCCTCCTGGCGGTGGCCTCTTCCCTGTACTGGCCTTGGTTCCCATGTCCCCAGTCAGCCTTAAGTCCTTCCCACTCTGCTTTCTGTGCCCCTGCCACCTTCTAGTTCCAGGGTCGCATCCTTTGTAATCCCATTCAAACCACAGAACTCCCATTGTGACATCAAGACTTGGTAGTTACCACTTCGGATTATCGGCCACTGTAATGACGATGACAGCAGCTGTATTTATTGAGCATGAGCTATTCCCAGCACTGCCTTGTAGATCTGTTGGGCAAGCATTATTGAAGAAAGAACTGGCCGGATGCCACGGTTCACACCGTAATCCCAGCACTTTGGGAGGCCGAGGCAGGAAGATGACTTGAGCCCAGGAATTCGAGACTACCTGGCTGACCTGGCAAAACCCAGTCTCAACAAAAAATACAAAAGTTAGCTGGGCATAGTGATGGGCTCCTGTGGTCCCAGCTACTAGGGAGACTGAGGTGGAAAGATCTCTCGAGCCCAGGAGGTCAAGGCTGCAGTGAGCCATGATTGTGTCACTGCACTCCAGCCTAGGCAACAGAGTGAGAACTTGTCTCAAGACAAATAAACAAAAAAAGAAAGTACTCTCCCCTAAAATACAGTTTACAAAGCATGCCTTTCCAAAAGGCTATCAAAAGGGTTTAAAATATAAAAGGTTTGGGAGGCTGAGGCAGAAGAATTGCTTGAACCAGGGAATCAGAGGTTGCAGTGAGCCGAGATCGTGCCACAGCACTCCAGTCTGGCGACAGAGCAAAAAAAAAAAAAAAGGAATACTAACACAAGCTGCCTCTAGGCCTCATTTGATCTAGACACTACTCCTCCCGGTCAGGTCAGGCTCAAATCATCTCTAGGTGACCTCAAATCTTACTGGCAGCAAGGTCAGAGTAGTTAAGAACAGTAGCTAACAGCATGGGCTACGTTGGGTAATAAGGTAGCTGTGGGACTTTAGGCAAATTGTTAATCCTCTCTGATTCTCAATGTCCTCACCTGCAAACAGAACAATGTTAGTGCCTACTTCCTGGGGCTGTTGCAAGGAGTCAATGAGATAATGCTTATAAGGCCTCAGTAGACTAGGGGCTCAATAATTGTTAGTTGTTTTTTTTTTTTTTTTTTTTTTTTTTTTTTTTTTTGAGACGGAGTCTCGCTGTGTTACCAGGCTAGAGTGCTGTGGCGCAATCTCGGCTCACTGCAACCTCCAACTCCCTGGTTCAAGGGATTCTTCTGCCTCCACCTCCCACGTAGCTGGGATTACAGGCATGCGCCACCATGCCCGGCTAATTTTTGTATTTTTAGTAGAGATGGGGTTTCACTATGTTGGCCAGGATGGTCTCGATCTCCTGACCTCGTGATCCGCCCGCCTCAGCATCCCAAAGTGCTGGGATTACAGGCATGAGCCACCGCACCCGGCCAATAATTGTTAGTTTTTAATTTTTTTTTTTTTTGAGATGGCGCCTTGCTCTGTTCCCCAGGCTGGAGTGCAGTGGCGCGACCTCGGCTCACTGCAAGCTCTGCCTCCGGGGTTCACGCCATTCTCATCCTGTATTTAAATATATATATTGCATATATGTAAAGATAGGGTCTTGCTATGTTGCCCAGGCTGGTCTTGAACTCCTGGGCTCAAGTGATCCTCCCATCTTGACCTCCTCACCTTGGATTACAGATGTGAGCCACCACACCTGTTCCAATTTTTTTTTTTTTTTTTTCAGACGGAGTTTTGCTCTTGTTGCCCAGGCTGGAGTGCAGTGGTGTGATCTTGGTTCACTACAACCTCCACTTCCTGGCTTCAAGTGATTCTCCTGCCTCAGCCTCCCAAGTAGCTGGGACTACAGCAGCCTGCAACCACGCCCGGCTAATTTTTTGTATTTTTAGTAGAGACGGGCGGGGTTTCATCGTGTTAGCCAGAACGGTCTCGATCTCCTGACCTTGTGATCCGCCCGCCTCGGCCTCCCAAAGCGCTGGGATTACAGGCGTGAGCCACCATGCCTGGCCAATAATTGTTAGTTTTTATTGTTACTAAATACTGGTGAGAGTGATAGCTATGCCCAGGAATACTGAGATCCCTCCAGAAGGAAGGCCAGTCTTATTTAAAGGAGTATCCCTGCTTGGCAGGACTTCCCAACTGTTCAGCAGAAACTCCAGAGAAGCAGTCATCCTTGGTGCAGGATCCGGATTCCAGCTGAGTTTAAGTCTTCCAGTCTCTGAGCCAAGGTTCTTAACCGGCCTGGAGTAGTGGCTCATGGCTGTAATCCCAACACTTTGGCAGGCAGAGGCAGGAGGAACACTTGAGCCCAAGAGTTGGAGACCAGCTTGGGCAACATGGTGAAACCCCATCTCTACCAAAAAAAAAAAAAAAAAAAAAATTAGCTGAGTGTGGTGGCGCATGCCTGTAGTCCCAGCTACTCGAGAGGCTGAGGTGGGAGGATCAGTTGAGCCCAGAAGGTCAAGGCTACAGTGAGCTGTGATCCTGCCACTGCACTCCAGCCTAGGTGACAGAGTGAGATCATGGTTTTTTTTTGTTTTTTGAGACAAGAGTTTCACTCTTGTTGCCCAGGCTGGAGTGCAGTGGTGCGATCTCAGCCTCCCGGGTTCAAGCAGTTCTCCTTCCTTAGCCTCCCCAATAGCTGGGATTACAGGCATGTGGCACCATGCCCAGCTAATTTTTGCATTTTTAGTAGAGACAGAGTTTCTCCATGTTGGTCAGGCTGGTCTCAAACTTCTGACCTCAGGTGATCCACTCACCTCGGCCTCCCAAAGTGCTGGGATTACAGACATGAGCCACCGCCAACTGGCCAAGACCCTGTCTTTTTTTTTTGAGACAGGGTTTCTTGTTGCCCAGGCTGGAGTGCAATGGCGTGATCTCAGCTCACTGCAACCTCAGCCTCCCGGGTTCAAGCGATTCTCCTGCCTCAGCCTCCCAAGTAGCTAGGATTACAGGTGCCCGCCACCACACCCAACTAATTTTTTGTATTTTTAGTACAGACGGAGTTTCACCACGTTGGCCAGGCTTGTCTCGAACTCCTGACCTCGTGATCCACCTGCCTCGGCCTCCCAAAATGCTGGGATTACAGAGATGAGCCACCACACCTGGCCAGATCCAGTCTTTAAAAAAAAAAAAAATTCTTAACCTTCAGAAAATATCAGGATTACTGAGGGCTTGTACTGAGGGCTTGTTTACAATGCATAGAGTCCTCCCTCCAGGTTTTGAGTGAGGCCTGCGATTGGGTATATTTAACAAATGGCTCAGGTAATTCTTTTTTTTTTCTTTTTTTTTTTTTTTTTTGAGACGGAGTCTTGCTCTGTCGCCTGAGCTGGAGTGCAATGGCATGATCTTGGCTCACTGCAACCACTGTCTCCCGGGTTCAAGTGATTCTCCTGCCTCAGCCTCCTGAGTAGCTGGGATTACAGGTGCATGCCACCATGCCTGGCTAATTTGTGTATTTTTAGTAGAGACAGGGTTTCACCATGTTGGTCAGGCTGGTCTCGAACTCCTGACCTCGTGATCCGCCCACCTTGGCCTCCCAAAGTGCTGGGATACAGGCATGAGCCACAGTGCCTGGCCTGCCTCAGGTAATTCGTAAGAGTCCCAAACACTGCCTTAAACCAGGAATAGACTGACTTCTACTGTAAATGGGTCAGAGAGTAAACACCTTTGGCTTCGTGGGCCAGATGTCTCTGTAACTACTCAACTCTTGCTTTGGTGGTACAAAAAAAAAAAAAAGCCACAGGTTCATAAATGAATGGGTGTGGCTGTGTTCCAATACAATTTTATTTATAAAAATAGGTGGTGAGCCCGATTTGAGTTTGTGGGCCATGGTCTGCCAGTCCCTGGTTCTCTTCTATATATAAGCAATAAAGACACAGAGATGTGTGTATAAAAAAGTGATATGTCTTTAATTTAAAACTATGACCCGGAAATAACTAGTCAGTTTAAGTGATCCAGACTTCCTCTTCATACCCAAATGGAACAGACACAATATTGGCTCAGATTTCCAACCCCAGAAAAAAACCAAACCAAGTCCTCAGGAAGTCCCTGCAGCGACCTTGCTGGGGCCATCAGACCGCACAGAGTGGAGGTGCCCAAGCTGCTGGGCTGCTCTTAATCCAGCCACACTGAGAAGAGCTTTCCTTCTACCAGCAACTCCCTCGCTGGGTCCGATATCCCCCTTCACCTCCCTTTTAGCTGGCACTGCACGAATGCCTCCACAGAGAGGCTGACAGTACAGCAGTCACCTCCCAGCTGTCTTCAGTGCATCTTCAGGGCCACCTTCCTGTGGTCACAATAGAGGAGCTGAGCATTCTAAACGTTCGTGCCCAGGAGGGCGGCATCTTCTCTTTTTAGCTGAGGTCTGGAGCCCTGAGTTGTAACCATTGGTCATATGTGGCTGAGGCACCGGCAGCAAATCGCCAAACTTGGGAAACGATCTGGGGAGATGCAAGGGCCTTGGTAATTGATGGTGAGTCTGAAAATGAAACAGACAAATGGCATCTGGGTAAAATCCTTACAGACATCTCAGAAGAGAAAGTGTAAAGATGGAACAGGGAAAAGCACCTCCTTCAGCACTCCAAGGCTCTGCCTGCTCTTCCCTGAGCATAGAATCCAAAGGGTCCCATTTGTTTTTTTGTTTTTTTCTTTGTTTTTTTTTTTTTGAGACAGAGTCTCGCTCTGTCGCCAGGCTGGAGTGCAGCGGTGCAATCTCGGCTCACTGCAACCTCCGCCTCCTGGGTTCAAGCGATTCTCCTGCCTCAGCCTCCCGGGTAGCTGGGACTACAGGTGTGCGCCACCACGCCCAGCTAATTTTTGTGTTTTTAGTAGAGACGGGGTTTCATCATGTTGGCCAGGATGGTCTTGATCTCTTGACCTCATGATCCACCCGCCTCGGCCTCCCAAAGCGCTGGGATTACAGACTTGAGCCACCTCGCCCGGCCAGGGTCCCACTTCTTAGGTCAGCTTTGCCTTTTCCTCCTCCTACATTCAGGGTCAATTATGGCTTTGGATTCACTCAGCCACTCAGAGGGAGTCTCAAGAGAACAGAAGGCACTGAGCGGTGTGGCAGGGGAAGAGTCCAGCATGTGATGCTCAGCAGGGCTTTTTTTGCACTGAATTTTGGAAATGTGGAGTCAGCAGAGAGGAAAGGAGGATGGGTGTGGCCACAGGGCAGCCCTCCTGGAGGCCTTCCTAGGAGGGGTTCACACACAGAATAAATACAACTGGCTGGATGCAAGCCTCCGCACAAAGCCAACAGGTCACTCAGACCCACTGCAGTGGGGCAGCAAGCTTCCACACTAGTTGGCTTTCTCGAAAATTTACAGCATCCAAAGCTTGACCTGAGTCAAAAGCTCTAGGGACAAACCACCAAAGGGCTGCCCAGAGATGCTGTTGAAAACCAGAGAGTGGCCAAACCGTCCCCACCATACACAGCATTCCTGAGCCAGACTGGCTGCACACTGCATGTATTACGGAGGCGTCCCAGCGCACTACCTAACAAGGGCCTGCGCTGTGCCTGGGGTGGGGTCGGGGGACAGCACAACAGTCATTGGAGTCCCCTGAGAACCGAGGCACAGTGAGGAGAAAAGGGTGGGGTTTCCTCCTCAGGCTCAGTCACACTACCTCCCAAAGGAGGAAGATATTATTGCTCAACTGCCAGCATCAGTGACATTACCCTACTCGAAAGGATGGCACCTGGGGTTGGGCAGCTCAGTAGAGACCCAGGCTGGGTGACGGCCCCCAGTGACAGCCCGTTGTGTTGTTCCTTACAGTTGTCCAAGACCAAGGCTGGGTCATGTCACAAGCCGGGGGTCATGACAACACATGTCCCATCACATGCACACATGACCCCCCTGCTAACCAATCTTCTGGATCTTAGCAAGGCAGCTCAAGTAGGGGGAGTACGAGTTTGGGTCCCAGGAGCCCAACAAATTCCTCTTCTCAAAAACAGTGCAACCCCTAAGCGTTTATTAAAGAGGGAGCTGTGCACGCGGCCGGTCTAAGGCCAAGGCCAATCACAGGACCCACTTACGAGTCCATGGAGTTTTCATCCCATCATGGCAGAAGGCTGGCCTGACCCCTGCCCTCACTGGATGATGCTGTCTGGCTGCCCATTCTGGGCCACCTGCCCAGGGTCAGAGGCGGGGGCCGGGTTAGCTGTGTTGCTCTGCAGGTAGCGGCGGAAATCTTTGATCATAGGCCGGAGGACCTGGATGAGGACGCTCAGGGCAGCCTGTGTGCCCTCCATGGCCTGGGCCTGGCGCTCCTGGGCACAGGCCTGCACTTCCTGGGAGCGGCGGATCATCTGCAGTAGGTCGTTCTGCTGTTCCAGGTGCTGTGCGATCTCCTTCACATGCAGGTTGGTGACCCGTTGCTCCTGTATCAGCTTGGCGGAGTTGAGAGCAATGCGGCTCTTGAGCGCTTGCGGCTTGACCGACGTGTCTGCATGCTGGGCCATCATGTCCACAGGGGCCTCCGGTGGCAGAGGTGGGGGCGCCTCAGCCGTGCAGTACTCCACCACGCCCTCCTCCAGCGTGTGATAGGTGGTCTCTGTGGGGACTGCAGGGTAGAAAGAACAGAGGCCAAGGGAGGTCACTTTCTGGAAGGAATAAAGCTGGCTGTATGGGGTGGGGAGGAGGCCATAAAGTCCTGTCCTGGAGGGACATAAAGGGGAATCCAGGCCTCCCCTGGCTGCATAGCTATTCACATATAAATCTAGAATCTAAGGGGTTCAGAATCTTAATCTACTTGGTAATCAAAGGGCCAGCCCTGGATCTGGCAAAAGCAAAGATGTTGATCATAATACTAGCAAAACTTTTAGAGCAACTACTACATGTCAGGCACTTTGTACTCATTAGCTCAACAAATCCTCAAAATGACACCAAGAGGTTGGTGCTGTCATCTTCATTTTTCAGAGATGAGGAAACAGACTGAGAAATGTAGAATGACTTGCTAAGGTCACAGAGCTCATTCAGCAGAGCCAAGAGGCAAACCCAGGTCTCCCCAACAGCTGAGCCCGATGTGCTCCTGACCTCCACACTGGGCTGCTCCTAGCTAAGAAAGGCACCCCCGGCCGGGCGCGGTGGCTCACGCTTGTAATCCCAGCACTTTGGGAGGCCGAGGTGGGTGGATTACCTGAGGTCAGGAGTTCGAGACCAGCCTGACCAACATGGAGAAACCCCGTCTCTATTAAAAATACAAAATTAGCCGGGCATGGTGGCGCATGCCTGTAATCCCAGCTACTTGGGAGGCTGAGGCAGGAGAATCACTTGAACCTGGGAGGCAGAGGTTGCAGTGAGCCGAGATCATGCCATTGCACTCCAGCCTGGGCAACAAGAGCAAAACTCCATCTCATAAAAGAAAGAAAGAAAGAAAAAGAAAGGCACCCCAGAGGCTGGGTCACATGCTCTCTGTGGTACCATGCAGCAGGCATCTTGGGTGGGACTCTACACACGCTCTTTGCAGCCACATTAGTCCTACCTCCTTTGATGCTTTCTGCTTTTTTTTTTTTTTTTTGAGACAGAGTTTTGCTCTTTTGCCCTGTTACCCAGGTTGGAGTTCAGTGGCACGATCTCGGCTCACTGCAACTTCTGCCTCCCAGGTTCAAGTGATTCTTGTGCCTCAGATCCCGAGTAGCTGGGACTACAGTCGCCCACCTCCAAGCCTGGGTAATTTTTGTATTTTTAGTAGAGACAGGGTTTCACCATATTGGCCAGGCTTGTCTCGAACTCCTGACCTCCAGTGATCTGCCCACCTCAGCCTCCCAAAGTGCTGGGATTACAGGAGTGAGCCACCATGCCGGCCCTTTGATGCTTTCTTGACTTGACTTCCTAGGCCCCTATGGCAAAGCAGAAAAGGAGGTGGGAATGGGGCAGCAGTAGCTAAAGTACCCAGTCAATGTCTCCCTGTCTGTCATCATCTGGGTCAATCCGATACTTAAACATCCTTCCTGTTCCAGAACAGCATCTGACTTAGACCCGTGTTTGTCCCCCTTACCCCACCCCAGTGTATTCTTGAGAAATACGCATTGTGAGGGGATGGCACTCGCACATCCACCCAACTCCCCCAACCCCCACTGAGAATCACTGAATGATCCAGCTCACAGTCATCACAAACGAGCAGAGGTAACAGGGCACAAACTCTTCTTTGAACTAAAAAATCCAACCAAAGTTAGTTCTGTTGTCATTCCTGAGAACCACGGAAAGGATCCTGGCTGGGCTGTTTGGGCCTCCGCGCATGTGGGAGAGGTCAAGCTCCTCCACCCTTCAACACCAATGTCAGCTATGTGTCCTTATGCCACCAAGAAGCCCCCTTCCTCTTCCGGGGCCTTAGGTTTTCCCAACTGATGGTGAAGCTATTCCTATATGTGTCATCTCTGTCCTACTAGAACATAACTGGCCTGTATTTTAGACAACTTGGTAATCCCAGTGCCCAGCACAGGGTTTGGTACAGAGTAAGTGCTAATGTTTGATGAATGAATGAATGAATGAATGAATGGAGTAGATTAACACCAGGAACCATGAGGCTCCTGAGCAGCACCTGATGAAAGATCCCCCACACTGAAAACAGAATCCAGAATCGTTGTCTCACTTGGGCAGTATTATTCCCATCAATTTTTTCAACAAATATGGCCTGGCTGTCTACTACAAGCCGGGCCCTGTGAAAAGTCCTGTGGGGATACAGACACGGTCTCTTGTTTTCAAGGACCACCCAGTTCGGCAAGTGGAGGTAAGTCATGGACAAACATGGTGGCAATGCTCAGTGGCGAGCTATCCAGCACGTCAGAAGTCCAGCCCACGTGCTGAGGAAGTCCCAAAGAGAGCAAGATCACTTCTGTCTGGGTGCTGCTCTTGGAAGGCCTCATGGTCTTCCAAGACCCCCATCTGACCTCTGACCCTTGGCAGCCAACCTTCCCCAGGCCACCCCAGAGCTTGCTGGCCCTTCCCACTTATGCACGCCGCCTGGGCAGGAGAGGTCACTCACTCTGTGTCAGGGTGACCGTGGCTGCGGCTGCGGTGGCCGAGGGTCCGAGGGCCACAGGGTGGATCTCTGTGGTGCTGGGCAGGCTGATGATGGTGGCCTCGCCCAGCAGGTTGCAGATACGTTGTTGCATGGGGGTCAGCAGCACTGGGGCTACAGGTGGGCCACCGCCGCCACTGCCACCGCCTGTCCCAGGCCCCCCAGCTCCGTCCTCCTCAGTGGGCCCCGGCGCCTCACCACCCTCCACGGCGGCCCGGACCTGGGCAACCTTGCGACGGACCTCGGTCTTGAGGTCAGACCACTTCTTCTTGACCTCAGGCAGCTCTCTGCGGCAGGTGGCCACGGCGTTGACCCTTCTCAGGATGCCGTGCCAGGCCGCGCTCTTGGCGGCCAGGGGGACCCCGGCGTTGAAGTGGTTCACCAGCAGGTGCTTCTTCAGCTCCAGCTCCTCCACGATGATCTCCACCTCCCGCTCCGAGAAGTTCATCTTCCTTTTCTTGGCTGGGACGGCCATGGCCTCTCCCCTCCCCTCTTTTTAAAGAAATTATAATCCCCTCAAGCGCCCCAATTCCCCTTCTCTTCTTCCTCAGCCTCGCCCCTCACCCACCCCCTACAGGGGATAGGCCAGGCTTGCTCGAGGCCAAGCACTAGGCCTTTGGTAACCCCCCTCGCTACGCAAAGTGCGTAGAGCCCAGCCCCGACCCGCCCGGCCGCTGCCAGCCAGCAGCGTAATGGCTTCCTGAATCTGCCTCTTCCGCCGAGGTGTGCGGAGATCCGCCCACTTCCCCTCTTCCCGCCTCCCAGCGCTTCTCCGGGAAAACCGGCCTTCCCGGTTGGTAGCTGCTCAAATATCACGTCGATCACTGGTTCTTTCGATCTGTCGCTCAGCTAAAGAGCACGCCTGCTTACTGTAATTCGCCTGATCATTGGTCTAAAATTGTGTCCGTCGCCCAGATCGCCCCGCCTACCTAACCTTTATTCACTTCCATTGGAAAATCGTTCTGTCGTTCAATTGTCAGTATTATGACTATTAAGCCGTTAAATTCAGCTATTTTATTGGTGGTTTAGGGAGTTAGATTACCAAAACCCTGCTTCCTGAGGATACTTAGTGCTTTCGGCCGTGAGCCATGGGTCAATTAATTTTTAATTCCTCCCACCGGCACAAACTCTGCCTCGCAACTGCAGTTCACAAATGCTCTCACACAAATCCTATTTCCCACCGGAGGCTACGATCTCTCCGTACACTACCGCTCCTCCCATCCTTAAGATCCCGCAGTCTAAACAGAGTTAGTTCATCAATGGAAACTGGACACGGGGCCTTCCGCCTGCCAATCACATTACTCATGCCCATCGCTGCGTGATTTTCTCTCTCTTGGCCCCCGGCTCAGCCAATCCCCGCCTCCCTCAGTTTGAATCGGCCCCAGGCGGAGCCGGGTGACCCCGCCCACCCCATTGATCCGGGTAGTCCGTGGCGCGTGGGCTGTCCTTAGACAGGCTCCGCCCCTCCCGGCTCCCCATCCGAGCCTGTGACTGGCCTTCGGTGCGCCCGGGGGAGTGGCCGGCGAGGCGGGGCGAGGCGGGGCGAGGCGGGGCGCGGAGGGGCGGGGCTCCCGGAAGCCGCCCCTCCCGCCAGCTTGCCGGCGTCTCCGAGCCCGCGCTCCCAGCTGCAGAGCGCCTGGCTTGCCTCCCGCGCGGTCACCGCCGGCCCGCCGCCCCCGCTCCCGCCCGCGCCCGGAGCCCCTGCCTCGCGCCCGATGGTGAGCAGTGTGTTGTGCCGCTGTGTGGCCTCCCCGCCGCCGGACGCCGCCGCCACCGCCGCCTCTTCGTCTGCCTCATCGCCGGCGTCCGTGGGGGACCCCTGCGGCGGCGCTATCTGCGGGGGCCCGGACCACCGGCTGCGCCTGTGGAGACTCTTTCAGACGCTCGACGTCAACCGGGACGGCGGCCTGTGTGTCAACGACCTGGCGGTGGGGCTGCGGCGCCTGGGACTGCACCGCACCGAGGGCGAGCTCCAGGTAGGCTGCGCGCGTCCTCAGCACTGGCGGGGAGGGAGCCCCTCGAGGGCCGGGTGACAGGTCTCGGGGGACGGCCCCTTGGGCTGGGCGGAACCCCCACTGTCCAGAGGAAGGGTGCCCCCTGACTCACTGAGGGACACCCCACTTATGCCCTGGTGGGAGCAGGGCTCCTTCCTGACTTCTTTGGGTGCTTGAACCGGGTTCTTCGTGGACACAGGTGGGCATCCTATGGGCTTTCTGATGGGCGAAAAGCCCTTTCTTGCCCAGAGTAGAACGCTAGGTCTCAGGAGTGTGCCTTTGTCACCTCCTGACCTCAAGGCCAAGCTGGACGCTCCCTTCACCCAAGGATGGGTTCATCCATCAGTCCCCAGCAGCACCCCCTACTTTCCCTCTCGTTTCCATGCCAGCCGTGGGCCCTGATCTGGTTCCTCTCAGGAACATGTGGGAGTTGAAAAAAAAAGTGGTATTGGGGTTTCAGGCTGATCCGTGTGGACGTTGGCGGCGAAGACTGACAGTTCTCATGGTTTAGGCTCATCTCCATTGCCCTGTTTATCCAGAAAATGGGATCGTGATCCCCGCGGGGTTGGAGTGTGGACGGAGTGAAAGAAGCTGGGGGAAATTTTTTTTCTAAAAGTCAAAGCGAGATTGTTACTATTGTGGGCTCTTGGCCGAGGTGTGGGCATAGGGGCGCAGAGAAATGGTCATCCCTGGGCCTGCCAGGAAGAGAAGTGCTGGCCTTTCTGTATGAGAACCTCAGAGCAGAGGCTGTTTCTTTCCCTTCTCTCTCTTCCCCCTTCAGTCTGACTTGGCAGGTGTAGCTGCCATTTTCCCAAGTATTTCATTTACTGTAGCTTAGCCTGATTTACAGCCTGGAATAGGACTCCTGAGTACTTTACCTAAGAACCTGTTTCACTGCTGAGTTAGTATGGTCCATTTGTACACATGACAATTAGAGAATCTCATAGCCAAGTATGAAAAGAATCTGGTAAACCGCCAATGAATTAAACCAATTTGTTGGGTGGGTGTACATAGGTGTTGTTAACTCATGTTCAAGATTCTTGGATCAACATCCAAGGTATTTAGCGCTAAGTATTAGGATCAGCCTAGGAGGACCAAGAGTAACACTACGCAAGATAGAATGGCTGAGTTAAGTCCAGGAGATTTAGAGACAAGTTTTTTTTGTTTGTTTGTTTTGAGACGGAGTCTGGTTCTGTCTCCCAGGCTGGAGTGCATTGGTGCAATCTTGGCTCACTGCAGCCTCCGCCTCCTGGGTTCAAGAGATTCTCCCGCCTCAGCCTCCCCAGTAGCTGGGATTACAGGCATGTGCCACCACACCCAGCTATTTTTTTTTTTTTTTTTTTGAGACAGTCTCACTCTGTCACCCAGGCTCAAGTGCAGTGGTGCGATCTTGGCTCACTGCAAGCTCCACCTCCCGGGTTCACGCCATTCTCCTGCCTCAGCCTCCCTAGTAGCTGGGACTACAGGTGCCCGCCACCATGCCCAGCTAATTTTTTTTTTTTGTTTGAATTTTTAAGAGAGATGGGGTTTCACCATGTTAGCCAGGATGGTCTTGATCTCCTGACCTTGTGATCCGCCCGCCTCAGCCTCCCAAAGTGCTGGGATCAACAGGCGTGAGCCACCGCGCCCAGCCACCCAGCTAATTTTTGTATTTTTAGTAGAGATAGGCTTCCACCATGTTGGCCAGGTTGGTCTCGGGCTCCTGACCTCAGGTGATCCACCTGCCTCGGCCTCCCAAAGTGTTGGGATTACAGGCGTGAGCCACCGCACCCGGCTAGAGACAAGTTTTTTTTGTTTTGTTTTGTTTTGTAATGTTTCCAGTCAGTTTTACACAAAATAGTGTTGTGAACTGGAGATTTTCCTGTATGTATCTGATGAATACTCACTTGAAAAGGTAGAATGGCTGGCCGGGCACAGTGGCTCACGCCTGTAATCCCAGCACTTTGGGAGGCCAAGCCGGGTGGATCACCTGAGGTCAGAAGTTTGAGACCAGCCTGACCAATTTGGAGAAAACCCGTCTCTACTAAAAATACAAAATTATCGGGGAGTGGTGGCGCATGCCTGTAATTCCAGTACTCGGGAGGCTGAGGCAGGAGAATCGCTTGAACCCGGGAGGCGGAGATTGCGGTGAGCTGAGATTGCACCATTGCACTCCAGCCTGGGCAACAAGAGTGAAACTCCATCTCAAAAAAAAAAAAAAAGAAAAAAGAAAGAAAAGAAAAAATAGGAAGGCTAAACCCAGAGGGTTTCTGTTTCTGCTTTTGTGAACCTACCCACTTGGCATTGCTGCCAGGCACATTGAGAACGTCTGGCTGCGGGAGCATGTTAAATGTCTGCCCCATGCTTTGTGCATCAACTAGAGGCACAATGTTCTCGAGATTCAAGGCACATCTGATATTGATCCTAATCTGTTTTTTTAGTGGTGAATTTCTCGGGGCAAATAAGGAGAAAGTGATCATTTTTCTTTCTGGTTTTGAAAGAAAACTTTTATTAACCAAAGAGAGCCTAGCCCCTTGGGGTCACTTTGACTCTAAAATCTTTGACTCCGTGACAGATCTAAGTTCTATGATAGGAAGCATTTCTTTATTCTTTTGGTGTGTGGGTTTAGTATAGAATGTATTTCATTTATTTATCTATTATTATTATTACTTTTCTGAGATGGAGTTTCACTTTTGTTGCCCAAGCAGGAGTGCAATGGCATGATCTCAGCTCACTGCAACCTTTGCCTCCTGGGTTCAAGTGATTCTCGTGCCTCAGCCTCCCTGGGACTACAGGCACACTGGGACTACAGGCATGCACCACCACGCCCTGCTAATTTTTTTTTTTTTTTTTTTTTGTATTTTTAGTAGAAATGGGGTTTCACCATGTTGGCCAGGCTGGTCTCAAACTCCTGACCTCAGATGATCTGCCCGCCTCGGCCCCCCAAAGCACTGGGATTACAGGCGTGAGCTACCGCGCCTGGCCTATTTATCTATTTTATTTTTTTTTTTTGAGAAGCAGTCCGCTCTGTCGCCCAGGCTGGAGTGCGATGGTGTGATTTCACTGAAACCTCTGCCTCCTGGGTTCAAGCAGTTCTCCTGCCTCAGCTTCCTGAGTAGCTGGGATTACAGGCGCCCGCCACCATGGCCCGGCTAATTTTTGTACTATTAGGAGACAAGGGATTTCACCATGTTGGCCAGGCTGGTCTCGAACTCTTGACCTCAAGTGATCTACCCACCTCGGCCTCCCAAAGTTCAGGGATTACAGGCGCGAGCAACTGCACCAGGCAGTATAGACTGTATTTCTACTACTTTTTTGGCTTTTGAACAAATTCAGTTGTTATACAGCTTTGAGATCGGAAATAATTTATTAGCTCATTACCTGTAAAGGAGCACAAGTTAGTCCTGTGGGGAACGTTTGAAGTCTTGGAGAGAAGATCTGCCTTTTTGTAAATAACTGGGCAACAGGAAGACACCCTGCCTCTTGTACCCCCATACCACTTCCTGTTGAATTAGCATTAGTATTAACTGCCTACAGAAAAAGCAGTGCTGAGGCTTTGCAGAACTAGCAGGAGCCGAAAGAGAAATGTGGGGCCCTTTGGGTCAAAATGGGTCATCTGCCATGGGAATAGATGTTGAAGAACACATCAGACTTTGGAAGGTGCTTCCTATGGCCCATATGAAACCAGTGTGAGATGCTGGGGTTTGCACGGGAATCAGCTGTGAGTGCTTATCAGGGGGTGATGGGTAAACCCAGGCCATGTGACTTCACAAAGCCTCTTCTTAGCTTATAACAGTCTGGGTCAAGTTTTCTTTAAAAGTAAACCAGCAAGTTTTGCCATCTGCCTTTGTTTGAGAAGAGATGGGACACTCATAAAAATTGCTTAAAATGGAAGTGGGCAGAGAAACCGATGGCAGCCAGCCAGGGAAATTTTCTTTGTAAAGGGCATGTAAGCGAGAAGCTTGTTCTGGGACAAAAAAAGGGAAGAGTTCATTAAAGAAGAAAGAAAAAAGATGACGACAACAGTAGTGACTTTGGGAGATGAGACTCAGCCAGAGCTAATTATAGATTGCCTATTTAAGGCATTTTCATGTGACCAAATACAATCTGTGTCTTAAAACAAATTTAAAACATAGGTTAGAACTCAGGCAGCCAGTTAGAGGAAGAAAGCAAGCTGTGTTGTGTGTAAACAGTTGTCTCTTCAGCTGAGGCTTTGGGGCTCTTGTAAGGGGCTGGTGTTTATTGCAGGTGAGGTTCTAGATGAGCTGCAGTTTGCTCATTTAGAGACTGGCATCCACACCATCTCTTTTGAGCCCCACAAAAATTTGTTAAGTAAGCAAGTCAGTAAAATGATTTTCACTCCATTTTACTAGGGAAGGAACAATGGTTCAAAAAGACAGTGGAACAACCTCAAAGATCATTTGATCGCTAGGAAATTGGACCAGAGAAGGAATTGGAACCGTCTTCTGATTCCTGCTCCTCTCCTCCTTAACACAGTTTTTTTCAGGAACATGAAGAGAATTCTCAAGTTCTTTTGGGGAAACTTGAGAAAGAGGAGGAGAGATAATTTAGAACCACATATTTTGCTCCCAAAGTATAGGTTTCAAGATTATCCAGTTTACCCTGTCAAAGAACAAGAATCCGCCCTCCCCCATTTCTCTCCCTGACCCAAGCAATGCACATGAGGCAATCCCTATTGACTTGAAATTATTGAATGGAGATCAGTAATGTCAAGTTGGTATTGCTTAATCAGACAGACTGTTGAACTCTATACTTTTGAAATGTTTGGCCATTTGTGGATGTTTATCAAAAGAGCCAGACTTAGATAAGACAGTCTACAGAAGAAAGCTCCTTTCCAAGAGATAGACGTTATTTGCTATAATATAATAGCCCTTTAGGAAAAGAAAAATGCTTTTCACAGATTGGATTAAATTCATATATTAAACTAATTGTGTTATATTGTTGCATAATCGGTCCCTGGCTCAAAGTCATAATTATCAAGTCAACTAGAATACTTTTTTTTTTTTTCGAGACAGAGTCTTCCTCTGTCACCCAGGCTGGAGTGCAGTGGCGTGATCTCAGCTCACTGAAACCTCCACCTCCCCGGTTCAAGCAATTCTTTGCCTCAGCATCTGGTGTAGCTGGGATTACAGGCCTGCACCACCATGCCCTGCTAATTTTTGTATTTTCAGTAGAGACTGGGTTGCGCCATTTTGGCCAGGCTGGTATCCAACTCCTGGCCTCAAGTGATCCACCTGCCTCAGCCTCCCAAAGTGCTGGGATTACAGGTGTGAGCCACCATGCCTGTCCTTGAGAAGATTTTTTTTTTTTTTTTGTGACGGATTCTCACTCTGTCACCCAGGCTGGAGTGCGGTGGTGCAATCTCGGCTCACTGCAACCTCCACCTCCCTGGTTTAAGCAATTCCCCTGCCTTAGCCTCCCAAGTAGTTGAGATTACTGGTGCACACCACCACGTCAGGCTAACTTTTTTGTATTTTTAGTAGAGACAGAGTTTCACCATGTTGGCCAGACTGGTCTCGAACTCCTTACCTCAGGCAATCCGCCCACCTCAGCCTCCCAAAGTGCTGAAATTACAGACGTGAGCCACCATGTCCAGCTGAGAAGATTTTTTTTTTTAATAAGTTGATATTTGGAAAGATGCAGTCCCATACCCTGATCCTAAAACCAAGTAACAAATAAGAATAGGGCTGGGTGTGGTGGCTCACCCCTGTAATCCCAGCACTTTGGGAGGTCGAGGCGGGTGGATTACCTGAGGTCAGGAGTTCAAGACCTGCCTGGCCAACATGGTGAAACCCCATCTGTATTAAAAATACAAAAATTAGCCGGGCGTGGTGGCACACGCCTGTAATCCCAGCTACTCGGAAGGCTGAGGCAGGAGAATTGCTTGAGCCCGGGAGACGGAGGTTGCAGTGAGCCGAGATCGTGCCAACACGGGCCTGGCCGACAGAGCCAGACTCTGTCTCAAAAAACAAAACAAAACAAAAAAGAACATATGAGGCTGGCCACGATGGCACTTTATGAGGCTGAGGTGGACAGATGGCTTGAACCTAGGAGTTCGAGACCAGCCTGGGCAACTTGGTGAAACCCTGTCTCTACAAAAAATACAAAAATTGGCTGGGCACAGTGGGTCACGCCTGTAATCTCAGCACTTTGGGAGGCTGAGGTGGGCAGATCACTTGAAGTCAGGAGTTCGAGACCAGCCTGGCCAACATAGTGAAACCCCGTCTCTACTAAAAATACAAAACTTAGCCAGGCATGGTGGCGTATGCCTTTCTGTAGTCCCAGCTACTTAGGAGGCTGAGGGAAAATTGCTTGAACCCGGGCAGTGGAGGTTGCAGTGAGCCAAGATCACGCCACTGCACTCCAGCCTTGGAGACAGAGTGAGATTCCATCTCAACAACAACAACAACAACAAAATTAGCTGGGCATGGTGGCCCATGCCTGTAGTCTAGCTACTCGGGAGGCTGGGGCAGGAGGATCGCTTGAGTCTGGGAGGCTGAGGTTGCAGTGAGCAGAGACTGTGCCATTGCACTTCAGCCTGGGCAACAGAACAAGACCCTGTCTCAAAATAGATATAAATAGAGAATGAGAGAGCACGAGCCTGTCTGATCTGGAGCTTCAACTAGATGAATTTTTTTGATGTTCAAAGAGTTATTACTGGCCAGATGCAGTGGTTCACACCTGTAATCCTAGTACTTTGGGAGGCCAAGATGGGTGGATCGCTTGAGCTCAGGAGTTCAAGACCAGCCTGGGCAACATAGCGAGACCCCATCTCTGTTTTTTATAAAATAAAAAAAAGAAAAGAAAAGAAAATGGGGGCCAAGTGTGGTGACTCACTCCTATAATCTCAGCACTTTGGGAGGCTGAGGCAGGCAGATTGCCTGAGGTCAGGAGTTCGAGACTAGCCTGGCCAACATGGTGAAACCTCATCTCTACTAAAAATACAAAAACACTAGCCAGGCGTTGTGGTGTGCACCAGTAATCCCAGCTACTTGGGAGGCTGAGGCAGGAGAATCACTTGAATCCAGGAGGCGGAGGTTGCAGTGAGCCGAGATCGCGCCACTGCACTCCAGCCTGGGTGACAGTGCGAGACTCTGTCTCAAAAAGAAAAAAAACAAAAAAGAGTTATTACTTGTTGAAGTCTCACATCCCCACAAGGGAATGATAGAAACAAATATTTTGCTGGTATTCATTTCTTCATTTCTATTCCAGCTGAGTCTTGAATTCCTGGGCTCAAGCGATCCTCTTATCTCGGCTTCCCAAAGTGCTGGGATTACAGACCTAAGCCACTGTACCCAGCCAACTTTTTATTTTATTTTATTTTATTTTATTATGCCTGTGACACAGCCTCAGGGGTCTTGATGACATGTGCCTGGCAGCCAACTTTTTATTATTTATTTATTATTTGAAACAGGATCTTGTTCTGTCACCCAGGCTGGCGTTCAGTGGTTCAATCACAGCTCACCGCAGCTTTGACCTCCCAGGCTCAATCTGTCCTCCCACTCAGCCTCCCAGGTAGCTGGGATTACAGGTGTGCACCACCATGCCCAGCTAATTTTTGTATTTTTTGTAGAGACGGGGTTTTCCTATGTTGCTCAGGCTGGTCTCGAACTCCTGAACGCATGTGATCCTCTCGCCTTGGCCTCCCAAAGTGTTAGGATTACAGGCATGAGCCACCACGCCCAGCCTAACTTTTTTTTAATTTTTATTTTTATTTATTTATTTTTTTGAGACAGAGTCTCTCTCTCTCGCCCAGGCTGGAGTGCAGTGGCGTGATCTCAGCTCACTACAAGCTCTGCCTCCTGGGTTCACGCCATTCTCCTACCTCAGCCTCCCCAGTAGTTGGGACTACAGGCGCCCACCACCACGCCCAGCTAATTTTTGTTGTATTTTTTAGTAGAGACAGGTTTTCACCATGTTAGCCAGGATGGTCTCGATCTCCTGACCTCGTGATCCACCCTCCTCAGCCTCCCGAAGTGCTGGGATTACAGGCGTGAGCCACCACACCCGGCCCTAACTTTTTATTTTTAACCATTAATTATACTAATGCGAATTTGGCAGAACCATAGAATTTAGTCTTGGATGGGTGACGGGCCATCATGGTCACTAGCCAGCCTTCCACCCAACATGGAGATAAGCTCTCCTGGAGCATCCTTCGCAGATGGTCATCCACCCTTTCTATTGTGAACCTAATTGGAGTCACTGTGAGTTCTCTGTCATGTTAGACTGAAATCTTGTATCTGCTGCTGCCCATTGCCCCATGTGTACCTTCAGGAGCAAGACAGAAAAGTGATCCAAGGGCCCTTTATCTGAAATCTGTGGTCTTATCTTCCTATAATCTCTGCTGCTGCTAAAAACAGGTATCATCATGCACTTCTCAGGTGACGTGCTGTCCATACCTTACAGTTCCCTTAGCTGAGACAATAACCCATGGGGTTTATAGTACAGACTTTCCTCGGAAATGTTAAGCTGATTGAAAGAAGCCAGTCGCGGCCGGGCGCGGTGGCTCACGCCTGTAATCCCAGCACTTTGGGAGGCCAAGTCGGGTGGATCACGAGGTCAGGGGATCGATACCACGGTGAAACCCCGTCTCTACTAAAAATACAAAAAAAATTAGCCGGGCGCGGTGGCGGGCGCCTGTGGTCCCAGCAACTCGGGAGGCTGAGGCAGGAGAATGGCGTGAACCGGGGAGGCGGAGCTTGCAGTGAGCCGAGATCGCGCCACTGCACTCCAGCCTGGGCGACAGAGCAAGACTCCGTCTTAAAAAAAAAAAAAAAAAAAAAAAAGAAGCCAGTCGCAAAGATCATGCACTGTATGATCCATTTAGGTGAAAGTCCAGAATGGAGAAGTCTACAGAGACAGAAAATTGAGTAGTGCTTGCCTACCTGGGAGTGGGGTACTGGCGGGTAGAGAGATAGGAAGGTGAGATGAGGTTTCTTTTTGAGGTGTTGGAAATATTCTCAAGTTGACTGGAGTGATGGTTGCACATATCCGTGAAGATACTGAGAACCACTGAACTGTATACTTTAAATGGGTGGCTCATGCCTGTAATCCCAGCGCTTTGGGAGGCTGGTCAGGAGTTCGAGACCAGCCTGGCCAACATGTAGAAACCCCAGCTCTACTAAAAATACAAAAATTAGCCGAGCATGGTGGCACACATCTGTAATCCCAGCTACTCGGGAGGCTGAGGCAGGAAAATTGCTTGAACCTGGGAGTTGGAGGTTGCAGTGAACCGAGACTGCGCCACCGCACTCCAGTCTGGGCAACAGAGTGAGACTCTGTCTCAAAAAAAAAAAAAAAAAAAGAGTGATTTGTATGGTATGAGACCTGGGTTCAAATGTTCCTTCTGCTGCTTGCTAGCTGAGTGACCTTGAACAAATGACTCACCCTCTCCAAGTCTGTTTCCTTATCAGAAACTTGTTGGCATGAGGACCTACTGCATAAGGGGGGTGTGTGGGTTAAATTAGATAAAGCATAGAAAGAGCCCAGGACTGGGTCTGGCACATATTCACCAAGTGACTTCCCCATTGGTTCTTTGAAAATAAGGTGCCCAGAATTGGTCAGAATCACCTATATTTTGCCCCTAGTTTGCTTAGGTGAAAAGCGAAAGGCAAGGGAGGGCAAAGCCTGGGGACATCAGCATTAAAGGGTGTGTGGCACCCAGGGAGACAGCCCCACCCCAGCAACCTGGAGAGGGAGAAGCTTCCGTGGTGTGGAAGGGGATGTCCGCTGTGGAAAACCTGGGCTCTGTGGACATCAAAATGAGCAAAGAAACAATAAAAAGTTGTAGTAGACTCACTCACTCTATCTACACAAAAAGACGTCTTTGGGGCCCGCATGCTTTCCCTGGACAGAAATGGGACCTCGTCATCTTGCAAGCCTGTTGCCCTCTCAGAAGCCGTGGATCGTCTTTCCTAAGTACAGAGTTGACCTTGAAGTTGTGAAAGTGGAAGCTCAAGTGGAGCTTACTTCAAAGCTTTGGAGATCATCTCACTAACCAGCATTACTTTGCAGAAGTGGGACTAAGGCTCGGAGGCTGGGTTGCTTGGAGGCCAAGCCAGTTCCAGAACCCAGGATTTTGACTCTGCCCCATTTAGCTCAATGCAGTGCCGCCTTCCTTCTTTGACTGTGGACACTTAACTTGCCTTTAAAACTTGGCCACATTTATTTTCATAGTTTATGAAATTAACAGACATTGACATACCTGTGCATAACTCTGTCTCAGCATTTTAAGGCCTTGGTGGTGCACAGGAAGCCGTGACTAAAATGATAGGTACACTGTTCCTAATACGGGATATAAAAGACTCAACACCACACCTGACAAAAGAAGCTGTTGTCTTAAAGATGCATCTTCCTTTAAAGTAAATGAATAACAAAGGTAGGCCATAAGGAGCTTCTTATCTACTTTAAGCTCTTGGCTGGCTTTTCCAGGAAGTTTGAGGAGATAAATCATGACTCATTTTCTGCAGGATCAGTGGGGAAACTGGAGAGGTGGCTGTCCCTGTTCCTGCCGGTGCCTGAAGCTTTCAGTGTTGTTCCATCACACTGTGGCTCCATACCTTTCCTCCTGTCCTCCCTCCCTGTTGGCTGGAGTCTAATGTGACACTTCTTCCAAAACACAGAACCGCCTACATTGTGTAAGAAGACTCTCAAAAACCATTGATTGAAATGCTGCTGATGCCAAAAAAAAAAAAAAAAAAAAAAAGGTGGAGAGAGGGTAGTTTAGATCACCAAGAATAAGAACCAACTGGCTGGGCGTTGTGGCTCACGCCTGTAATCCCAGCACTTTGTGAGGCCAAGGCAGGTGGATCACTTGAGGTCAGGAGTTCGAGACCAGCCTGGCCAACTGGCAAAACCTTGTCTCTACTAAAAATACAAAAAAAAAAAAAAAAAAAAATTAGCCAGGCCTGGTAGCGCATGCCTGTAATCCCAGCTACTGGGGAGGCTGAGGCAGGAGAATTGCTTAAAAAACCCAGGAGGGGCCAGGCGCGGTGGCTCATGCCTGTAATCCCAGCACTTTGGGAGGCCGAGGCGGGCGGACCACGAGGTCAAGAGATTGAGACCATCCTGGCCAACATGGTGAAACCCCGTCTCTATTAAAAATACAGAAATTAGCCGGTTATGGTGGTGCACGCCTGTAGTCCCAGCTACTCGGGAGGCTGAGGCAGGAGAATCGCTCGAACCTGGGAAACAGAGGTTGCAGGCAGCCCAGATCGTGCCACTGCTCTCCAGCCTGGTGACAGAGCGAGACTCCCTCTCAAAAAAAAAATTAGCTGGTCCTGGTGGTGCGTGCTTGTAATCCCAGCTACTGGGGAGGCTGAGGCGGGAGAATTGCTTAAAAAAACTCAGGAGGGGCCGGGCATGGTGGCTTATGCCTGTAATCCCAGCACTTTGGGAAGCTGAGGCAGGTGAATCACTTGAACCTGGGAGGTGGAGGTTGCAGTGAGCCGAGATCACGCCACTGCACTCCAGTTGGGGCAACAGAGTGATACCCCATCTAAAAAAAAAAACAAAGAAACAAAAAAAAAACCACAAAAAACCCAGGAGGTGGAGGTTGCAGTGAGCTGAGATCGTGCCACTGCACTTCTGCCTGGGTGACAGAGCAAGACTCCATCGCCCCCCCCAAAAAAAAGAACCAACTGTCTGTTAAGTCCTTATCTGTAGAGTAGATAGGACACAGTGGAATGGTCCTGTTGGTTAAAACCAGCTATGGTGCACACCTTCATCAACCTTGTTGGGCTTTTTTTTTTTGAGACGGAGTTTTGCTCTCATTGCCCAGGCTGGAGTGCGTGGAGGCATGGAGTAGCTGGGATTACAGGCATGCGCCACCATGCCCGGCTAATTTTTTTTTTGTATTTTTAATAGAGATGAGGTTTCACCATGCTGGCCAGGCTGGTCTCGAACTCCCAACCTCAGGTGATCCACCCACCTCGGCCTCCCAAAGTGCTGGGATTACAGGCGTGAGCCACCACCCCCAGCCATTGTTGGCCTTTTCTATCCCACTTGCCCAAAACCCTGTTGTTGCTTTTGGTTAAGGCCTTTAGATTGAGTTGGAATCCATATAATGTTAGAACTGGAGCGTTTTCAAGGTTGTTCAGTTCACTCCCCACATTTTACAGGCTGGAGAAGTTAAGCAATTTGTCCAGTGTCCTATAAAGGCATTGTAGGGGGATTTTAGGGAGAAAGACAAGGTTCCTCAGCACCCCTTAGTGATGCATTTATGGACACAGTTAACTTTTTTCCTTTTTTCATTCACATCTTGGGTGTGTTTTTTGTTTGCCAGAGTCTCTTCCTCTCTAACCTACAGAAGAAGGAAAAATAGGATCTAAACGTAGATAGTTCTATAGCTAAAGAATTCCTTTTCTGAATTGTTTAGGAGAGCTGGCTTGGTTTAAACCAGCTATTAGCCGGCATTCATCCAGTTGCCCTCCCACCCCGAACAGCTGTGCTGCGTGTAAGGCAGCCCAGGGAGGGTTTCACCCCCTTGACCTCTCTCCTGCCTGCAGTCCTTGTGCAAAGCAGAGCAAGCAGCTGGTGAGAGTTAAGTTTGTGTTGAGTCAGATCATCTCAGTGTGAGTGCAATCCTGAGATCTGTTTTCAGAAACTAAAAACATTTTATGTTGCTTTAGTAATAAATTTGTTGGTTTGCTTTTTCACGTGGGAGAAGGAAAGGAGAGGATAAGGACAGGGTGGGTACAACAAGTAGGCTCACATGGACGAATTGTGCGGCTCCCACTGGCCAGTGTTGGGTTGCTTCAAAATTTTTTGAACATTTTAGGTGATTGGGTTGTCACATGCTGGCCTCCATACCATATTCACCCCCTGCTCCTTACTCTTGGTGCACATGTCTAATCTAAAGGAGAATCATGCTCTTATAAGAGCAGAAAAAGAAGAGAAATTAGGCCGGGCACGGTGGCTCATGCCTGTACTCCCAGCACTTTGGGAGGCTGAGGTGGGAGGATTGCTTGAGGCCAGGAGTTCGAGACCAGTCTGGGCAACATAGGGAGACCCAGTCTCTACAAAAAATTTTAAAAAATTAGCCAGGCATGCCTGTGGTCCCAGCTACTTGGGAGGTTAAGGTGGGAAGATCCCTTGAGCCTGGGAGGTTGAGGCTGCAGTGAGCCATGATCATACCTGCACTCCAGTCTGGGCAGCAGAGCCAGACCCTGTCTCAAAAAAAATAAAATAAAGTAGAAATCCCATATTTCCACGCAGACCCTTGCTTCTGTAGAACTTGACTTGTTACATCTTAAAATCTTACACTTAAGAGTTGGGTAAATTTTGTATGCCTCTAACTTTCTTGTAGAGAAAAGAAAAAGACATCTTTAATATGCATTCACCTTGAACTTGGGACCTCGAGGGGGACTGGCTTTTCACCAGGAGTAAACAGAAGCCATCCACAAGACTGAGGGTTTTCGTGCCGGACTTCTCTTTTCCTTCCACAGTTACAGGAGTTTTCTTTAGGGAGTTTTTGTCAAAGCTAGATTTTCCAGTTCTGTTTCCTAAAATGGAAATAGATCGTGGATTTCCTTTTTTCATTATTGCAGTTCTGTCATCTGCCATACCTTAGTTTCATTTGTGCCAAATGAGGTGAGTTGTGGCTCCTCTTCATTGTCCAATTGTTGCTGAGTCACACCAGGTGGGCGTTTAAGAGTCCTGCCTTACAGCCTGAAACTCCAGCCGCCCAGCGCAGGCAGCACATAGGAGCTGAGTTTTTCTGTTGGCTGATTGGTTCATTCCAGCGGAGACTGACATTCACCTGCTACAGTCCGGCCTCTGGAATAGCCTGGCACTGCCATATATCAGTATATAAAAGAGAGTCTTCAAACTCTTGCCTCCTGTACCACCCAAAAATAATTTTGAAAACAGCATATCCCCTTGCACATTTTGTATATCTGCTTTATTATTTTTATTTTATTTTATTTTAAGACAGTCTCGCTCTTTGCCCTGGCTAGAGTGCAGTGGCGCAATCTTGGCTCACTGCAACCTCCGCCTCCCGGATTCAAGGGATTCTCCTGCCTCAACCTCCCAAGTAGCTAGAATCACCACGCCTGGCTAATTTTTGTATTTTTAGTAGAGATGGGGTTTCACCATGTTGGCCAGGCTGGTCTCAGGTGATCCACCCACCTCGGCCTCCAAAGTGCTGGGATTACAGGTGTGAGACACCACGCCCGGCCTGTACATCTGCTTTACATGTTTTTGTTTGAGGCCGGGCGCAGTGGCTCAGCCTGTAATCCCAGCATTCTGGGAGGCTGAAGCGGGCAGATCACAAGATCAGGAGTTCAAGACCAGCCTGGCCAACATGGTGAAACTCCATCTCTACTAAAAAATACAAAAATTAGCCGGGCATGGTGGCGGGCGCCTGTAGTCCCAGCTACTCAGGAGGCTGAGGCAGAAGTATTGCTTGAACCCGGGAGGTGGAGGTTGCCGTGAGCCGAGATAGTACCATTGCACTCCAGCCTAGGTGACAGAGTGAGACTCCGTCTCAAAAAAAAAAAAAAAAAAAAATTGTTTTTTTTTTTTGGTTTTGGTTTGGGTTCTGGTTTTGGCCAAAATCTTAGAGCTGCATATATGACTCATTTAATTTATGGAAAAGGCCTTTTATATGACCATATTGGCTGTGCCAGTCCTCATCAAATCAATCAGCCTAATCATTCTGACTTTCTGTCAAATAAAATCTCGCTTCATCTGTTAACTTTCTAAAAAGTGTTACTACTCTTCCCTCTCATGGCTTCTGAGTGTTAATATTTCTTTTTTTTCTTTTTTCTTTTTTTTTTTTTTTTTTGAGATGAAGTCTTGCTCTGTCGCCTAGGCTGGAGTGCAGTGGCGCGATCTCCGCTCACTGCAAGCTCCGCCTCCCGGGCTTACGTCATTCTCCTGCCTCAGCATCCCGAGTCCAGCTAATTTTTTTTTTTTTTTTTTTTTTTTTTTTTTTTAGTAAAGATGGGGTTTCACCGTGTTAGCCAGGATGGCCTCTATCTCCTGACCTTGTGATCCGCCCGCCTCGGCCTCCCAAAGTGCTGGGATTACAGGCGTGAGCCACCGCTGAGTGTTAATATTTCTAAGATAGGTACTAGGCAGTTAAGCAAGGAGGTGATGAGACCTGGAGATTGCCGTGGAGTTGGTCAGTCCTGAGAACTCGCTTTCTGCGTTGTTCTTCTAAGACTCCCTTGGGCATCTCCAATTGTCTTTGTGTGTGGTGCTCCAGGCTCCTTTATACTCTGGGCATTTTATCAGGGTAATTTGGAATAAGTCAAGTGCCCATGATTCGACTCACTACTTCCCTCTAGAGGTGTATTCCATTACTGTTCTCTGAAAAGTACCCATTCTAAGCCCCACCAACCAACTGAATGGACCTCAGGGGGCTAAGGGCATTCCAAGTAAACGCGAAAAACTAATTCAGGCCATGATGGGAAGGGAGGGACATGCCTAATTATACCCTCCTCTCTGCAATTCAGGCACAACCGACCAGCATTAACATTAAAACAGATTTTTTTTTTTTTTTTTTTTGATACAGTCTCACTCTGTTGCCCAGGCTGGAGTGCACTGGCGCGATCTCGACTTACTGCAACCTCCGCCTCCTGGGTTCAAGCGATTCTCCTGCTTCAGCCTCCCGAGTAGCTGGGTTTCCAGGCGCCCACCTCGGCCTCCCAAAGTGCTGGGATTACAGGCGTGAGCCACCGCGCCTGGCCTGACACTCCTTTTTATTGATTCCAGGTTTTTAGATAATAACCCTTTCAACCCCAATTTCCAATCAGAAAATCTTTGAACCCACCTATGATCTGGAAGCCCCCGCCTTCAAGTTGTCCCACCTTACCAGGCTGAACCAATGTACACCTTACATGTATTGACTGATGTCTTCTTGTAACTTCTGTCCCCCTAAAATGTATAAATCAACCTGTCACCCAGCCACCTTGGGCTCATGTTCTCAGGACCTCCTGGGGCTGTATCATGGGCCTTGGTCACTTATATTTGGCTCACAATAAACCTCTTTAAATATTTTACAGAATTCGATTCTTTTCATTGACACCATCAGCCTCTATTGTCTAGATTCTTAGAACAGTGGTTATTTCTGCAGGTATTAACCTCCTCTTAACCAGATTCTATTGATGTTTATAAGCTACTTTTACAAGAGGGTTACACTTGGCAGTCTATCCCTGGATATGGGTGATTCATCCTACCCAAGAAAGCTACATGTGAAAGGAAAGAAATGTACTATATTAACCTACAAGGAAATCAAAGACGCAAGAAAAATGTTTTAAAAAATATATATTGGGCTGGGCACAGTGGCTCACACCTGTAATCCCAGCACTTTGGGAGGCCAAGGTGGGAGGATCACTTGAGGTCGAGAGCTCAAGACCATCCTGGCCAACATGGTGAAACCCCCGTCTCTACTAAAAATATAAAAATTAGCTGGGTGTGGTGGCGGGCGCCTGTAGTCCCAGCTACTCGGGAGGCTGAGGCAGGAGAATCACCTGAAGCCAGGAGGCGGAGGTTGTAGTGAACCAAGATCACACCACTGCACTCCAGCCTGGGCAACAGGAGCAAAACTCCGTCTCAAAAAAAAAAAAGAATTGGAACAGGTGTGGTGGCTCACATCTGTAATCCAAGGTGAGGAGGCCAGGATGGGAGGATCACTTGAGCCCAGGAGTTCAAGACCAGCCTGGGCAACATGGCAAGACCCTATCTTTGCATATATGCAATATATATATTTAAACACATATAGGCAAGGTATTCAATTGAACACATTTCCATCGATTCCTGTCTTAGGTGCTGGTCTAGGGAAGTTTAAGATAAATAAGGCATGATCGCTAACACCTAGTTTATTATTTTTTTCTTCTGCTTGCTTTGCATTTAATTTGTTCTTTTCTGATCTCTTAGGGTGGAAACTGAAGCCACTGATTTTGAGACCTTTCCTTTCTAATATAGGTATTTCCTTCTAAGTACTGCTGCAGCTGCATCCTACAAATTTTAATACATTGTGCTTTCTCACCATTCAAAATACTTTCTAATTTCCTTTTTGATTTCTTCTTTGACATATCACGTGAATCATTTACAGTTGTATTATTTAATTTCCAAATATTTAGGTATTTTCCAAATATCTTTTTTTTCTTAAGAGACTGGATTTTGCTATGTTGCCCAGGCTGGTCTTGAACTCCTGGCCTCAAGCGATCCTCCCACCTCAGCCTCCCTAGTAGCAGGAACTACAGGTGCGTACCTGTCATTTTTTTCCAATTTAATTCCACTGTGGTCAAAGTACATACTTTGTATGAGTTGACTTGTTTTATGGGTGGAATATGTTCTGAGTGCACTTGAAAAGAATGTGTATTCTGCTGTTGTTGGGTGGAGTATTTTGTAAATGTCAGTGTGGTCAAGTTGGGTGTTTGTTTTTGTTGTTGTTTTTTTTTAGACAAGATCTCACTCTGTTGCCCAGGCTAGAATGTGTGGTGTGATCATATCTCACTGCAACCTTGAACTTGTGGGCTCAAGCAATCCTCCTGCCTTACCCTCCCGAGTACCTAGGACTACAGGTGTGAGCCACTATACTCGGCTAATTTTTTTTTTTTTTTTTTTTGAGAAGAGTTTTGCCCTTGTTGCCCAGGCTGGAGTGCAATGGCGTGATCTCAGCGCACCGCAACCTCCACCTCCCAGGTTCAAGCAATTCTTCTGCCTCAGCCTCCAAAGTAGCTGGGATTATAGGCATGTGCCACCACACCCGGCTAATTTTGTATTTTTAGTAGAGACAGGTTTTCTCCATGTTGGTGAGGCTGGTCTCGAACTCCCGACCTCATGTGATCCACCCGCCTCAGCCTCCCAAAGTGCTGGGATTACAGGCGTGAACCACTGTGCCTGGCCACTTGGCTAATTTTTGTATATTTTCTAGAGACAGGGTCTTACTTTGTTTCCCAGGCTGGTCTGAAACTCCTGACTTCAAGCAATCCTCCCGCCTCAGCCTCCCAAAGTGCTGGGATTACAGGTGAGAGCCACCATACCTGGCCTAGTTTTAGAATCTTAAACAGTATACTTTGATTTCTATCCTCCCAGCCTTTGAGCTGTGGTCCTCATGCATTTTACTGTTACACACGTTATAAACCCACAGTGTATTGTTTTATTTTTGCTTTAAATAGTCACTTATCTTTTAAAGATACTTAAATAGGCTGGGAGCAGTGGCTCATGCCTGTAATCCCAACACTTTGGGAGGCCGAGGTGGGTGGATCATCTGAGGTCAGGAGTTCAAGACCAGCCTGGCCAACATGGTGAAACCCCATCTCTACTAAAAATACAAAAATTAGCTGGGTATGGCGGCGGGTGCCTGTAATCCCAGCTACTTGGGAGTCTGAGGCAGGAGAATTGCTTGAACCCGGAAGGCGGAGGTTACAGTGAGCTGGGATCGCACCATTGCAGCCAGCCTCAGCCTCCCAAAGTGCTGGGATTACAGGCGTGAGCCACCGCGCTCGGTCCCCAGTCATTCTTTTATTTTATTGTATTTTATTTTTTGAGACGGAGTCTCACTCTGTCGCCCAGTCTGGAGTGCAGTGCAGTGAGGCAATCTCAGCTTACTGCAACCTCCGCCTTCTGGGTTCAAGCGATTCTCCTGCCTCAGCCTCCTGAGTAGCTGGAACTACAAGCATGAGCCACCACGCCTGGCCAGAACCCAGTCATTCTTATCTGTATGTAATGGGTCTTGTTTTCTCTGTCTGCTTTTAAGATTTCCTCTTTATCACTGGTGTTCCGAAATTTAGTTGTGATGTGCCAGAGTTCATTTTTTCGATGTTTCTTGTGCTTAGGGTTTGTTGAGCATCTTAGATTTGTAGATCTGTAGCTTTTAATAAATTTGGAGAAATATTTGGCCATTATTTCTTTAAATTATTTTTTCAGCCCCCTCCTTCATGGACTCCAGCTATGGGTGTTAACCTGTTTGGGTCATCCCACCGCTCACCAATGCTCTGTTTGTTTTGTTTCCTCTGTGTTTTATTTTAGGAAGTTTCTATTGCTGTGTCTTCAAGTTTATTAATATTTTCTTCTGCAGTGTCTGATCTGTTAAAATCATTTTTCATCTGAGACATTGTAGTTTTTACCTAGAGTTTGAGGTGGAGCTTTTTAATCTGCGGAGTCTCTACTTGACACACTTGATCTTTCCTTACTTTCTTGTGCATAGGAAGTACAATTATGATAATTTTGAATGTCCCTGTGTACTAAGTCTATCATACATGTCATTTCTGCTCAGTCTCTATTGATTTCTGTCCTCATTATGGGTCACCTTTTCCTGCTTCTTTGTAGTTCCTATTCATTTTTTACTGGATTTTGCCCTCTTGGGTGCTGGTTATTAGTGTCTTCCTATGAATATTCTTGAGCTTTATCTTGGAGTAGTTTGACCCTTGCAGGGCTTGCTTTGTTGGGCGGAACAAGGACAGCATTTAGCCTAGGGCTGGCTTTGCCTCACTGTAGAGGCAAAACCCTCTGAGCACTCTTTCTGAACCTCCCTGTATTCTGAGGTTTTCCACTCTGGCTGACGGGAACGGGAACTATTCCTAGCCCTGTAATCCTTTGGGATGGTTCTTTCCCCATGCTCAGGTAGGTTCCTCCCACCCATGCGCTGTGACTCCCTGGGGACCCTTGGGGGAGCTCACTCCCTGTGCAGCTCTCTCCTCTCCGGCGCTCTGTCTGGCACACTCTAGCTGCCCTGGCCTGGCCTCCCCAGCCTCCCAGCCCCATCTCTTGAACATCAGGAGGCTGCTGGGTTCCACCTGGCTTCTCTGCTCTGCACCTAGACTGGAAGCTCCAGGCAGGAAGCTGGGGCAATGGGAGGCGCTCCTGGCTTCATTTGTATACATTGTATACATTTCTCAGGAATCAGTGTCCTTAGCCTGTTGTCCAGTGGCTGGGAAAGATTGTTTTCTATGTTTTGTTTGCACTTGTAGTTATAGGCAGGAAGGTGACTTAGTCCCTGTTACTCCTATCTTTGCCGGAAGCCCTTGAACTCATAACTCAGTTCTGTGGTAGGAGGAAGTGCATTAAATTAAAAAGCGGTAATCTACTAAATAAGGGATTTCTCTTATGTGTATAGATGGGAGGCCAAAACATCACTATCTCCTCCATCTGGCCAGACTTTCTGTGCCTAAAAACAGGGCTCACATTCATTAAAGGATTTATTTATTTATTTTTGAGACAGGGTCTCACTCTGTCAACCAGGCTGCAGCCTCCACTTCCCAGGCTCAGGTGATTCTCCCACCTCAGCCTCCCGTGTAGCTGGGACTACAAGGTGCGCACCACCATGCTCGGCTAATTTTTGATTTTTTTGTAGAGACAGAGTCACATTATGTTGGCCATGCTGGTCTCAAACTCTGGGCTCAAAAGACCTGCCTTGGCCTCCCAAAAGTGCTGGGATTGCAGACGTGAACCACCACTCCTGGCCAAAGGATTTTTATTTACTTAGGGTTTTTGGCTATGGACTGGCTCTTCTTTAGTATTAAAATGATCTAGTTGCATGAATCACAATCATTTTGTAGATAATAATAATAAAATAGCTAATAGCTCCATGTACTGTCCTAAGAACTTTTATATATTCTCTAATTTAGTCTTTAACCAATTCTATGAAGTACTAACTCCATTTTGCACATAAGGCTAGTGAAGCACAGAGAGCTGAAGTATCTTAGCCAAGATTACACAGCTAATAAGTGATGGCCAGGATTGGAATTTGGGGTCTGGCTCCAGAGACTGTGCATTTAATCAACATGCAAAACTGCTTCTGGACAAGTTCTGTTTATCTAGTGAGAGGGCAACTGATAAAGGCTCCTTCAGCTTTCAGAACAAGCCTTAGGACCCCATCTCAACCATCTTACTTTCTCTCCAGATTGTCTTTTTTTTTTTTTTTTTTTGAGACAGGATCTCACTGTCACTCAGGTTGGACTGCAGTGGCACGATGATGGCTCACTGCAGCCTTGACCACCCATGCTCAAGTGATCCTCCCACCTCTCAGCCTCCTGAGTAGCTGGGACTACAGCAGGCACCACGATGCCTGGCTATTTTTTTTTTACTTTTTGAAGAGGCAGGTTTCTCCACATTGTCCAGGCTGGTCTCAGACTCGTGGGCTCAGGCAGTCGGCCCACCTCCATCTCCCAAAGTACTGGAATTACAGGTGTAAGCCACTGCGCTCGGCCTTCTTTTTCAATGATTGTTTTATTTACATGTGTATGTGTGTATGCCTGGGTCATACATGCTTATGGTTCAGTTTCGCAAGATACAAGAGGATGTTCGGTGAAAACACGTCTCTCATCTGCCTTTCTCCTCTCAAAGCCCCAAGTGTCCTCCCCGCCCCACACCCTCTCTTCAATTTGATTGTCTTTCCAGAGGCCGTCTTCACAAATAAAAGCTAGGAATAAATGGCAGCACACAATCCCCTTTCTTCTATACTTTGTCATTTAACAAGTTGTTTTTTTTTGTTTTTTGTTTTTGAGATGAAATTTCGCTCTTGTCACCCAGGCTGGAGTGCAATGGTGCGATCTTGGCTCACTGCAACCTCCGCCTCCTGGGTTCAAGTGATTCTCCTGCCTCAGCCTCCCAAGTAGCTGGGATTACAGGCGCCTGCCACCATGCCCGGCTAATTTTTCTATTTTTAGTAGAGACGGGGTTTCACCATGTTGGCCAGGCTGGTCTTGAACTCCGCCTGCCTTGGCCTCCCAAAGTGCTGGGATTATAGGCATGAGCCACCACATCCGGCCTTGTGTTTGTATTTTTAAATAATGGTTGTGGGGCCATGCACGGTGGCTCGCTCCTGTAATCCCAGCACTTTGGGAGGCCAAGGTGGGTGGATCACTTGAGGTCAGGAGTTTGAGACCAGCCTGGCCAACATGGTGAAACCCCGTCTCTACTAAAAATACAAACATTAGCTAGGCATGGTGGCAGGTGCCTGTAATCCCAGGTACTTGGGAGGCTGAGGCAGGAGAATTCGCTTGAACCTGGGAGGTGGAGGTTGCGTTGAGCCAAGAGCGACCCACTGCGCTCCAGCCTGGATGACAGAGCGAGACTCCATCTCAATCAATCAATCAGTCAATAAAGGTTGTGAACACTATCAGAGGGTCACCTCAGTGAGGAATGACAGTAGCCAGTGCATTTATCTGTTAGTAAACTAAGAAACAAATGACCAAAGATTAATTCCTTTTTATTTATGACCTTTTACTCAGTTCAGTCTACAGACTTAATCTGTGCCTGGTCCTAGGGGTAGAAAGGTCTGTGACTTGGTCCCTGCCCCCAGGCAGCTCATCTTCTGGAGGGAGACGCAGCAGAAGTAGCTGCTGTGATGTGGCATGTGCTCTGCTGGAGAAAACTGGATCTTGAAACAAGGAAAAATGTTTCTAGAATGCTCTTAGGACATGCTGCCAAGGACTCTTGATGGTGTTGCACTTGATGGTGAATGCCTGCTGGAAGCAACCCGGGTGGAGGGCAGGGAGTTACTTTTGCTACGGAGCCAGCTCAGAGTGGATTCTGTAAGCTGAGCCTCATCTGGAGCTTGAGTCCGCACCTCCCTGCAGAATTGCCGGGCTTCATGCAGGCAATCAGCTGCCTGTGATTGGAGGGCTGGTGCTGGTAGGGATAATGAACTTGGTAGTGTCGGCAGAGGTGATTGGCCAGGCTCTGCTGCAGTGAGAATGCAGACTGGATGCTCGGGTCCTCGGCTTGGGTGATGAGCGAGGACAGCTGAATAACTGGGAGCTCGAAGTTGCTTGCTGCCTCCGGGAGTGGTCTGCTTGGCTGTCGCGTTTTCCTTTTCTTTTCTTTTTTTTTTTTAAAAAAAAAGCCAAACGTTTGCTCACCATCACCTGCAGAAGTGAGTTTTTATTGAAGAAGCTCCAGCTGCTTTCTCCTTATTGCCGGCAGCCTGGCAAGCCTCCCTTAGAGTGAGCTACTTCTCAGGCCGGGCACGACAGCAGTGCTAGCACACTTGAAAAAGCAGGAAACCACCCCTGCATGCAGAGCTTCCAGCCTGAGAACCCCAGGCCAGTCCTCCCAGCAGCTGTGTAGCCAGAGAGCCTTGGTACTGTGGTCACATCCCTCAAAAGTGAACAGTCACCATCGGAGGCGTTTGGAGGAGACCGTGATGTTGCAGATGCTGTGGCATTTCCTAGCTAGCTTTTTCCCCAGGGCTGGGTGCCAAGGCTCCAGAGAGGGGGACGATCATGAAGTCAGAGGCACCCCAGCCCCTGCCCGGAGAGACCAGATGGCAAGCTTTTTGGGGAAACAGGACGGAAGGGCTGAGGCCACGGAAAAAAGACCCACCATTTTGCTGGTGGTTGGACCTGCAGAGCAGTTTCCTAAGGTAATGTTGGCCTCAAGAGGACCTCCTAGTTTAGGGCCTGGTCTGGGATCATTTTCCTGGGGAAAAAACGAGTGTGGGGAGGAAGGGAGAACTCACAACGTTAGTTCGGGGTTCAGGGAGAAGTGGTAGGCAATGAGGAAACCCACAAATTCAATCTAAAATCTTTCTGTGGCCCCTGTGAAAGCTGCATTACCCACTGCGAGCACCCCAGTGTGGCTGTTGAGGGAAGGAAGGTTGCAATAGACTTGCCTTAGGATTTGTTAGTTTGGCTGAAGAAAGCCATTTGAAAGTGGGGGCAGCCTGTGAAAGTGTGCCTTAGCTTATCCGAACAGCTCAGGAAGGGTGAAGCTAAAGGGGCGAGAGAGTGTGCCTCGACCGTGGAACCCAGTTGCTTGGAGCTGTGGGGGTGGTCTTGGCATCCTGAAGGTCACAGTCCCCTTGCCTGGGTCCGACCCATCTCTCCTTTGGGTCTGGGAGGAAGAGTGAAGGCGTGAGACTGGGTCCGAGGAGAGGCTGGAGTCATGAGGCGCAGAGGCTGGTGCCCCTCTGGAAATGACTGCGGCCGCTGCGGGTCTGCCAACTGTGGGGTCTTTCATCCCTCCTGAGCCCAGAGCGTGAGTTACCATCCTCACAAGAGCCAAGGTAAGTAGTAGTATCCCCATTTCGTAGATGAAGAAACTGAGGTGCAGAATGGTTACATTATTTGCCCAGGGTTAAACAACTAAAGAGAGGTGGAGCTGAGATTTCACCCCCAAATCCTTGTCCTGTGCTGCCTCGTTTTCCCCTTAGGAAAGCAGTTTTTAAGGAGACTAATGGAGTGCTCAGTATTAGAAAGGAAATTGCCACTTGGCTCAGATTTCTCCTCCCTGCCGTAGGAGTGACCTCGTTCACCTCCTGAGCTTTGGTTATTTTCAATCTTTTTACTTAGGAGAAAAATCAGAGAAGAAAAGGAGATTCTGCCCGTTTGGCACATTGTAGATACCACAGAGATGTTAAGATGAATTGCTACATTTAAGAAATAAAAGCTCATTTTGCCTTTGCTACTAGGGACTTTTGATGTAATAACATTTGCAGTCATGTGGGCACTGGGGAGAAGTCTTCGTCTTTGATGGGTTCCTTCTGAGCAAAGCAGTGGGTCTCTCAGAGACTGTTACGCCTGAGATGTCTGTGCTTAATATGCAAAGAGAGGGTGTCACTTTGTAGCTTTTGATTGTTTTAGACAAGATTGGAATGGCTGTGGCACTAGCTTTGTGAGGAACTTTTATCTATAGACCTGCTTGCCTTATTACTACCTCGAATGGCCGGCTCCTTTTAAAATCACCTATTTTTGTCTTTAGCAGTTAACTGCTCTATTTTTCAGCATCATACAGTACCCCCTTGCCAGCTCTCCCCCCAGGGACTGCCTAGGATAGGACTGTCTGTTCTGAACAGCTTAGTTCCTGGCCTGCAGAATCAAGAGACCCACACCTTTTACTGGCTGATCCCCAAAAGAGAGACAGTTCAGCTGGCTGCAAACTGGGGGAGCCCCAAGTGGGATATGGGGCAGCTGGTTGGACTTGAAGCCAGAGAGAAAGCAAATCTGAGAAGCATAGACTCTCAAAGCAGATAGACCAAGAACTGGAGTAACAGGAACATGGATGCAGCCCGCATCCTTTTCCAGAACAGTGCTCTGAAGGTGTTTGGGGTTTGTGATCACTGGCTGATTGGGGCTGGCCTCACCAAATCACAAAAAGGACCTCCAGAATGTTTTGGAAACATTTTTGAAAAGTTCACTTTAGGCCAGGCGCAGTGGCTCATGCCTGTAATCCCAGCACTTTGGGAGTCTGAGGTGGACAGATCACGAGGTCAGGAGTTTGAGACCAGCCTGGCCAATATGGTGAAACCCCGTCTCTACTAAAAATACAAAAATTAGCTGGGCGTGGTGGTGCGTGCCTGTACTCCCAGCTACTCAGGAGGCTGAGACAGGAGAATCGCTTGAATCCAGGAGGCGGAGGTTGCAGTGAGCCAAGATTGTGCCGCTGTACTCCAGCCTGGGTGACAGAGCAAGAGTCTGTTTAAAAGAAAAAAAGAAAAGTTCACTTTGGTTCTCAGGCTTCTCAGTGTCCCAGAAGCACTACTTTGTTTTGCTCTCACTTCCCCTGTTTAAATATGTCTGCTAGTGAGTCAGGTTCCTGCAAGCTTTTATTCTAGGAACTGTTCCAGTTTTTCCCTTTATCTTTGTCTTACAGTTAATCTTCAGTTGGAGAAGAAAGCCATTACTCTGGAGTGGGAGGTGCCCTCAGCGGCATTCAAGCTTTCAAATCCTGAGGGGCTGTCTTCTCGGAAGCACAGAGAATTTTGCTCATTGTGTGTGTAACTGCCAAGTGTAGGCAGGTTTCATTGGAAACTGGCTACACTAGGCTGTCATGGCAACCTGATCATCAAATGACACTGTGGCCACAGCCGCCAATGAGGTTTGAGAGCCTTAAGGGTGGGTGGGGCTTGAGCGGCTGGATGCTGGCAAAGCTTCCTCATATTAATATTTCTGGCTCAGTCTGAGTCATTGCAGAGGAGGGGAGAGGAACTTTCTGACCTAATGCTACACTCCCAGAGGCACTGTACCTGCCCTGTTCTTATTCATGGTATTCCGGCCTTTACCTGAAGCACCTGCTTTCTTCTGGCATGTAACATAGTGGTAGAACAAGGAAAGCTTTTGGTGGCATTGGCAGATTTGCTGTGAGAAGATGCTCAGGAGAGGAACTGCTACTTTATAGATTAATTGCAATCTGATGCCACTGAATCCTAAGGGACCTAGTGTTGCTGTCACTGTTTCCGAATACTGGTCATAGGAATGGACATCGGAGGAGCTGAAACAGATGAGGGTCTGTGCCACAAAGTCAGAATAATAAAGAGCAGCGAGGCATCGCACACAATGCGCGTTGTGCCCAGATCTTGGAGTGTCAAGAAGGCCGGTGTGAAGCATCAGGGCTGAAACCCGAGGCCTGCTTTAGTTCCTCCATAATCTAGTTCTCACAGAGGCATTCAGAAGCTGTGACACAAACACCGTTTTTGGTTGTATTTAGCTAGGGCTCAACTTGCTCAAGTTACACCTTTCCCACACACCTGCCGCCTTCCAGTATGAGGTATCACCTACTGTCTGGCTTACCGGCATCCTTTGGGAATTGAATACTAAAATCTGTTTTGGGTGCTGTTTGAAGTGGATGTTGTAACAAGAACCCTGGGTGCAAGGCCCTGCCCTGCCCTTGACAGGCTTTGGGAATTGGGCAAATCAGGTCACCTCTCCCAGGCCTGTTTGCTCAACTCGGAGATTAAGGGATGATCCCAGAGCCCCTCTGGGCCCCCACAGTCTGCAGTTCCAGGAATAGAGCAGTTGTCCTGGACACTAGCACCTAGAGATGGGCTTATTTGGGTAGAACTCTCCATTTTTATTTGAACATGGAGTCCTGAGTTACCTGTGAAACTCAGTAGGATGGATGATTTAAAAAACCAAACGCCAATTGAAGTTTATCCAATGAAGACATTCCATGAGACTCAGTCACAGCAGCAAATAAGTTAGAACCCTTTTAAAAATTAGCTGGGTGTGCTCGTGGGCACCTGTAGTCCCAGCTACTCGGGAGGCTGAGGCAGGAGAATCGCTTGAACCCAGGAGGTGGAGGTTGTAGTGAGCCAAGATCACGCCACTGCACTCCAGCCTGGGTGACAGAGCAAGACTCCATCTTAGGAAAGACAAAGAAAAAAAAAGAAGAATACAGGTTTCACTTTTATTTAGTATCATTTTCAAATCTCAGATTTCTTTTGTTAAATACATTATAAAACTCAATGGTACAGTAATATGTGCCATAATTATTTTTAAAATATACTTTAATAGAAAGTGAAATCTCCAATTGAACTTATTCAGTCAAAATATTTGCTTTTTTATATTAGAATGACTGCAGTCATCACTAAAATGAGATATTCAACAGATCTGTATAATTTAGTTTCAGAAGCAAACAATAATTTAACAAAGGAAGACCAGCATTTTTTTAAATAGGGCAACATCTCATTTTATAAAGTAGAGTGAGCATTCCTAAAGACCAGCATTTTAGGGTTCAGCTTTTATTTATAAATGTGAACCTCCTTTAAAATAAAATAATAGAGGCTAGGCGCAGTGGCTCATACCTGTAATCCTAGCACTTTGGGAGGCCGAGGCAGGCAGATCACTTGAGGCCAGGAGTTGGAGACCAGCCTGGCCAACATGGTAAAACCTAGTCTCTACTAAAAATACAAAAATCAGCCAGGCGTGGTGGTGGGCACCTATAATCTCAACTACTCGGGAGGCTGAGGCACAAGAGTCGCTTGAACCTGGGAGGCAGAGGTTGCAGTAAGCCGAGATCGTGCCACTGCACTCCAGCCTGGGTGACAAGAGTGACAGTCTGTCTCAAAAATAATAATAATAATGATACATTATCTTGTCCATTTGAGTATAATGCCCTGACAACTCTATTTGCAGATGCTCAGAAAAATAGGCCTTCATCAAGCATGGTTATAAGTTTGTTTCTTGGGGTCTTAGAGCCCCCTGAGCTAATTCACTCATTTGGAAGCTGTTCATGAAGCACCTTATTTGATCAAGGCAGGAGGTTATTTCCAGACAAGGAGGTCCAAGGGTTTGAAGTAAGAGCCTTCTACCTTCAAGGACCCTGGTGGTAGAGATAAGAGGCGTGTTAAAATAGCCCAAGGCAGAACATTCTGGATTGGGCAGCTTAAGAAATAGCTGAGTGTCATGGATTTAGCGGAGGCTGAGCAGGAATCTGCCTGGATAATCCAGTGCGACCTCATAGGATCCGTCACTAGGGTAGCCCAAGACCTGTTCTCACAGACTCGTTATCAGATCTCTGTTAGAAGGCCCAAATGTCATATCACTTGTCATAATCTCTGTTTCATAATGTTGTGTGTAAGTATCAACATCTTGTAACACCCTCTTTACGAGTTAACAACAAGCGTTTTAGTGCATTAAAAAGTCCTTTTACTTCTGTGATCCCCAAGTAATAACTATCCATTTTTATCCATCCCGGTAGTGGGAAGATATAGTCTATATTAGGAAGTGGCGCGCTGTAGAAGGAACAAGGGTGAGACTGAGCCTGTTCTCATCTTGGTGACGTGGTCTCTTCCTCCGCAGCACGAATCTGTGGGGAAGGAATGAATGGAGAATTCAGGCCGGCCTGCAGAGAGGGTCGTCCTGCCCTGAAAGGGTCGTTCTCGAGCTGTGTTGCCCAGTGAAGTTTCCGCTGTGGCAGAAATGCCTAGTGACTATGCGTGGCTATCCTGGGGAACTGAGTTTGTAATTTCATGTCATTTTAATGAATTTACTTTTTTGCATGAGACACAGTTTCACTCTGTCACCCAGGCTGGAGTGCAGTGGCACAATCCCGGCTCAGTACAACCTCCGCCTCCTGGGTTCAGGCAATTCTCGTGCCTCAGCCTCCCCAGTAGCTGGGATTACAGGTGTGCGCCACCACGCCTGGCTATGACTTTACATTTAAAAACCTTCTGTATTGAACAGCAAAGTTCTAGCTGTGACTAAGACTGGGCTCCTACGTGTTCTGAGCGGACGTGGGCGTTGAAGACTGTGGGTCTCATGTGAGGCCTCGACTGACCCCAGATTGATGCTTCTGGGGAGTCCTTCGGCATGGTGTCCTCTTACCAACCCCATCATGTCAGCTCCTGGGCACTCTGGGGCCCCTAGGTGAAGGCTGGTGCTCACATTGCAGAATGGCCTGGAAGAGGTTTCAATGCAATGTGGGCTGTGGAGGGCTGCAGGTTCCCTGGAGCAGGAGCCAGCTAGAACTGTGCCTGGGGCCATGTGTGGCCAGGGCAGCTCCCCTGTGGGATACATGGGCCCATGGGGGAGGTCCACTTTCCAGGGTGGCTAGGCACCTGGCTCTCAGCCTCCTATCCTCACAGCTGAACTGGGCCCGTTTGCAGTGGCAATCAGCTCTGTCTCTCTCCAACTACTGATTTTTCGGTTGGGAATGATTTACTAAAAGGAGAAAAACTGTTGTGTGACACGTTTGGGGACCTTGTGTGAAAGCAGCCATAGGCTGTTTGTTCATCTGGAGGGGTTGGCAGCTAGAGGGTGAAGGTTTGTTTGGGCTTTGTACCTGGTACCCAGGCAGGCAGAACGCGCCACCCGGCCTCTTCTCCAAGAGTTAAGTGCAGGGAGGGAGCGGTGACGTCAGCCCTGATCTTTGTGCCTCTCACTTGAGCAACCTGATGCCACCTTCTCCCCCGGGCTCTGTGTTCATTGGCTGTTGGCAGGACTTGCCGTGGGAGGGCTTTTTTCTTTTTTCAATTAAGTAAAAGGGCAGGGCTTAAGCAGCCAATGACAGCTGAGGCCAGGCTTGTCTTATGCAAGTTTCCCGGGACCGGCAGCATTTAGGGAACTTGCTCCCGGTGGTGAGGGCAGCGGAGCACCCAGCAGGCCGCCAACATGCTCTGTCTGTGCCTGTACGTGCCGGTCATCGGGGAAGCCCAGACCGAGTTCCAGTACTTTGAGTCGAAGGGGCTCCCTGCCGAGCTGAAGTCCATTTTCAAGCTCAGTGTCTTCATCCCCTCCCAGGAATTCTCCACCTACCGCCAGTGGAAGCAGGTCTGTGGGGTGACCGCGCGGAAGGGAGAGGCGCGTTCAACCGGTATTTGTTGAGTGAATGGCTGAGCATGCATGAACCATCCCCCACTGAGAGGAAAGAATGTCTGAAATGTAGCAGTTTTTTCCCATTGCCATGCGGCTATGGCCGGCACGTGTACGTCACAGGAGTGACCGGTTTTCATGTGACTTCCCAGGAAGG
Source organism: Pan paniscus (assembly GCF_029289425.2). Classification (NCBI taxonomy): domain Eukaryota; kingdom Metazoa; phylum Chordata; class Mammalia; order Primates; family Hominidae; genus Pan; species Pan paniscus. The sequence continues at coordinate 11,254,087 of NC_073260.2, read as the reverse complement.
CTGGAATTCCAGCGAAGGCTGTTGTGAGAAATGGACTTTCAGAAAGGAAATTCCTTTTGCTGGAATGAGGGGGGTGTTCCTGAGAAGTACAGAGCCAGAAAGGGACCTGGGGGGCAGGCCAGTAGTGCATGGGAGGAGAAGGCAGGGAGGCCCAGGAGTTGAGGGTGCTGCGTGGTGGAGCTGCCCGTCCCTGGTGTGGGGGTGAGGGAGCCTCCCGCCTTCTCGACTCTCAGACTTGGCTGTGGAACAGGGCCTGTGTCTGCCCTGAAAGTGAGGAAGCCGAGCTGCAGAGTCTGGAGGCCCCTTGCCACCTCAGCTTCTCGGTTAATCAGTTTCCCTGCTACCCCCAGTGCCCACTGTGCACCGAGGGGGATTTGCAGATCCAAGGAAGGAGACAGAAGGAGGCCCAGGCCCTGTGAGGCAGAAGCAAGCACTTTGAGAATGCGTTGAAGCCAGCTGCGGTGAGCACACCCTCTGCTCTGGGTGTCTGCGACAGCACCCACCCCAGGGAGGCATGTGGCTCACCCTGGCAGCAGGCGGCTGGGTCCCAGAGGGCTCCATGCCTGATGTTCGCCTCCTGCCTAAATGGCTTGTCCACTCTATTTCCATTCCTGTTAGAGATTTGGAGCAGTCACCCTATAGGTGATTTATGTCACTCTTGTCTGAGAGCATAGATGTCCACAGGAAGTTAAATGTAACCTCAGCAGATAAAATATGTACCAGCATCTGTCCTACATTCCAGCCACGCCCCTCACATTAGCCTTTTGATCGCGCCAGGTCATGGGGTATCTGTTCAGGCCTCCCTGCCCCTGACACCTTTGACAGCTGAGGAATCACAAGGCGCTGTCAGTAGTGTGTCTAAGAGAGAGGCGCAGTGGTGATCTTTTGAGGACGCGAGCTAGCCAGTGGGCCATCCATTTCCAAACCCCAGCTGGCTGTCAGTTGATTTCTCCCAGTGAGAAATCCGGAGGACACAGGAAGACTATACCATCTTCCTTGGGAGATTCTCGGTTCCAGTTTTGGGTTCCGGATTCAGGGCGTTGCTGAGTTGGGGTGACTCACTTTCATCCCCCATGTTCTGGAGGTTAGCCTTGAGGGTGGCGGCAGGATGTGCAGGGAGGCGGCTTGGGAGGACCACGGCCCAACTTGCATCCCGCCCACCACTTCCCTAGCTGTCTGACCTTGTGTAAATGTTTAGGCTCTCGGAACTCCTGTTTCCTTCTCTGTAAAATGGGGGAAATGACATTTCCTACCTCCTAGAGCTGTTTGCGAGGGGTAAGTGGGTTGCTAGAAGTAAAGCATTTAGCACGCCCTGCGGCCCGTTCTAGGTGCTGGGGAAATGTGTGCTCTCGTGGAGCTGTCCCAGTTGCCAACCATTAACAGCTGCTGAACAAAGCCCACCTCCTGGGAGGCGGGGACGGTGGGGGGGTTACTTTTGGAACCTCATTGCCAAGGAACAGTCTCTCAAAGCCTTCTTGGGACACTAAAGTGCTTTTCAGTGAGTGAGCGAGAGAGCCAGGGCAGCTCTATCACCTGGCTTCCCTGAGAGCAGGGACTGGCAGTACCATCATACACATGCCCTTGGCTCCTTACACTTCCCCGGCCTCGGGTGCTGTGGCAGAGTCTGGCTCTGCCCCCGATTTTCACCTGCCCACCAAATTATTCTCGGACCAATGCCAGTTTTAGGAGAGAAAGAGCGAGCTGCAGAGTTCCTGTCAGAAACTGGACTCCATGGCCATCCCCAAGTCTCAGCAGGGAGCATGTGTGGCTGAAGCCTGGGTCCAGGGACCCAGGGACGGCGCTGCAGCGAAGCCACCCTGCTCACCCTGGCTGTACGGCACGCAGGTCTTCAGACTGAGAAAGTGCCCAGCTGTCCCTGTCGGCCTCTGTCCGGAGGGCTCTTCCCAGGCTCCTTGTTTCCTCTCTGCTTGGGAGGGAGACAAGATTGGCCCTTGCCTGGGTTCTGGCCAGCACCTGGGGTTCTAGGTGGTGGCTCTGGCATGTGAGTCGATTGCCATGGTGGCTCTGAGAGTGGAGCAGAAGCATCTTGGGTCCTTGGGGCCAGCTCTGCTCGCAATTAGTGAAGTCATTGCCTGGGGATGGGGCCCCACAAGGGACAAGGAAAGGCTGGTCCAGGAGCCAAAAGACAAAATGTTACCTTTCTTTTCTAGAAAATTGTACAAGCTGGAGATAAGGACCTTGATGGGCAGCTAGACTTTGAAGAATTTGTCCATTATCTCCAAGATCATGAGAAGAAGCTGAGGCTGGTGTTTAAGAGTTTGGACAAAAAGAATGATGGTAAGTGTTGCCTTCAGAGCTGTGGCCGGTCCAGCCTCGGGCCTCCCCGTGCGCCTGGCTCCTGCTCACGGCCTCTGTTCTTGCAGGACGCATTGATGCGCAGGAGATCATGCAGTCCCTGCGGGACTTGGGAGTCAAGATATCTGAACAGCAGGCAGAAAAAATTCTCAAGAGGTGAGTGCTCAGCCAGCCTCTGTGTTTGGTTTAAGTGTGATGAAGGGAAGGCTCTGAGACTAACCCTGCGATGCCATTCCCTGGGCTGACCCTGAACTTGGCCTTCTCGTGGTTTGAAAGGATGAATAAGTAACCCCTGTGGGAGGCCAGCCCCTCCCCAGGGTTGCAGGCCTGCTTTCATTGGAAGAATCACAGATCACCTGGAATTTTGCCCATCGGCCAGTGGCCCATGAAGGGAAAACTAATTTGGGGGTGGTTCAAATAGGTAAAAGACCAGCAAGGAGCACCTGTGCGTGTGGTGGGGGCGGGGCGGGGCGGGGGGCTCACACTGCAGCCTCGATCCCAGGTGAATTTCTTCCCCATGCTGGTAACTTGCACTTAACGCTTTAGTCAGAGGCGCTGCCCCAAAAGATAGCTCCCTGGTGCGGGGCGGCTGCCAGGAAATCTCATGGAACAGCCCTGGGAGTTGCTGTCTGTCCTGGCTGGACCTTCCGGAAACCCTGCGGTCTGAACACTGGCTGGTCCTCGGGGACAGCAGCCCTGGGCTCAGCTGCTGTGGCGGGCTCGTCTCGTGCCGTGCTGTGCCCCTGTCTCTGGGTGTGTGCTTGCTTCACTAACATGGCTCCGAGCACTTATGCGTGTTGTTTCTGCTCTCTCCTCCGCATCCTTTGTCTGTCTGTCAGAATACGAACGGGCCATTTCTGGGGCCCTGTCACCTAGTAAGTATCCATGTCGCTCATGACTGCCTCCCTTGACTTCCATGCCTGATCAGAGCGGGATTCTTGTGGGCCATTATATTGCCATTGTTGTGCTAAGTGGGGTGTGGAGCCCCCTGCTCTTTCTCCTGGGGGCAGAGGCACCTCGTGTGGTTTCTGGGCATCCGAATGCCTGCCCTTGGCTCACTGGGAGGTGGGGGGATGCAGCTGGCGGATGGGCATGTGGGCACGTGGGCAGCCTCGCCTCTGTCTTGCAGCATGGATAAAAACGGCACGATGACCATCGACTGGAACGAGTGGAGAGACTACCACCTCCTCCACCCCGTGGAAAACATCCCCGAGATCATCCTCTACTGGAAGCATTCCACGGTGAGCCCCATGTGCCCAGGGCCCTCATCTGCTCCCAGGGACCCTTAGCCCAGAGTCACCCAGTCGTCCCCATCCCAGAGTGCAGCTGGGGCTTTCCAGCCACCTCCTCTTCCACAGGAGACTGTCCCCTCTTCTGCCAGCCCAGTAGAGCTGTCCGCATGTTCCCCATGTTCTGGCACTCCAGCCAACCTGAACAGCCCCATCGTTCACACACACAGGCTTCCTCTTCCAGGAACACCCTCCATCCCCACATGCTCCCTGCTCCTCATGGGCCACTTCAAATACCCCTTCCCATGATGCTGTCTGTTCTCCCAAAGCTGGTATGAGCCTTCCCCCCGGTGGGACGGGGCTGGGGCAGAAGCTACTCTACAGAGAACACCTAGGCAGAGCTGTGAGGTGTCCCCACGGTCACACATTTGCTGCCCTTTCGCCCCCGTCCACTGTGGTTTCATGTTCAGAAATGTGAGTCTGTGCTGGTCTCTGCCCCGAGCCCTTCACGCTTGGCGTGTCCCTCTCTGAGTCCTGGTGTGCAGTCCTGTCCCTCTGGACCATCCGCTCCAGGAGGGGAGGCCAGAGGTGCTCCTCATCTGCCTCTCGCAGTGCCAGGCCAGGGCTTGTTAGGTGAAATTAAATGGACAGCTCCAGGGGTGGGAGTAGCTGGCCCAGAGCTCTGGCCTTTAGCCCTGGGATCAGAGCAGAGGTGGCTCTGATCAGCCCGGATGCCACCCGGAGAAAGGTTACGCAGGCAGCGAGCCCTCGTGTTTGCTGAGGCGTTGCATAATGTTCTGCCAGCGTGATCTGGTTACACGTGAGATCTCAGACGGCTCTCACCCCGGCCTGATCCCTTCAGTGCAGCCAGCCTGGCAATCTCACACAGGCCTGTGAGCTGTTCTTGCAGGAGCTCCCTGGCAGCATTGGAAAGGGCCGGTGAATGGTTTTCTAACCGGCACCTCCCGGCTGTGTTCAGCTGAGGTTCTATACCTGTGCCTCTCCAGGACCCCAGCAGGGATGAGAGCTCTGCTACCTTCAGAGTGAAGGGAAAGACTCCAGCCCGCTTCCCACCCAGAGTCCTTGGCCTTCTCCCTGTCCTGTGGTCCCTGGCCTGGAGCCGTGCTAGAGGGTAGACGGCGACAGGTGCCAGCAGCCTTGCCCCAAGGGTCCTGAGTCAGGCTTGTGCCATCTTTCCTCACAGATCTTTGATGTGGGTGAGAATCTGACGGTCCCGGATGAGTTCACAGTGGAGGAGAGGCAGACGGGGATGTGGTGGAGACACCTGGTGGCAGGAGGTGGGGCAGGGGCCGTATCCAGAACCTGCACGGCCCCCCTGGACAGGCTCAAGGTGCTCATGCAGGTATGTAGGGAAAAGGCCCCAGACCCCTGGGGGGCCAGTTTCCACCTGGGGGATGCTGCTTGGATAGTTTTCCCTTTCTCTGGCTGGTACCTGCTTTGGGCCCAAACTTTTCTAACCCAATAAATTAGACTGGAATTATTGCTCAGACAGGGGGTACCAAAATGTCACTGTAGGTGACATTTTGTGCAGAGCGGATCTAATTTTATCTGAGGCATCACATTACAGGGGCATAATGTGGACAGGTGAAGCTAGCGAGACTGGGGTGAGGCAGGAACCAATTTCTGTAAGTACGTTTTGTGTACGTTACCCCACACTGGGGCCAGCAGAGCCTCACCTGACCCAGATGCCAATGGGAAGCCACGCCATTACCTTGGCCAGGTACGCAAATCCATGTCCACACAGCAGAGATAAGCTGGGCTGATGTCAAGGCAGAATTGTGAAACTGACCCACACGACAACACTGGTGGACTTTGATGTCTGAATGGTGACTGGCCACCACTTGTCCCCTTGCCCGTACCTAGTACTTCTTGTGCCAGGAGCCCGGCTTGGAAGAGCTGCCTCCTTTCTCTCCCCAGTCTGCCTTGCTGGGCCTCCCTGTGTCGCACAGAGACAAAGGAAGCAGGTGGTTCAGGGCAGAATGCCTCGGGCTTGGACTCTGCCCAGGGCACCACCACAGCTGCCTCCCTCCCTCTTGTGGCCTTGAGCAAACCCCTTTCCCTCCCAGGACTTCCCCTCCTCTGTGAAAATAGGGGCTTGAACAACTGCCTCATCCTTTTGTTTTTTTAGCAGAATTATCAGGAATGTTGTAGAGATTGAAAGCAGGCCTTGGGTGAAATCAAATGCCTGGGGTGTGCCTTTAAACCAGCATGGGTGGGGCAGCAGGAGAGAGAGGTTGGCTGTGGTTTGATCATTGTCTAAGCTGAGTGGGCATTCATTCTATTTTTTAATATGTCTTAAGTTTTTTTAATAATGAAAAACTTTGATTTTTAAAAATTATTATTATTATTATTATTATTATATATTTTTTGAGACAGTCTCGCTCTGTCACCCAGGCTAGAGTACAGTGGTATGATCTCAGCTCACTGCAACCTCCCTCACTGGGTTCAAGCAATTCTACAGCCTCAGCCTCCCTAGTAGGTGGGATTATTACAGGCATGCGCTACCATCCCAGGCTAATTTTTGTATTTTTAGTAGAGACGAGGTTTCACCATGTTGGCCAGGCTGGTCTCGAACTCCTCACCTCATGTGACCTGCCCACCTCAACCTCCTAAAGTGCTGGGATTACAGATGTGAGCCAACACTCCCGGCCTTTTTTTTTTTTTTTTTTTTTTTCTAAAATAGAGTCTCGCTCTGTCGCCCAGGCTGGAGTACAGGGGCGCGATCTCGGCTCACTGCAACCTCCACCTCCCGGATTCAAGCGATTCTCCTGCCTTAGCCTCCCAAGTAGCTGGGATTACTGGTGCCTGCCACCACGCCCGGCTAACTTTTGTATTTTTAGTAGAGACGGGGTTTCACCATGTTGGCTGGGCTGGTCTCGAACTCCTGACCTCAAGTGATCCACCTGCCTCAGCCTCCCAAAGTGCTGGGATTACAGGCATGAGCCACCGCGCCCAGCCTTGATTTTTTTTTAAGTCATCTTTATGGAGATGTTCAGGACAAGGCTGGCAACCAGCAGATACCCAGTACGATGGAGCTGAGCCTCACTTAGCCGTGTTGGGTTACTTTGGGCTCATGATTCCAAGCTTGTCTTCAAAATGCACGGAAGAAAGAGCCTTCCCTTTGGCCGCAGCCGGTTGGCCAGCAGAGGCTCTTGGCCGGGTGAGGCAGCCTGTGGCCCCCCGGGTCTGTCTGACTGCTCGGTCCTCCCTCCCAGGTCCATGCCTCCCGCAGCAACAACATGGGCATCGTTGGTGGCTTCACTCAGATGATTCGAGAAGGAGGGGCCAGGTCACTCTGGCGGGGCAATGGCATCAACGTCCTCAAAATTGCCCCCGAATCAGCCATCAAATTCATGGCCTATGAGCAGGTGAGGACCCAGCTCCTCAGGGAGGGTCACCGGCCAGTGGCTACTCACTGCCTGGACTTGCTGGCTTTCCCTGGGCTGAGCTCCCTGACACTTGGAGCCAGCCGTGGTACCCCAGGGACAGCAGGGCGAGGCAGGAGGCCCTGGCTCACCACCAGTTCCTTACATTTCTGGGTAGCATAAAATGTGCCAGGGACTCCTGGAAGGGAGGGGCAGCAGCAGGTGCCCCAACCTCTGGGTATATCGGGTGGTTTGTTTGTTCCTGGTTCTAGATCAAGCGCCTTGTTGGTAGTGACCAGGAGACTCTGAGGATTCACGAGAGGCTTGTGGCAGGGTCCTTGGCAGGGGCCATCGCCCAGAGCAGCATCTACCCAATGGAGGTGAGGGGCCGCCTGGGTCCTGGGACGGGCAGTGGGCACAGGACTGAGGAGAGGCACAGGCTGTGCTCACGCGTCCCGCTGCTCCTGTTGTGCAGGTCCTGAAGACCCGGATGGCGCTGCGGAAGACAGGCCAGTACTCAGGAATGCTGGACTGTGCCAGGAGGATCCTGGCCAGAGAGGGGGTGGCCGCCTTCTACAAAGGCTATGTCCCCAACATGCTGGGCATCATCCCCTATGCCGGCATCGACCTTGCAGTCTACGAGGTGAGGCCCAAGCTTGACAGATTTAGAAACCCCTCCCAGCACACCTCCACCTGCTGTCTCCCTCCTTGACGGACGCATGGTTAGTGCAGGAAACTGCATCAAAGACTGCGTCTCCTTCCTGCTCTTCTGTTTATTGCAGCTTTCCTTCACCCTGCCTGCCCCTGGCAGACCCCAGCAGCTCCTGTGAGCCCTGCACCCAGGCTCTGCATTCCCAGGGGCTCAGCAGGCAGATCCCCAGAGCAGGGTGGCCCCCAGGAGCTCACAGGCCCCAGCACACTCTAGACAGACCCCAGAAGTCAGCCCTTCTGTGTGGGGAAGGAGGTGTTCCCTCTACCTTGTCCCGGAATTCCCAGTGACAGCAGAAACAGGGCAGCCAGGCTAGGAGCCCAGCCAGGCCCCAGGCGCGGCAGTCGGGTTCCAGTGGCCTGAGGACCCAGTAACAGCCCCGTCTCTTGCTGCCTCACTAGCCCTTCCTAGGGCTTATCCCATGCTCCCTTCCCCTTCTAGACGCTCAAGAATGCCTGGCTGCAGCGCTATGCAGTGAACAGCGCGGACCCCGGCGTGTTTGTGCTCCTGGCCTGTGGCACCATGTCCAGTACCTGTGGCCAGCTGGCCAGCTACCCCCTGGCCCTAGTCAGGACCCGGATGCAGGCGCAAGGTAAGGCTGGCCCTGGACAGTCCCCTGGGAGGTCGGGGGATGTGGACAGAAGCATCTGACTGGTGGCCTCCATCCTGCAGCCTCTATTGAGGGCGCTCCGGAGGTGACCATGAGCAGCCTCTTCAAACATATCCTGCGGACCGAGGGGGCCTTCGGGCTGTACAGGGGGCTGGCCCCCAACTTCATGAAGGTCATCCCAGCTGTGAGCATCAGCTACGTGGTCTACGAGAACCTGAAGATCACCCTGGGCGTGCAGTCGCGGTGACGGGGGGAGGGCCGCCCGGCGGTGGACTCGCTGATCCTGGGCCACAGCCCGGGGTGTGCAGCCATCTCATTCTGTGAATGTGCCAACACTAAGCTGTCTCGAGCCAAGCTGTGAAAACCTAGACGCACCCGCAGGGAGGGTGGGGAGAGCTGGCAGGCCCAGGGCTTGTCCTGCTGACCCCAGCAGACCCTCCTGTTGGTTCCAGGGAAGACCACAGGCATTCCTTAGGGTCCAGGGTCAGCAGGCTCCGGGCTCACATGTGTAGGGACAGGACATTTTCTGCAGTGCCTGCCAATAGCGAGCTTGGAGCCTGGAGGCCGGCTTAGTTCTTCCATTTCATCCTTGCAGCCAGCTGTTGGCCACGGCCCCTGCCCTCTGGTCTGCCGTGCATCTCCCTGTGCCCTCTTGCTGCCTGCCTGTCTGCTGAGGTAAGGTGGGAGGAGGGCTACAGCCCACATCCCACCCCCTCGTCCAATCCCATAATCCATGATGAAAGGTGAGGTCACGTGGCCTCCCAGGCCTGACTTCCCAACCTACAGCATCGACGCCAACTTGGCTGTGAAGGAAGAGGAAAGGATCTGGCCTTGTGGTCACTGGCATCTGAGCCCTGCTGATGGCTGGGGCTCTTGGGCATGCTTGGGAGTGCAGGGGGCTCGGGCTGCCTGGCCTGGCTGCACAGAAGGCAAGTGCTGGGGCTTATGGTGCTCTGAGCTGGCCTGGACCCTGTCAGGATGGGCCCCACCTCAGAACCAAACTCACTGTCCCCACTGTGGCATGAGGGCGGTGGAGCACCATGTTTGAGGGCGAAGGGCAGAGCGTTTGTGTGTTCTGGGGAAGGAAGGAAAAGGTGTTGGAGGCCTTAATTATGCACTGTTGGGAAAAGGGTTTTGTCCAAAAGGACAAGCCGGACAAATGAGCGACTTCTGTGCTTCCAGAGGAAGACGAGGGAGCAGGAGCTTGGCTGACTGCTCAGAGTCTGTTCTGACGCCCTGGGGGTTCCTGTCCAACCCCAGCGGGGGCGCAGCGGGACCAGCCTCACATTCCACTTGTGTCACTGCTTGGAACCTATTTATTTTGTATTTATTTGAACAGAGTTATGTCCTAACTATTTTTATAGATTTGTTTAATTAATAGCTTGTCATTTTCAAGTTCATTTTTTATTCATATTTATGTTCATGGTTGATTGTACCTTCCCAAGCCCGCCCAGTGGGATGGGAGGAGGAGGAGAAGGGGGGCCTTGGGCCGCTGCAGAGAAATTCCTTTTGGGACTGGAGGCAGAAAAGCGGCCAGAAGGCAGCAGCCCTGGCTCCTTTCCTTTGGCAGGTTAGGGAAGGGCTTGCCCCCAGCCTTAGGATTTCAGGGTTTGACTGGGGGCGTGGAGAGAGAGGGAGGAACTTCAATAACCTTGAAGGTGGAATCCAGTTATTTCCTCCGCTGCGAGGGTTTCTTTATTTCACTCTTTTCTGAATGTCAAGGCAGTGAGGTGCCTCTCACTGTGAATTTGTGGTGGGCGGGGGCTGGAGGAGAGGGTGGGGGGCTGGCTCCCTCCCTCCCAGCCTTCTGCTGCCCTTGCTTAACAATGCCGGCCAACTGGCGACCTCACGGTTGCACTTCCATTCCACCAGAATGACCTGATGAGGAAATCTTCAATAGGATGCAAAGATCAATGCAAAAATTGTTATATATGAACATATAGTTATAACTGGAGTCGTCAAAAAGCAAATTAAGAAAGAATTGGACGTTAGAAGTTGTCATTTAAAGCAGCCTTCTAATAAAGTTGTTTCAAAGCTGATCATGGAGCCAGTATTTTTCTGACGGGGGCCTGGGTGGTCTGGGGGTGCTGACATGTTAGAAAATGAGCCCTTGTTTTCCCCTCTGGAGCCTGGGTGGCGCCCCCTTTCGGCTTCTTAGAGGCACTCCCTCTTTAATGGTTGTGTGTTCGATTTGGGGTGCCCTGAGTTGCTGTGTAGGGTCGTTCCTCAGCCTGTCTCAGGCAGGGTGTGGGGGGATCTCTCCCTCCGCCGGAAGTGCCATCTTCACAGACACCGAGGACATCGCTGGGCTTCTCTCCCCTCCCCCCAGCTGCCCCTCCCAGCCTCACCCCGCTCCTGCCTCCTCACACCCTCTCAGTAACCTCATCTGACTGAGGATTACCTTCAATATCTATATTTAGATGACACTCCTTTGATACTTGAACGAATTCCAGCTTCATCAGTACAACTGTGAAATCCACATCCACTTAAACAGCACCTCGAGTTCAGCATGTCAGAAGCCAAACTCTTCATTTTCCTCCCAAAATCTGCTTCTTCATTTTCCTCATGCCAGCAAATGGCAACTCCTTTCTTCTACGAACTTAAGCCAAACACCTTGTAGTCAACCTGACTCTGTACTTCCCTCTGGTTCCAGGGCAGTCCACCAGCAAATACCGTCAGCCCCACCTGCAAAATAGATCTGCTCTCTGGCCGCTTCTCCCGACCTCCACCCCTGCCACTGATCAAAGACAATATCATGTCTCACCTGGATGATTGCAAGACCTAAACTTCTTCCCCCTGCTTCCCTTCACTCTCCACCCCAAGACCAAGGGGCCCTTTGAAAACCTAAGTGGATAGCCAGGTGTGGTGACAGGTGCCTATAATCCCAGCTACTCCGGAGGCTGAGGCAGGAGAATGGCTTGAACCCAGGAGGCAGAGGTTGTGGTGAGCCGAGATCATGCCACTGCACTCCAGCCTGGGCGACAGAGTAAGACTCTGTCTCAAAAAAAGAAAACCTAAGTTTCTCATGTCACTCAGATCCTCCAATGAATAGATAAGCTGGGCGGGCGCGGTGGCTCACGCCTGTAATCCCAGCACTTTGGGAGACCGAGGTGGGCGGATCACCTGAGGTCAGGAGTTTAAGACCAGCCTGGCCAACATGGCAAAACCCCATCTCTACTAAAAATACAAAAATTAGCTGTGCTTGGTGGCGCATGCCTGTAATCCCAGCTACTCGGGAGGCTGAGACAGGACAATCACGTGAACCCGGGAGGCAGTGGTTTCAGTGAGCTGAAATCATGCCACTGCACTCCAGCCTGGGCGATAGAGTGAGACTCCATCTCAAAAAAAAAGAAAAGAAAAAAAAGAAAAAAAAAAAACAGAAACAAAAACGAAAAAGACAAGTCACCGGCTAGGAGAAAATCTTTGCAGTACATGTAATCTCCAGCATGTATTAATTGTGTAAGGCAAAAAGAAGAGGACAAGCCAGTTAACAATTGGCACTTCCAAAAGCAAGATGACTTAATGGCCAATAAACATGAAAACGAGCTTAACTCCATTAGTTGTCAGGGAGAAGCAAAACACTGAATGAGGCCCAGAGCAGTGGCTCACACCTGTAATCCCAGCACTTCGGGAGGGTGAGGCTGGAGATCACTTGAGGCCAGGTGTACAAGACCAGACTACGCAATACAGCAAGGCCCCATCTCTACCAAAACAGTTAAAAGCATTTAACAAGATACCAGTGCATCCACACTAGAAGGCCTAGAACTAAAGATGTCAGCACTGTAGTTTGATGAGAATCTGGGAGCAGCCACACTCCTAGACTCTGCTAGTACAAGGTAAAATGCCAATCATTTTGGAGAATTGTTTCTAATAAAGTCAAATGGACATTTGCCCTGTGACCCAGCACTTCCACTCCTATTTACCCCTTTCCCTAAATGAAAACATCCACAGAAGAACTTGTATGTGGCTCACAGAGGCTTCATTTGTAACAGCCAAAAACTGGAAACAGTCCAGACACCCATCAACAGGTGAAAAGATCCCCAAATAGCTGCCTGCATGTGTTGCAGTGCTACTCAGCAACGAATGGGAGGGAATTACTGAAATTCCAGGCATCAACGTGAACCTAAAAACCATACCAGGTAAGGCCGGCCTGCAATCCCAGCACCTTGGGAGGCTGAGGCAGGTGGATCACTTGAGGTCAGGAGTTCGAGACCAGCCTGGCCAACAAGGTGAAACCCCATCTCTACTAAAAATACAAAAATTAGCCAGGTGTGGTGGTGGGCACCTGTAGTCGCAGCTACTCGAGAGGCTGAGGCAGGAGAATCGCTTGAACCTGGGAGGTGAAGGTTGCAGTGAGCTGAGATTGTGCCACACTGCACTCCAGCCTGGGCTACAGAGCGAGACTATGTCTCAAAAAAAGAAAAAAAAAAAAAAGTGAGAGTGAAGCCAGGCACAGCAGTAACTAACTATACCTGGGTGCTGGGGCCAGCGGGACACGTGAGGCATACATCCAGGTATTGGGATATTTTTCCAGTCTTTGGTGAGAGAAATCAGAATGGTGGTTAGGGGAAGAGATGGTGGAGCCTGGGAAGAAGCAGGACACATTCATCAAAACTCATAGAACTGGCCGGGCACAGTGGCTCACGTCTGTAATCCCAGCACTTTGGGAGTCCAAGGCAGGCGGATCACCTGAGGTCAGGAGTTCCAGACCAGCCTGGCCAACATGGTGAAACCCCATCTCAGCCTGGCGCGGTGGCTCACGCCTGTAATCCCATCACTTTGGGAGACCAAAACGGGCAGATCACGAGGTCAAGAGATTGAGATCATCCTGGCTAACACGGTGAAACCCCATCTCTACTAAAAATACAAAAAATTAACTGAGTGTGGTGGCACGTGCCTATAGTCCCAGCTACCAGCTACTCAGGAGGCTGAGGCAGAAGAATTGCTTGAACCCGAGAGGCAGAGGTTGCAGTGAGCCAAGATTGTGACACTGCACTCCAGCCTGGGTGACAGAGTGAGACCCTGTCTCAAAAAAAAAAAAAAAAGAAAAAAAACCCCATCTCTATTAAAAATACAAAAATTAGTCAGGCATGGTGGCGTGCACTTGTAGTCCCAGCTACTTGGGAGGCTGAGGCAGAATTGCTTGAACCTGGAAGACAGAGGTTGCAGTGAGCCAAGATCGCGCCACTGAACTCCAGCCTGGGCGACAGAGCAAGAGTCCATCTTAAAAAAAAACAAAAACAAAAACAAAAAAAACACTGAACTGTGTACTTGAGTCACCATATATTTCACTGTATGTAATTATACCTGATTTTTTTTGTTGTTTGTTTTTTGTGATGGAGGTTCACTCTTGTTGCCCAGGCTGGAGTGCAATGATATGATCTCGGCTCACTGCAACCTCTGCCTCCCAGGTTCAAGCAATTCTCCTGCCTCAGCCTCCTGAGTAGCTGGGATTACAGGTGTCTGCCACCACGCCCAGCTAATTTTTGTATTTTTAGTACAGATGGGGTTTCACCATGTTGGCCAGGCTGGTCTTGAACTCTTCACCGCAGGTGATCAGCCTACCTTGGCCTCCCAAAGTGCTGGGATTACAGGTGTGAGCCACCGTGCCCGGCCATACCCGAATTTTTTAAAAAGGGAAGCAAAAACCTTCCAGTGTTTCCTTTCTCACCATTAGACAAACGTCCCCATTATGGCCTTCAAGCCCTGCGTCGCCGGCCTACTGCCTGGCCAGAGGTGGATTTGCCAGAAAGCAGTAAAGGAATCTGGGTCACCTTAGAAATAGAGAAGGGGGGCTGGGCACAGTGGCTCATACCTGTAATCCTAGCACTTTGGGAGGCCGATGCAGGTGGATCACCTGAGGTCACGAGTTTGAGACCAGCCTGGCCAACATGGTGAAACCCCGTCTCTACTAAAAAAAAAAAAAAAAAAAAAAAAAAAAAATGAGCTGGGCGTGCATGCCTGTAATCCAAGCTACTCGGGAGGCTGAGGCAGCAGAATCACTTGAAGCTGGGAGGCAGAGGTCGCAGTGAGCTGAGATTGCGCCATTGCACTCCAGCCTGGGCAACAAGAGTGAAACTAATAAAGAAATAGAGAAGGGGCCAGGTGTCATTCTCCATCCGTCTTCTCTTTCTCCCCGGCACTTTTCAAGTCAATTATGCTACTTACTTTCATTGCCGGGTTTCTCATCTGTTCCCTCGCCCATGAACGTGAACTCCTTGAGGGTGGCGGTGTCTGTTGGCTTTGTTCACTGCTGCTCCCAGCACCTGGAGCCTGAACAGTGTTCGGTGAATCCTTAACATCCAAGTGTTTCTTGGTGTCGTCGACAGAATTATGCCCCCGCCACAAGATGTCCATGTCCTAATCCCCAGAAGCTGTGAATCCCATTACATGGCCAGGGGGAATGAAGGAGGCAGATGGAATGAAGGTTGCTAATCAGCCGACCTTCAAACAGGGAGATGGATTATCCTGGGTCATCCGGTGGGGGGGCCAGTGTGATCACAGGGGTCCTTCAGTGTGGAGGAGGAGGCAGGAGAGAGAACAGAGAGACGGCATGAGAAGGACTCAGGCCTCCGCTGCTGGCTTGAAGGTGGAGGAAGGGGCCACGAGCCAAGGAACGCAGGCAGCCTCTAGAAGCTGGAAAGGCACAGAAGTGGATCCTCCCCTTCCTGCCCTGGAGCCTCCAGAAGGAACACAGCCCTGCAGCCACCTTGGTTTTAGCCCCATGAGGCCCATTTCAGACTCTTGACCTCCAGAACTGTGAGATTATAAACCTGCATTGTTTAAGCTACTTCCCAGCTACTGGCCCCCTGGTGGAGATAAAATCCCCTTAATCAGGGTTTGCAACCAGAGTCCTGGGCAGGGGAGGGCACAGTGGGGGCAGGGGGCACATCTCAAGGTCTGATTGGAGGCACGGTGCTCCTCCAGACCCACCTGAGTCCGGCTGGCATGGAAGCTCCAGGGGAGCCCTGGGGCGGGGGTGGTGGGGGTGGCTGGCAGACCCCTCCTTGTCCTCCAGGAAGCCCAAGCTCTGTGTGGCCCCCTCAGCCACTCAGGTCTTTGGGGACACAGTCACAGGTGCCTGCCCTCAGGAAGGGCCCAAGAGCCTGGAGCTGTGCCACCCTGGTCCAGGGAACGAGGGATCAGGGCAAGAGAAACAGCGGTGGGGCATGTGGTGGGTCAGGACAGTTGCAGAGCGGCTTCCCATAAACAGACTGGGACAGTGGACGTCCCTGTTCCACAGCATCCAAGCTGAGTGACCTTGGGCAAGTCACACCACCTCTCTGAGCCTGTTTGTTCGTCCATTAGAGGAGAGCAAGACGAGCCAGGGAGGTCTGTTGGAAAGTTGAACTGAAACAAGGCAGGAAATGGGATGCGGCCCGTCCTGACAGCTTCATCTCCCAGCTGCCCTTCTTCCTCCAGCATTCAGACACGCTCCAGGTAATCCTGCCTTCATCCTCTCGGGCCTGGGATCTCAGGTGTCTGCAAGGAAATCCGGAGCCACTTGAGCCGTGTGGTCCGGTGGGCCCCCCTCGCAGGGGCACTGCTCACGCACGACTTCACTTAGCAGGTGTAGGAGGTGCCACCACCGCCACGTCCCCATTTCACAGGGGAGGAAACTAAGGTTTCAGGAGGGGAGGGGACTTGCCCAGGACCTAGGATGCAGCGGACCCCCGACTGCCAGGTGGCACGCAGGGGAGTGAAGCTGCGGCGGGCTCTGCTGGGGCCGCCCACCAGGAACTTGGGGCAAGGCAGAGAGCTGCTGCCCACATCAGACCCGGCAAGCTGGAACCATGCCACAACCCACCCGTGGGACCTTCACCAAGTTAGATGTGCCCAAGGGACAGGCATTCCTTGCCTCACCTCAGAAGGGTGGCACCTGGTCCCTGGCTGCCTCCTCGCAGCCAGGAGGCCACAGAGAGCCTGGGCAGGCCTGTGCTTGAATCCTGGGTCCCGGTGGTGTGATCTTGGGCAAGTCTTCTGCCTCTCTGAGCCTCAGTTTCCCCACTAGCAAGACAGGCACGACGCCTTCTGACAGCTCACTGGGGAAGCGGCTGTTCTGGTTCACATAAAGGGTCACTGTGAAACAGATTCAAAGCAGCTCTGTTGACACGGAAGCCCTGTTCTCACCTGGGCCTCACCCTGTGCCGCCCTAGTCCAGATTTCACCGGTCTGAGTGCGTTGGAAAGTAGGGGAAGGGTGGGAACAGGTGGGGCGGGTGTGCTGGGCCCGGCCGCCCAGGTGTGGACCTTGCTCTCTGCAGCAGCAGCAGCAGCAGGCCACGTGACCTGGGCTGGCCAGGAGCGGGCAGCAGGGAGGGCATGGTATGATAGCACCTCCATCCTGCAGATGGGTAAACTGAGGCCAGGGAGGGCCCCAGGCCTGCCCCAGTTCCCCGAGGGGCAAGATAAACCTAGGCCTCCTGCTCTCAGCTCCTCTGAATGCACAGGCTGGCCAGGGAACAGCCGCAGGACATGGTTCTCTTGGTCATTTGCTATCACCCACCAGCACAGCCCCGTGGCCCAGGAGGAGCCGTTATCTCCCATGGCAGTTGTTGAGGCCAATGAGAGACGGAGCTGGCCCCACCCATGCTAGTCAGTACGGGGCACCCCTGGCTGAACTGAAGAGCCCAGCCTCCCATCCCCTCATCTTACAGATGAGGAACCTGGCACAGGCTGGAAACCCTGGGACTTCCCCAGGTCACCACATGCCCCATCGCTGTTTCTCTTCCCTGACTACACCGGGCTTAAATCTGTGTATGAGTGTCCTGGGGCAGCTGCGACCAATAACCACACACTTGGTGACTTCCAACACCACAAATGGCTGGGAGCCGTGGCTCACGCCTGTAATCCCAGCACTTTGGGAGGCTAAGGCAGGCAGATCGCTTGAACCCGGGAGTTGGAGACCAGCTTGGGCAACACAGTGAGACCCTATCTCTACAAAAAATACAAAAGTTAGCCAGGTGTGGTGGCACACACCTGTGGTCCTAGCTACTTGGGAGGCTGAGGCCGGAGGATCACTTGAGCCCATCAGTTGGAGACCAGCCTGGGCAACATAGTGAGACCCTATATCTACAAAACATTACAAAAAATTATCCAGGCATGGTGGCACGTGCCCATGGTCCCAGTTATTCAGGAGGCTGAGATGGGTGGACCACTTGAGCCTAGGAGTTCAAGGCTGCAGTGAGCCATGATCGTGCCCCTATACTCTAGCCTGGACAACAGAGCAAGACCCTGTCTCAAAAAAAAAAAAAAAATGAACAGACACACAAAAGCAAACCAGCACCCTCCCCATGAGCTCACTCTCCTCAGGGAGGACGGAGCTTGCTGTTCTCAGGACTCTTTCCATTCTTACTTCCTGGAGTCCTTGACCTGGAGCTCTTTCAGCCAGTGGGGAACACAGCAGGGCATGTGTTCTGAGAACAGACAGCAGACCCTACCAGCTTCATAAATACACCCCTCGAATATTGACTCTGTGTATCATCATCCAAAACACCTTCCCAGCCCTGGCCTTACCCGCCCACGGAGGTTTACTAATGCCATTTCCCAGTCAGTTAGGGGCTTGCCCAAGGGCACAGTGGGCAGTGGCCGGGTCCTGAACTCAGGCCTTCTGAAGCCATCAAGACCAGAGGGGACCGTGAATGGTGGCTCACACCTGCAATCCTAGCACTTTGGGAGGCCACGGCGGAAGGATTGCTTGAGGCCAGGAATTTCAGACCAACCTGGCCAACATAGCAAGAACCTGTCTCTATGTTTTATTATTTATTTGTTTAGAGATGAAGTCTCCCTCTGTCGCCCAGGCTGGAGTACAGTGGCACAATCTTGGCTCACTGCAGCCTCCATCTCCCAGATTCAAGCGATTCTCCTGCCTCATCCTCCTGAGTAGCTGGGATTACAGGCATCCACCACCAGACCCGGCTAATTTTTGTATTTTTAGTAGAAACAGGGTTTCGCCATGTTGGCAGGCTGCTCTCTCAAACTCCTGACCTCAAGTGATCCACCCGCCTCACCCTCCCAAAGTGCTGGGATTATAGGTGTGAGCCACTGCTCCTGGCCTCTTCTTTTTTTTTTGAGACGCAGTCTTGCTCTGTTGCCCAGGCTGGAGGGCAGTGGCGCAATCTCGGCTCGCTGCAACCTCCCCGGCCTCTATTTTTTAAACAAACAAAGAAAAAAAGACCACAGGGGCCATGCCGTGACCTGAGGATGGCACTAATGGGCCATGGAATCCTGGCTTGGGGCCCGTTCCTAAGAAGAGACATTTCTTCTTCTTTTTTTTTTTTTTTTTTTTGAGAGGGTCTCACTTTGTTACTCAGGCTGGGGTGCAGTGGGACAATCATAACCTCACTGCAGCCTCAAACTCCCGGGCTCAGGTGACCCTCCCACCTCAGCCTCCTGAAGTGCCGGGCTTACAGGGATGAGCCACTGTGCCCAACCTCAAGAGACATGTTTTCTCCTAGCCACTCATCTTTGGACCCTTACAGCTAAGCCCATTTTACTTATAGATGGGCAGAGTCGCTGGGTAATGAGCGTGCCGAGATTCATTCCTGGAATTGGCCGCTAGGTGGCAGCAGCAGGCCCTGTTGCCATCTCCTACGAGGCTTGGCGGGCTCTGGCGCCCTCTGGTGGCTGCGGGAAAACACGCCAAGAAGTCTGACGGAGAAACATTGGGGAAACTGAGGTAGAGTTGTTACCTCTTGGGAGAGAGATACTCACGGGGAGAAGCTGGGCCTAGGTGGTGTCCCGCGGTGGCCTCAGGCTGACTGGCCATTCTCCAGCCTGTCAGGTCTGGTTAGCACAGTCCTTTCATCAAGGTGAGCACTCGGGAGGCGGGTGTAGGCTCCTCCCCATCTGCAGCAGCCCCGGGGAAAGAGCCCCAGTCCAGGACTCAGGCCCCTGTTCCCAGCGCGGTTTAGCTGCCAACCGGATCTCCTTCTGCAAGAGGGGAAACAGAAGGAAACTTTATTCCCGAGTCTGTGAAGCCCGGAAAAGGGGCAATGCCTGGTGGGTGGGGCGGGATCTACACCCGGGGCCTCCTAAGGAAGACCAGGACCTCGAGGGGAGGCTGAAGGAGGAGCCACAGCCCGCAGTCACTGGGCTGAGCAGGAGGAACATTCAAAAGGCCTGGGAGCACAGGGTGGGGTGCTGGGCAGTGAGACCTTCCCCTGGCCTCCGTGTCATGGACAGAAGGTGGACGCCTTGTCACAAGCTGGCCACATCAGATGCTCTCTTTCGGGACTTTGGGACTGAGAAAGAGAGAGGTGAGTCAGTCCCCGTGTGCAGCTGGAAAGGCATCAGGTAACCCTGGGTGGGGTCTGAGGATGGCAGGAAAAGCCTGTCTGTGAAGGGAAGGGAAGTGAGAGTGGGGAGCAGGGATGGAGGGATGCTGGGATGGAGGATGGAGGGTACAGGGATACAGGAATGGAGGGATGGAAAAATAGAGGGATGCAGGAATGGAGGGATGAAGAGGTGCAGGGATACTGGGGTGGAGGGATGCAGAGAACGGAGGCATGCAGGGATGCTGCGATGGAGGAATGCAGGGATGGAGGATGTAAGGGTACAGGGATGGAGGATGGAGGGGTGCAGGGATGCAGAGATGGAGGATGGAGGGGTACAACGAAGGAGGGGTGCAGGGATGGAGGGATGGAGGGGTGCAGGGATGGAGGGATGCAGGGACAGAGGGATGCAGGGATGGAGTGATGGAAGGGTACAGGGATGGAGGGGTGCAGGGATAGAGGAATGGAGGGTACAGGGATGGAGGGGTGCAGGGATAGAGGGATGGAGGGTGCAGGGATGGAAGGATGGAGGGGTACAGGGATGGAGGGGTGCTGGGATGGGGGACGGAGGGGTACAGGGATGGGGTACAGGGATGGAGGGGTGCAGGGATGGAGAGATAGAAGGGCACAGGGACGGAGGGGTGCAGGGATGGAGGGATGGAGAGGTACAGGGATGGAGGGTTACAGGGATAGAGGGAGGGTCCTCCTTCAGTGCCCCATGGTATTCCTGGCCTAGTTCCTGCCCTGCTGAGGGAGGCACCCCGGGTCCCTGGAGCAAAGGCCCCTCAGGACTTTAGACCTGGCCAGTGAAGTGGAAATGCCGTTCTGGACACAGTGGTGGCTCTGGGTGCCCTGATACCTGTTGGCCTCTCAGAGGCGGCTGCTGTGACTCCTAAGGCCACAGAGGGGCACAGCCTCAGGCCTGGCTGCCTCCTCTACCCTGCAGCCCAAGTACCTGGAGTTAACACCCACAGAGGGCACACAGTGGGGGCTGGCTGAAGGACTGTGGTGAATCCAGGCGGCAGGGCACTATGCGCCATGAGAACAAGCCAATGTGACATACGCCGACAGGCAGACGCCCAGGATGGGGACGAGAACACAGCCGGTGGCAGACCAGCCCCGTGGGAAAAACGGAGGTCACCAACTGCACGGCCACCTGCTTCCAAACGTCACACTCCCTACCTCAAGCGCTCACTTCTACCTTACTCAAATGGTAGCTATTACAGGAACATGAGTTATTTTGTTTTAAAAATACTAATAAAGAAAATAAAACTTTAAAAGTTTCCTGGCTGGGCGTCGGGGCTCACTCCTGTAATCCCAGCACTTCGGGAGGCTGAGGCGGGCAGTTCCCTTGAGCCCTAGAGTGCGAGACCAGCCTGGGTAACACAGCAAAACCCAGGATCTACAAAATATAAAAAACAAAAAATTAGCTGGGCATGTTGGTGCGCACCTGTAGTTCCAGCTACTTGGAGGCTGAGGTGGGAGGATCACTTGAACCTGGGAGGTCGAGGTTGCAGTGAGCTATGATTGCACCACTGCATCCCAGCCTGGGTGACAGAGCGAAACCCTGTCTCAAAAAATAAAAAACAACAACAAAAAAGTTTCTCAAGAGGGTATGGGGGCGTTGCCCAGTCCCCCCCGTCGGAAGGGCCAGTGGGTGGAGTTGGGCTCACTGGCCTCTGGAGGGCCCCTAGCAGGCCACCCCACCTCAGTTAAGTCGGGACTGGGGAGCCCCATCCTGGGTACTCTGTGCAGGAAAGGGGGTCCCACCCACAACCCACACTCACCCTGGAAGGCAGAGCCTCTTCTCCCATAAAGCCTGGCCCAGCCTGGAGCTGAAGCCCGGGGCCGCCACCTGAGAGGGCTTGGTCCCGTCTGTAGAGCAGGGGTCTGAATAGCCTGGTGCCCTGGACCAGGTGACCCGGCTCTCTGCACTGCACCTGCTCCTATCACTGAACTCTCCCACAAGGTGGGGACAGACGAAGAAACTGAGGCTTGATGAGTGACCCCACTGCAGAGCCCCACCGTGGGTAGGGTGCCCCGACCTGCACTCTGGCTGCTGGGCTCCACGGCCCAGCTGTGTGCCCTGAGTGGTATCCTGGGGACGATGCCACACAAAGCCTGCGGAGCCGTACCGTGCCTGCCACCTGGGAAGCCCCAGGCCAGCGGTTAGTTACCACAAGGGCTGGCACAGCCCAAGCCTGATGCCTCCCTTGACCGCCAGCCCCACGCAGCACTCAGCCACACGGAGCTCCATGAGATGCCTGCCATGACAGGCGCCACAAACCTTTCCTTTATTGCAAACATGTCCCAGTCCCGGGAGGCTTGGGAAGAGTGGGAACCAGGGGAACCCAGGGATGGGATTCCACTGAAAACAAACCGTCCTGCTGTCCTGTCAAGGGCCCCCACCCACAGGATGTAGCCATGGGACAGCCACTGAGGGTCCAGGAAGAGGGGTGGCAGAGCAGGGAGGCAGGGAGAGGGAGGGGTCGCCCCAGGGCAGTGGCAGGGCTGGAACTCGTCCCTAACATCCCTGAGCCCCAGCAGGTGCCCTGTGTTAGAAGCGAGAGGGCTGGTGGGGGTGCGTGGACAAGGGGCAGAATGATCCTGCCCCCAACCAGTATCGCCAGGCGCTGGCCCAGTGGCCCCAGGCCCTGGCAGCTGGCGTCTTCCGCTGCCTTCCCTCTGCTCTGCGCGGGGACATTCAGTGCGCTGGGGAGGCCTCGGTGATGGCCCTCTCCACCCGCAGGTACCAGGGCTGGATGTGCGTGTGCTGCATCAGGTCATCGAATGCGTCCAGCCCCTCCATCACACGCAGCACGCCATACACCGCCTGGGGCATGAACAGAAACCTGTCACCATAGCTGGTTTGACAGGCATCCAGACCTCCTTCGTTCCCTGCCAGCTGTGTGGCCAGGTCCCGTCCCCTCCCCGCTGGGAGCTCGTGACCCACTCAAGGGCCAACAGCACAGGTGAGGGTTTGAACAAAGCGTGTGGGGTGGCTGCAGGTCTCGCCTGCTTCACATCTGTACCCCCTTTTCTGGGCCACAGACCCTGCCCCCCAGCAAGTTTCCTTGGGAGAAATGCCCTCCCCCCCATCTCCGGTCCTGAGATCGGGGAGAAGAGACCTCACCACCCAGTTTCAAGACCCAGGTCACCCAGGGGCAGGACAGTTTTAAAAATGAGCAGTGGGCCAGGCACGCTGGCTCACGCCTGTAGTCCCAGCACTTTGGGAGGCCGAAGTGGATGGATCACCTGAGGTCAGGAGTTCGAGACCAGCCTGACCAACATACTGAAACTCTGTCTCTACTAAAAATACAAAAATTAGCCAGGCATGGTGGCACAGGCCTGTAATCCCAGCTACTCAGGAGGCTGAGGCAGAAGAATTGCTTGAACCTGGGAGGCGGAGGTTGCAGCGAGCCGAGATTGCACCACTGCACTCCCGCCTGGGTGACAGCGTGAGACTTGGTCTCAAAAAAAAAAAAACAAAAACAACAACAAAAAAAAAAACAAAAGGAAAAAGGGCAGTGAAGCCAGGCCAGTGAGACGCCCTCCCAGGGGTTTTCTGGGAGAAGCCTGGAGCACCGGACCCAGCCCGCCTGAGGCTGAAGCCAACTCCAGGGAGGGCAGTGTTGATGGCGACAGGTAGAGCTTGGGCTCTGGTAACACCACCCGGGCCTCTGGATCCAGCAGGGCCCGAAGCCAACCCTTTCCCTGAACTTGTCAGTTATGTGAACCAAGGCGGTTCCTGGTCATCCATTTCTCTCCTGGAGCCACTTCGAGGCGAGTTTCTGTCCGTGATGGCAGAGAGAGGCAGGTTCCTCTGGCAAGATGCAAGCACCGTCCAGGCTTTCCCTTGCAAACCTCCCCCACTCTGAGGACAGAACCCTCGGTCCAGGCACCACCTGCCACCACCACACTCACCAAATCAGCGAGATTCGGCTTCTGGCCCCCCATGAAGGGCCGGTCCTTGCCCACAGCAGCCACCCACTTGTCGGCAGCCTCATAGAGGTCCTCGCGCACATTGTCCTGGAGGCGGTGCCTGGGCGGGGAAGGGAAAAGCCCCTCAGGGGAGCCCCCACTCCCAGCCCAGCAGGGAAGAGGGTCTCCTCTGGGGAGAGGGGGGAGGTGTGGAAGCCAGGACGGCACCCCAGGTGAGAGCATCACATCTGCAGACGCCTCAGGGAGCATCCGTCCCAGACGGGGAGGCTGTGGTAAGGGCAAGAGACCAGGCCAGGGAGAAAGCCACAGAGGAGGCGCCAGTCAGGGCCCAGGCTTCCGGCTTCAAGGCCAGCCCTGCTGTCCCCTGGGGAGGTGAGCATGAGCTCTGGGTCCAAGTCCCATCTTGGCCAAGGGACCCATAATCCATAATGCGTTTCCCATCTGCCCCAGGCCTTGGCCTCCCGCTGGTCTCCTGAGGGGTGTGATGGGATCACCACTGCTTGTGGCACCGGAGGCTCGGGGACAGCAGGCCCCGGATGTGCACACACACTTGCCTGCTCTTGAGTCGCTTGCTGATGAGGTACATGGCCGCTGCACCCATGTACTTGGCCACGGCACCCTCCACAGCTCCGAACTTGCCCTCGCGGACAATGTAGTCAAAGGACGCCAGAGCCTCGGTGGGCGTGCGGTACACATTGGGGGAGATCAGGTGCACCAGCCAGTCGTCCGCCCACTGCCGCCACTTCATCTCCTCCCTGCGGGCACGGGAGGGACTTCCTAAGCCAGGACCCGGGCTGTGTTGGGAGCAGGCTGCATTCTCTAGAACATACCCACTGCACGGGTGGGAAGCTGAAGCCTGAGCAGGAAGGTCTTTTTTTTTTTTTGAGACAAAGTCTCGCTCTGTCACCCAGGCTGGAGTGCAATGGCACCATCTCAGCTCACTCCGCCTCCTGGGTTCAAGCGATTCTCCTGCTTCAGCCTCCCTAGTAGCTGGGATTATAGGTGTGTGCCTCCACACCTAGCTAATTTTTGTATTTTTATAGAGATGGGGTTTTGCCATGTTGGCCAGGCTGGTCTTGAACTCCTGACCTCAGGTGATCTGCCTGCCTCGGCCTCCCAACAGGCTGGGATTACAGGAGTGAGCCACCACGCCCGGCTGCAGGAAGGTCTCTACTGAAATCCGGTATGGCCCGGCCCCAGCCCCGCTGGTTTCCCATGCTGCTCCCTGCTCACGCCATCTTGCTCAGCTTGGTCCTACTCTACAGAAGACCCCTGCCGTCACCACCTTCCCCCGCCAGCCCCAGCCCCACTCACGTCCTGGCCTCCTTCCCGCCATACACTTGCTGGGCCTCCTTCTCGTTGAGCATGAGCCAGTACTTATTGCCGAACTCGGTCACCTCCTTGCCCTGCTCGTTCACAGCCTTCATGGCTGGGTAGTAGGTGATGATCTCTTCCAGGGGCTGCCTTCGGAGAGAGCCACAATCTCACCCCAACTCCTTCCCCCTCCGTCCCCTGTGGCCGACCAACCCCGCTGCCCCAGCCTCAGAGTGGAGCCAGGACCAACAAAGGCTCTCCGGACTCTTGCAGTAAGAGGGATTTGGAGTAGATGCCAGGGCTACTTCCCCAAGAGAGGGAGGTGTCGGGAGGACAGAGTGGGGGGCTTGGAGGAGGACGGCCACGGGCTACTCTGGAAAATCATTTTTTTTTTTTTGAGACGGAGTCTCGCTCTGTCACCCAGGCTGGAGTGCAGTGGCACGATCTTGGCTCACTGCAACCCTCTGCCTCCCGGGTTCAAGCGATTCTCCTGCCTCAGCCTCCTGAGTAGCTGGGACTACAGGCACTCGCCACTATGCCTGGCTAATTTTTGTATTTTTAGTAGAGATGGAGCTTCGCCATGTTGGCCAGGCTGGTCTGGAACTCCTGACCTCAGGTGATCTGCCTGCCTCGGCCTCCCAAAGTGCTGGGATTACAGGTGCGAGCCACTCTGTACTCTGGAAATCTAAGCAGCAGCTCCACGTGCTCCCAGGAGGGAACTCAGGGGAGGCCTCCCTGGAGGAAGAAGCCACCAAAAGCAATGGCCACCTGGTCTCCGAGGGGCTCCTTACCCCGACACCAGGTAGGTCTTGAGGGCGCTGATGATGACAGAGGAGTCATTTAGTTGTTGCTGGAAGAGAAAAGGGTGGTTTAATCAGAGGTTGCAACCCAGCCGCTGGGAGTCACCAGGGGCTCTCTGACAACAAGACGCTCTGGGCATTGTTTCTCCATTCCTGGGGACATGCCCGGAGTCCTCCCGCCCTGCCCTCAGGGCACCCATCCTAAGTAGGGAGACGTGGTTGTGGCCAATGGGGAGGAAGGTGTGGGAAAGCCGTGGGGTCTAAGCCCCAGCCCACTCACCCATTTGGCCTCCCAGGTAGAGGGGCAGGGTGGGTTTTGGAAGCTACATACTAGACCCCAAGCACTGTGCCGGGCATTTCATATCTGCCGTCCCTGCAAGCCAGAATATGGCCCCTTGTTGACTCATGAAGCAAGCAAGCACAGAGAGGCTAAGTGACTTGCCCCAAGTCACACAGCTAGTGAGTGGGTGAATCACACCTCAAACCCAGATCGCTGATTTCAGAATCTATGTTGTTAAGCTGTGGTGTTCTGCCTCCCTGAGACCCAGCAGGTGTTTGGTTTTGGTACGAAAGGAGAGAGCCTACATTTATTGAGCATCTACCGTATGCAGCTACTTCCCCCGTAGTCCTTACAGGCACAAGGATCACAAGTTCCTTCCCAGGCTGCAGAGCCAGGCCAGGCTAGGGGGCGCTCCAGGACAACCCAGGAAAGGAGGAAGGATGCAGGGGGTTCCCTGGGGCTCACCGAGCTTTCTCCTTCCTGGGCCACCAGGATGGGCACCTTTCTGTAGGAGGAGAACTTGATCTCAGCCCTGCGCACAGGGTTCACCTCCACCACCTGGTAGGGCAGGGCGTGGAAGTCGAGGAAGGCTCGGACCTTGCTGCAGAAGGGACACGTCTTGTACTGGTACAGGGTCAGCTGCAGGCGGCTGGACAGGGAGAGCTGCGGGCAGCAGACGGAAAGGGCTTCTAGACCTGGCACCCCCAGGCCCAGGCCCGGCCGCCAAGCGTGTTTTCCAGAGGAGTCTTCTGAGATGACGCTAGAACATCGGGAAGAGGAACTAGAGATGGAAGGGGGTGGTAGGGGAAAGGGAGGCACTGGACAGCAGCCCAGGTTTAAGCCCCTGGCCAGCATGGTCCCCAAGCAGGAGTCCCACCCTTTGCTGTGAGGTTGTGTAGGAGGAATCTTCTAGTCTCTGTCCCATACTGGACAGACCCCTCTTTTCTCACTCCAGTCCCAAGGGGACACCAGACAGCCCCAGGGTATACACCCCACTCCCACAGACATGGAACAACTGTTTCAACTTGGCTTGTTCACTCCCACTCCTCTAACCCCAGGGACCTCTGGGGGCAGAGCTGGGCTACCACCCAGGCTCATGTTCACCAGTGGGGTCTACCTCCAATCTCTTTCTTGTTTTTTTCTCTGGAGACAGGGTCTCACTCTGCCATCCAAGCTGGAGTGCAGTAGCTTGATCACAGCTCACTGCAGCCTTGAACTCCGGGGTTCATGCGATCCTCCAGCCAAAGTCTATCTCAAATATCCGAGGGGGAGGGTGGTATCTGAGCCATGGCCTGCGTGTGGCAAGCTCCGCAGGAAAGCCCCCAGGGGAGCCTGCTGCACGTTCATGCCGGAAAGCCACAACTGTAGACCATCCCCCTGTGTTCAGAGGGGAAGCTGGACCGTGGAGGCAGGAAGGGAGACACAGGGTACTCCATGCTCTTTTTACCCACCTCTGTTCCCTCCAGTCCAGCAAATAAGCATCTGTGGGCGGGTGGTGGGAAGTCAAGTAATGAAGAGTTGCAAGGTGTGGGGTAGGTATAAAGTGTCTCAAGGCAGCTGGGCCACCACTTGGGGGGGTCACCACTTGGGGGGGTGGCACCTTTCTACCTCTTCCTGTTTCAGCCTGGAGTCTAAGTCATCAGTTCCATAAAGGTACCACCACTACTACTAAATAAATACACAGCCTTAGGATTTGGGGGCAGTGGGGAGAGAGGATGATGAACGTTTGGAAAGTGAAAAAGGCTTTCCCTTTCCTGTGATCTCCCATCTCTTAATCAAAAAAGTCTTAAAACATGGTAGAGGCTGGGCTCCGTGGCTCACGCCTGTAATCCCAGCACTTTGGGAGGCCGAGGCGGGTGGCTCATTTGAGGTCAGGAGTTCGAGACCAGCTTGGCCAACATGGTGAGACCCCCGTCTCTAGTAAAAATACAAAAATTAGCCGGGCTGGGTGGCAGGCGCCTGTAATCCCAGCTACTGGGGAGGCTGAGGCAGGAGAATTGCTTGAACCCAGGAGGCGGAGGTTGCAGTGAACCGAGATCGCGCCACTGCACTCCAGCCTGGGCAACAGAGCAAAGAAAACTCCGTCTCAAAAAAAAAAAAAGTCTCCTTAAAACATGGTAGAGGCTGGGCGCAGTGGCTCACGCCTGTGATCCCAGCACTTTCAGAGGCCAAGGTGGGCGGATCACTTGAGGCCAGGAGTTCGAGACCAGCCTGGGCGACATGGTGAAATCCTATCTCTACAAAAAATACAAAAATTAGCAGGGCGCAGTGGGGTGAGCCTATAGTCCCAGCTACTCGGGAGGCTGAGGCAGGAGGATCCCTTCAACCTGGGAGGCAGAGGCTGCAGTGAGCCGCGATCGCACTCCAGCCTGGGCGATAATGCGAGACCCTGTCTCGAAAACATAAACAAACCAAAAAAAAAAAAAACCACGGTAGAAGAACGATTTTATGAGAACTCGAACAATTCCAGGTAGTAGGCATCAGGAGTGCCCCTATTTTACACAAGAGAATACAGAGGGTTCGGAGACTTCAGACCAAGTCACTCGCCCAAGGTCACAAGCGGGCAGAGGCAACTCCTGACCCTGCGGGTTCCCAGGAGTCCCGAGTTCGGCGCTGATCAGCATCCCCATCCCCGGCCGGGCCAGGCCTTACCTGCGCGGCTGAGCGCTCTGCGTGGAGGTCCTGGGCGCGCAGGTGCCACCGCGCCGTGTGGTACAGCCCCAGGGCTCCCCCCAGGGCCAGCGCCGCTGCTCCCAGCAGCCGCGGGCTCCCCTTACGAGCTGCAGCCACGGGGCTCGGGCCGCCCGCCGCCCCCGCGAAGCCAGCCCGGCTCTGCGTGGGTAGCAGCGGCTGGGGGCGGCCTCCCAGCCTCCAGGCCAAGGCGCACCCACCAGGCCACAGCGCCCGCACCACCCGCGCAGCCGGGTCCATGTTCGCTCCGCCGGCGCCGCGGGCGGGCGCGCGAAACGAAGACGCCGAGGCACGCGCGGCGTTTAAAGGGCCAGGACTCTGGCGCCCCGCGGGTTGGCCGGGGTGACGGCGACGCTAAGGGAACCCTCAGCGCTCTCGGGACTGGGTGTGTGCCCGGCGCCCAAGTTCGAAACGCCCGCCAGAGCCGCAGAGGCCCGCTCGGGAACGTTTGCAGACCGTTCCATGCTTCCGCCTCCAAAGGCTCCTGGGTAGTGACCCGGCCGACTGCAGGGGGGCGAACGTCTGCTCGCCCCACCTTGACCGCCTAAAGGGCGGCGTGGCCGTCTGTAACACGTACTTGCCCACCTCTCTTACGAGCGCCCATTCAAAACAACTCCAGCCCTTCCTAGCGTCAGTACAGGCGCCGCGATTTCCGGCCACTGAAAGCCCCGGAAACGACCCGACCCGGCACCAGGTGCGCGGCGGTGTTGATGTTCTCTCTGCCCTCCCGCCTCGTTGTCCGCTTCCTACTGTGACCCGAACCATAAAATTTTCCCGAACCCGAAGGGGCCTTGGAAACCACGTGTCTCTGATTTCGCCCACGCGAAGCGGCCGGCCCGCCGACCCCGAGATTTCCAGGGAGAGGATGGCAAAGTGGGTTGCCAGGCTGCTCGGTCCTTCTGCTGGGCTCCCCCGCCCTAGCTGAAGCCCGGAGCCTCCACCGCATAGGCGTCTCCGCGGACAGCCCCGGGATGGCCCCGCCCGGCGCCCGAGAGCGGGCGGGACTCGTGGAGTGGGCGGGGCCCTGGGCGGGACTCGCAGAGTGGGCGGGGAGAGGGGCGGGGCGGGGGAGGAGCTCCGAGTCCCGGCTCTGCTGCTCCGCCGTGTCCCACTCTTCTCGCTCCGCTTTCGCCCCGCATCTTCCACCTTCCTTCCAGTCCTTGCGGCGACCGAACCCCCAGTGTCAGTCCCCAGCGGGGACCTGAGTATGCCGGTGAGGACGAGAGCGGAAGGCGAGGACGACGGCTTCGGGGAAGCGGGTGACCCGAGGAGACTGCTGGAGCGACCTTTGCGTTTCCGGGGGTGCCTTCCTGGGAAGGGGAATCGGGATGTTGGCTTCGAAGGGACCGAAGGGCCCACCTCGACCCGCCCCGAGTGGGTTTGGAGTTGTAGGTGCTGTCTCGGATGCAGGGCGAGCACCCGCGAGCGGGTAGCCAGTCCCGTGAGAGCTGCAGGTCCCCAGCCCCGTTTTACAGATAGGGAAACTGAGGCAGCTGCTGGGACACTCGCCCATATGGGTTTTGCTCCACCCACTTCCTTCAGCCACTTTACAGACCAGGAGTTGAGGGACTGCTCGAGCTTAGAGTGTTTAGGGGTGGTTGAGGGTGACCCCCATGTTCTGTGCTCTACTCTATCCATATCCAGGCCTTCTCCCAGCGCCACTCTCACGCTCCTGCTTGCTAGACGGGACCCAGCTTCATCCTCCTCCTGTTTACATTAATTGCTCCTGATCTTCCACACTCTTGATTTTCCGGATTCTAACTCCATCAAAATGTAACTTGATGTGTTCAGGCCCCGGGGACACCTAGGCACTTGAGGGGGGCGGGTCCGTGTTTGGCCTGCTGGGCTTAGCAGGAGGGGCTGGCCCGGGGCGGGGAGCGCGATGCTCTGCTGGGTCAGCATCTCCAGCCACCTGGCTTTGCTGGTGTGGCCTCGCAGCCTTGCCAAATGTGAGCAGCTTACAGAGCAACCAGTTGCACGTGCTGAAGCTGCCGAGGTGACACAGGGCGCTGTAGGGTCCAGCCCCACAGGGTCTGTAGGTCTCTCCCTGTGTGCGGCGACGAGAGAGTGTAGAAATAAAGACACAAGACAAAGAGACAAGAGAAAAGGCAGCTGGGCCCGGGGGACCACTACCACCAATGCGCGGAGACCGGTAGTGGCCCCGAATGTCTGGCTGCACTGTTATTTATTGGATACAAGGCAGAAGGGGCAGGGTAAAGAATGTGAGTCACCTCCAATGATAGGTAAGGTCACGTGGGTCACGTGTCCACTGGACAGGGGGCCCTTCCCTGCCTGGCAGCCAAGGCAGAGAGGGAGAGGAGACAAAGAGAAAGACAGCTTACGCCATTATTTCTGCATATCAGGGACTATTAGTATTTTCACTAATTGACTACTGCTATCTGGAAGGCAGAGCCAGGTGTACAGGACGGAACATGAAGGCAGACTAGGAGGTGACCACTGAAGCACAGCATCACAGGGAGACAGTTAGGCCTCCAGATAACTGCGGGCGAGCCTGACTGATGTCAGGCCCTCCACAAGAGGTGGAGGAGCAGAGTCTTCTCTAAACTCCCCCGGGGAAAGGGAGACCCCCCCCACCCTCCCTTTCCCGGTCTGCTAAGTAGTGGGTGTTGTTCCTTGACACCTTTTGCTACCTCTGGACCCTGATCCGCCTGGTAACGGGCGTCTTCCCAGATGCTGGCGTCACCGCTAGACCAAGGAGCCCTCTGGTGGCCCTGTGTGGGCATAACAGAAGGCTCGCACTCTTGTCTTCTGGTCACACCTCACTATGTCCCCTCAGCTCCTATCTCTGTATGGCCTGGTTTTTCCTAGGCTATGATTATAGAGCGAGGATTATCATAATATTGGAATAAAAAGTAATTGCTACAAACTAATGATTAATGATAGTCATATATAATCATATCTAAGATCTATATCTGGTATAACTATTCTTGTTTTATATTTTATTATACTGGAAGAGCTCGTGTCCTCTGTCTCTTGCCTCGGTGCCTGGGTGGCTTGCCGCCCACACACAAAAAAGATAAATGTTTGAGGTGATGAAGATCTTAATTTCCTTGATTTGATCACTACATGTTTCATACAGGTATCAAAGTATCACATGTACCCCCAAAGTATGTACAACTATGATATATCATAAATAAATGAATAAATAAATAATAAAAGACAGAAGCCTGACCATGCTATGTTCAATCCACAGCCACGCCCCTCACTGTGCACCTGATCTCCCCATCTCACACCAGTTCCTGAGAGACAGGACAGAGAACAGGGGCAGGGCTGCCCTGCCCTAACCACTGGTCTTCAGTTAGTTATCCTGGCAATACTTCCCAGGTGCCCTGCCCTGGTGCCCCCCACACTTGAGATAGCCCCGTCCTATCCCCCCACCCTGCAGGTGGGTCTGTGCAGAGGTGAGGTCACTGCTCCAAACCTCAATGGAGGGCACTGGGGCAGGTGTGCGCCATCCGTCACTACATCCAAGGCCGTACACCATGCAAGCAGTCCTTCTCCCTTTTCCACGTGGAGGCTTGTGCATCTGGGGACAGATTTCAAAATTTAGGATACCCTAGTCCCCTCTTCAGGGCTTTGTCACCCACCTTTCATGTCCATAAAGCAGCAGAGCTTCTGTGGCCATGTCTCAGTACGTTTGATCCAGCATCAGCAAAGAAAGCCCAGTCTTTGGAAAGCCAGTGGTTGCAGTAGGCACATCCTCTCCAAGCCTATGCTCCCCAAGGTAGAGGTTAGCTATTTCTTGCCAAGTATGAATGCTGATTTCCAATGGCCATTAGGGAAGAGAACCCCCCACCCCAGGGAAGCAAAGCCACCCTCTTCCTCCTCCCCCTCACTCAGCTCCCATTACTGGCCTGCCTAAGGAGCACCTCTGGGCTCTCGTAAAAAAAGAAAAGCCACTGTGACCTTGCAAGTCGCACTTTTGTCCCTTAGTTCCATGAAAAGCTGCTACATGCCTACAGCGTGCCAAGCACTGGGGCTCCCCCTGTGGCACCTCGTTACACGCTAGAAGGCAGGTGCTGTTCAGAAATTTCTGATGCTGTTGGTGTCCTGCACTCAAGATGCTTCCCAAAGCCAGATTCCACTCACCGGCAGCCTCGCTGGGAGCACAGAGGGTTTCCTGATGCTCACACTCCACAGAGAAACAGGTGGAGACGTGTCCATCAGGGCGAGAAGGTGGCCATTGGGAATAGGAAGGACATTCCCCCTGAGCCATGGCACAAGGGGAGGCAGCCATGGGGAGAGGACAGAGCAGGGAGAGCAAGAAGGAACCTGGGAAGGAAGGTCTCTTGGGTCCCTGGAAGCTCCAGGCTGGGCCACAGGGATCAAGGGGCACTCACTGGCCAGAGCTGAGAAACATCTGCTCCCGTCTCTGGATGCCTGCCTGTCCACCACCAGCTGCTGGTGAGATGTTCTTGTTTGAGGGTGGATTTTATCTGCATAAGCTCCCCAGTGGTGAGGGTCCCAGGAAATGAGTGCTACACAGACATTCATAAGGCAAAAAGCCTATCCCCACCCCCACCCCACGTTATAGATGCTCAGAGGAGACTGGTGTGACCAAGTTACCAGGTCCCAGGTGGGGTGGGACTGGCCCTAACAACCCCGGCATTCCAATATCCTGTCCAGTGTGTGCTCCGAGGTTGGAAGACCCCAGAGCACGGTCTGCTATCTTCTCAGCAGCTGCAGAGGTCATTGGAATCGTAACATTTCTCCAGGATGGGAAAGGAGGAAGCAGCAGTCGCCTACATCTCCCGGAAACCCTGCCAGGGACCAGATGTCGCACAGGCTTCCCGGCACGCTTTGTGGAATCATCCAATCTGAAATCAGGCCTCCCCAGGATGCAAATCCTGGCTTCTGCCTTGGAGAATTATTAACTCTGGGTTTTTAAAGGCAGCCGCTTACATTCAGCTCTCAAAAGCATCAAAGGCATGAAGCACATAGGGTGCAGACTGCTATCATGCCAGGTCACATGATAGACGAGAAAGCAATCCCTGAGGTCAGAGTTGCTCCCACCAGGCCCACAAAAGAGGTTAATAAAGCATAAGGAAGCCTCTCAGAGAGGCCAGGTGGTGGAAGTTCTGCTGAACCTGGGGTGTCCGGGAAATGGATCGTTTGGGGTTGTTTATGGATTGATGTCGCTCTGGTGAGTGGGCAGTAAGTAAATCCACCTCATATGGCTTTTTGTCAACCTTGAAGCTCACTAGTATAAACAGACCAGGCCAGATGTCCAGGTCCCCGGGAATAGTCAGGG
Source organism: Pan paniscus (assembly GCF_029289425.2). Classification (NCBI taxonomy): domain Eukaryota; kingdom Metazoa; phylum Chordata; class Mammalia; order Primates; family Hominidae; genus Pan; species Pan paniscus. The sequence goes on along the minus strand of NC_073260.2, from coordinate 11,220,266 downwards.
GCATGACCCTTCTGCCCCTGGGCTGGCTGCCCTATTTGCTTCCAGCACCTCTTGATAACCCACTTCCTTTCCCCAGACCAATAGTTCCCAAACTGGGGTGCCTAGACCAGCAGCATCAGCATCGCCTGGGAGCTTGTCAGAATCGTGCATTCCCAGGTCCTCCCTACAACCACTGAATGCAAGTCCCTGGGGCACCTATACCTGCGTCTAACAAGCTCCCCAGCCATCCTGGTGCATCTGAATGTTTGAGAACCACTGACCTCTAGGCTAACTCCTGACTGGGCTCCCTGCTCCCACGGGTTTCTTCCTCCAAGTAATGTTTTCTACACACGCAGAATTGCCATTTCAAATCCCCTACTGCCATGTCACACTCTCCCTTATGTCTGGAGACCCCTCCATTGCCTTTTGAATAAATTCTCACCATTTTCAAGGCTCTTCACTTTTTAAAAATTGTGGTAAAATACACATAACATGAAATTTACCATTTTATTTATTCTCAATATAGAGGTCAGTGGCATAAGCACACTCACGTTGTGGCACAACCATAACTACTTTCCATCTCCAGAACTCTTTTTATCTTGTAAAACTGAAACTCTGTCCCCTTTACACACTAACTCCCCATTTCCCTTTTCCCCAGCCCCTAGCAACCACCATCCTGAGCTCTGTTTCTGTGAATTTGACTACTGAAGAGATCTTATGTAAGTGGAATCACAAAAAGCTATTCGTCCTTTTGTGACTGGCGTATTTCACTTAACAGAATACCTTTAAGGTTCACCTACGTTGTAGCATCTCAGAATTTCCTTCCTTTCTAAAGCTGAATAATATTTCGTAAAATGTATATGCCACCTTCTGTTCATTCATTTATCAGTGGGCACTTGGGTAACTTTTTAAAATTGTGGTAAAATATACATAACACTAAATTCATCATCTTACCCATTCTCAATATAGAGTTCATTGGCCTCAGTACATTCACATTGTTGTGCAACCATAACTACCTTCCATCTCCAGAATTCTTTTTATGTTGTAAAACTGAAACTCTGTCCCCATTACACACTAACTCCCCATTTCCACCACCTAACTGGTGGAAATAGCCTTTTGGCTATTTATTGTAAAAAAAAAAAAAAAAAATGCTGCTGCGAACTTAGGTGTACAAATATCTCTTCTCAACGCCCTGCTTTCAATTCTCTCATGGAATTCTCATCCAGGAGTGAAACTGCTGGATCACATGCTAATTTTATTTTTAATTGTTGAGGAACTACCATACCGTTTTCCAAAAGGAGTGCCATAGAAACTATCCTTGCATTCCAGGAACAAATCCTACCTGGTCATGGTCTATGATCATTTTAATGTGCTGTTGAATTGTTTGCTAGTATTTTGTTGAGGATTTTCGCATCAATATTCATTAGGGACATCGGTCTGCAGTTTTCTTTTGTTGTAGTGTCTTTGTCTGGCATGGGTATCAGGGTAATTCTGGCCTCATAGAATGAGTTTTAAAGTGGTCCTTCCTCTTCAGTGTCTTGGAAAAGTTTGAGAAGGATTAGTATTATATTTTCTTTAAATATTTGGTAGAATTCACCAGTAAAACCATTAGGTCCTAGGCTTTTCTTTCTTGGGAGATTTTTGATTACTACTCCAATCTCCTTTTGATTACTGATTTAATCTTCTTATTGGTCTGTTCAAATTTTGTATTTCTTCGTAATTCAGTCTTGGTAGGTTGTATGTTTCTAGAAATTTATCCATTTCTTCTATATTATTCAATTCATTGGCATATCATTGTTTATAATGTTCACTTATCATACTTTGCATTTATATGGTATCAGTTGTAATGTCCCCTCTTTCATTTCTGATTTTATTTATTTGAGACTTCTAACATAGTTAGTCTAGCTAAAGGTGTTTCAATTTTGTTTATCTTTTCAAAAACCCAACTCTCAGTTTCTTTAATCTTTTGTATTATTTTCTAGTCTTTATTCCATTTATTTCTGCTCTGATCTTTGTTTTTGTCTTTCTTCTGCTAACCTTGGACCTAGTTTGTTCTTTTTCTAGTTCCTTTGGAGGTAAAGTCAAGTTGTTTATTTCTGACCTTTCTTTATTCTTAATGTAGACATTTATCAATATAAACTTTCCTCTTAGAAATGGTTTCACTGCATCCCATAAACTTTGATGTGTGATATTTCCATTTTTATTTGTTTCCAGATATTTTTTGAATTCCCTTTTGATTTCTTTGACCCACTGATTATTCAGGAGCTTCTTGCTTCATTTCCACTTTTGTGAATTTTTCAGTTTCCTCCTTTGATTGATTTCTAGTTTCATAACATTGTGGCTGGAAAAGATCCTTGATGTGATATCAATCTTCTTGAATTTGTTAAGACTAGTTTTATGGCCTAACATATGATCTGTCCTGGAAAACATTCCCTGTGAGCCCTTGAGAAGAATGCCCCATCTGCTGCTGTTGGATGCTATGTTCTGTATATGACTGTTAGGTCCATTTAGTGGAAAGTATAGTTCAAGCCCAGTGTTTCCTCTTGATTTTCTGTCTGGACGATCAGTCCATTATTGAGAGTGGGGTACTGAAGTTCCCTACTGCTGTTGTACTCCTGTCAATTTTTCCCTTCAGGGTTGCTAACATTCACTTTATATATTTAGGTGCTCAATGGTGGGCATACATTTTTATATGCTGTATATCTGGGAATGTTTGAATTTCTCCCTCATTTTTGCATCTGTTGAAAGCCTTCAACTTTCTGCTTTATTTCTTCCCCTGATCCTTGTCCTGGTACCCCCTGCAGCTCTGACATATGGCAGCAGTCAGTACTGCCCCCAGGGTCTCCATCCTGATATCCCAAGCAGGCTGCCCTTCCCATCAACACTCCAAGATGCGTGGGGCAGAAACCAGTTCCACAGGCAGCCCGCAGACAAGCCAGAACCCTGTAAACATGTTTCGGTCTTTCCCTTGTGTCCCAAGGGAGGTACCAGGAGTAGGGTGGCCTCCTCCTGACTGTGCTGGGAAGGAGGTGGGGCAGAGGTGAGCCAAATGCCACAACATTTCCTGCTGCTTTGAGTGTGGTTTTGTCCTCATTGGGAGTTGGCGTGATTGCTGCAGATCCTTAACCAGTTCCTGGAGTTCCCACAAGGCGACCTGGAGCCATGCATTGCCCCTCGCCTGGTGCTTCCACAGAGGAGCAAGGGTCTACAGCATCCTAGGCCACTGTCCTGCTGACATCACTCCTGCACAGACTTTCCCTTTCACTAAATCACATCAATACCGCCTTTCCTCTGATGAGGCCTCCCAACCTCCATCTGGCCTCTAGGGCCCTGTGCACAGGTCTTTTTTATAACATGTGCCCTATTCCATTCCAGCAGAATTGCTCTCCTTCTCCAAGCATGAGAACCCCTGGGGACTTGCTGGAGCCAGAGTCCCAGGATCATCTCCATGTGAATCCAGGCAGAACATCTGGGCTAGAACCCAGAAATCCATGTCTCTAGCAAGTGCCCCTGGTGATTCTTAACAAGGAGACTGTGGAACAATAGAGTCTTATTGAGCAATGTCATCTCCCAAACTCAGTGAAATTCTACCAGATAAAAGGGTGATCGCCAACATCTTTGCCCACTTACTGCATGCAGACACTGCTCTGCACACTAGATGCATATTAGCTCAGTTAATCTTTCAGTAACCTGTGCAATCAGTCCTATTATCATCCCATTTTACAGATGAGAAAACTGAGGCATAAAATGCTTAAGCAATTTCCCCAGGTGACCTAGCTGGTAAGTAGAGGATTTCAGCTTGAGCCCAGGCCTTTATCTCCTTGCTCATAGTCTTCATAGCTCTGCTATCCATGTTTAATTATTCAAGGCTGTCTCCTCAGAGACGTCATGATACTGTAGCATGCCAACAGGCCGCAGCCACTTGCACACCATAAAGGCCTCATCTCTGGCTATGCCCACAGCAAAAAAAAAAAAAAAAGTAAAAATTAAATAATGACTACTCCCACTAGGATATCCCTTCATGTAGACCAAGGGCCCTTTTTAAGCTCCTCACTCATCCTGCCCAGGCAGCATTTGGTACTGTTGACTACAGGCTTCTGGAAGAGCTCTTTTGCCTGTGTTCTGATGAGTTCTCCAGCTCCTCTCACTGAGCTGTTTTTGTGGGTGCTCTCCTCTGCCCTTCCATGAAGTGCTGGTGTGCATGGGGGCTTGTATCTAAACCCTCTTCTCCTGGACAACCTCACCATCCACATACCAGCAAGTCCCACCCCTGGGTGTTCTTCCCAGACCTGTCTTCTGCATCCCAGACCCAGACCACTGCTCGCTGCTTCTCTGTGGACAGGACTTTAACCTAACCAGCTCAGCATGTGCAACGCTAAGCCGAGGGCCCACCTCCCAGGTATGCCTTCTTTCCAGCTCCCTGCCCATTACCCAGGCAGCTGTCCAACCAGACATGTTTGGGTTCTTACGGCTCTGAGGTGTGGTCTTGGACACATCGATCCTCATAAATGTTCCATATGTATTGTAATCCACCAGGCTGAGCTCACTTTTCCACTAAATCATGCCTAACTGACAGTGGCTGAACACAATCAGAGTTCATTTCGTCTTCACACAACATGACGAGGTGGCTGCTTCTCGTGACTGGGCAGTGACTCAACAAAGCACCAGTGGTCCCAGCCCTACCTCTTACAGCCCTTCCCTCTACCCTGCCCTGGATCTTCTGGGTCACTTCTCATCACGCTCCAAAGCTCTGCTCAGACCTTCCCTCATCCAGAGACTGCTGCATGGTCCCTGCATCAAAATGGTGAGCTGTGGGACGGGACCACAGGGCCCCTTATGCAGAGCTGGTAGGAAGTTGAAGGAGCGCCTGGCTACACACCCCTCTCAGGATGCTGGTGGGTGGTAGAGGCTCAGAAATGGGCCTCTCCTGTTTCTCTGCACCACCGGTACCACTGCTCCCCATTCACAGCCCTTTCCACACAGGGACAGCCCATGTGTTCCCTGCTCTCCCAAACACTGTGGGGCTGTGAGGACAGGGACTTTGTCTCCTGCCTATGTCTCCCTGCAGCCCAGCACAGAGCCGCTCTCATGGTGGACATCAATAAATATGCACCCAAGGATTAACTGTAGAGAAAGGGATGACAATAAGAGAAGCAGTTCTAGGTAAGTGGTTCCCGAGCTTTAGTGTGCATCACAATGCCCTGGGCTGTTTGCTTAAATGCAGATTTCTGATGCTGTAGGTCCAGGTGGGGCCAGAGGCTACCACTGCTGGCCCTGCCACCCTTCCCTGGGAGCCCCTGTGTGATAGATGCTGAAATGGAGAGTATAAGACGTTGAGAAACCTTCCCCAAACCGCTGAGGCTGACCCTTCAGGTGCCAAAAGTCACTTTCTGCCAGTTCACCTCCAACTTCAGCCACAGCTGCTGTGGACACTCTGGACAGCTCAGAGCCTCCTGGTGCAACACGGCCCCGCCCAAGCTCAGTGCACCTGTCAGCATCCTGTCTCTAGGGAACTCTGATGCCAGGGAAGCCTTCCAGATCCTACAAGCACAGCCCAGAGGGCAGAGGGATAACAGCCAGTGGAGCAGCAGAAAAACCTCCATTCCCACCCCTCAGGAGAGCGAGACCACCAGGCATGGGGCATTGGAAAGAATCTTCCAGGGGCTGCTATGGTCCCTCCTTGATAATATGCCTCTCCTGCATAAAATGATAATATGCCTCCCCCCACTGCGATGGGGGTCCCAAGAGACGGGGGGGAAGAGGGGCTTGCTCTCAGTCCCCGCCTCTCGGGGGGTGACTCCCCCGCCTGCGATGGGGGTCCCAAGAGCCAGGGGGAGAAGAGGGGCTGGCTCTCAGTCCCCGCCTAGCGGGAGGTGACTGCCCCCCCTGCGATGGGGGTCTTAAGAGCCGGGGGGGAAGAGGGGCTGGCTCTCAGGCACCGCCTCGCGGGGGTTGCCTCCCCCAACTGCGATGGGCGTGCTAAGAGCAAGGAGGGGAAGAAGGGCTGGCTCTCAGTCTGTGACTCGCAGCGGATGCCTCCCCCCCTGAGATGAGGGTCCTAAGAGCCGAGGGGGAAGAGGGGCTGACTCTCAGTCCCCGCCTCGCTGGGGGTGCCTCCGCCCTCTCCGATGGGGGTCCGAAGAGTCGGGGGAAGAGGGGCTGGCTCTCATTCCCTGCTTCGCGAGGGGTGCCTCCCCCAACTGCCATGGGGGTTCTAAGTGCCAGCGGGGTAAGTGGGGCTGGCTCTCAGTCCCCGCCTCGCGGGGGGTGCCTCCCCGACTGCGATGGGGGTCCCTAGAGCCAGGGGGGGAAGAGGGGCTGGTTCTCAGTCCTCGCCTCGCTGGGTGTGCCTCCCCCCACCGGCGATGGGGGTCCTAAGAGCCAGGGGGGGAAGAGGGGCTGGTTGTCAGTCCCCGACTCGCGGGGGGTGATTCCCCCCCCTGCGATGCGGGTCCTAAGAGCCAGGGTGAGAAGAGGGGCTGGCTCACAATCCCTGCCTCGCTGGGGGTGCCTCCCCCTCCTCCGATGGAGGTCCTAAGGGTTCAGGGGGGAAGAGGGTTGGCTGTCAGTCCCCGCCTCGCGGGGGGTGATTCCCCCCCTGCGATGGGCGTCCTAAAAGCCAGGGGGAGAAGAGGGGCTGGCTCACAGTCCCCGCCTTGCCGTGGGTGCCTTCCCCCCTGCGATGGGGGTCCTTAGTGCCAGGGGGGTAAGAGGGGCTGGCTGTCAGTTCCCGCCTAGCGGGGGGTGCCTCCCCACCCTGCGATGGGAGTCCTAAGAGCCCGGTGGGGTAGAGGGGCTGGCTCTCAGTCCACGCCTCGCGGGGGTTGCCTCCCACCAATGCGATGGGGGTCCTAAAAGCCAAGGGGGGAAGAGGGGCTGGCTCTCAGTACCTGCCTCGCGAGGTGCGCCTCCGGCCCCTGCGATGGGGGTCCTTAGAGTCAGGGGCAGAAGAGGGGCTGGCTCTCACTCCACGCCTCGGGGCTGGTGCCTCCCCCCACTGCGATGGGGGTCCTAAGAGCCAAGGGGGGAAGAGGGGCTGGCTCTCAGTCCCCGCCTCGCAGAGGGTTCCTCTCCCACTGCGATGGAGGTCCCAAGAGCTGGGGGGGGAAGAGGGGCTGGCTCTCAGTCCCGGCCTCGCGGGAGGTGCCTCCCCCACCCCCGCCCCCGGCGATGTGGGTCCGAAGAGCCAGGGGGTGAAGAGGGGCTGGCTCTCAGTCCCCGTCTGGCGTGAGTGCCTCCCCCCTTGCGATGGGGGTCGTAAGATCCAGTGGGGGATGAGGGGCTGGCTCTCAGTCCCCGCCTCATGGGGGGTGCCTCCCCCCGCGCGATGGGGGTCCAAAGAGCCAGGGGGGGAAGAGGGGCTGGCTCTCAGTCCCCGCCTCGCGGGGGGTGCCTCAACCCCCGGCTATGGGGTTCCATAGAGCCAGCGGGGGAAGAGGGGCTGGCTCCCAGTCCCCAACTCTCGGGGGTTGCCTCCCCCCCCCTGCGATGGGGGTCCTAAGAGCCAGGGGGGGAAGAGGGGCTGCCTCTCAATCCCTGCCTCCCGGGGGGTGCCTCCCCCCCGCGATGGGAGTCCTAAGAGCCAGGCAGTAAGAGGGGCTGGCTCTCAGTCCCTGCGTCGCGGTGGGTGCCTCCCCACCCTGCGATGGCGGTCCTAAGGGCCAGGGGGGGAAGAGGCCGAGAGGGTGATAATAATTCCAGCATCGCAGGCTGTTCACCCAGCATGTGAAATTGTCCTTGATATCCTGAAAGGGAGAGGATGCTCTTATTCCCCATAATAGACAGATATGACTCCCCATAATAGAGCACGATGTGTACACCCACCCTGTGATATTCTTCCTAATATTCAGAGGCCGAGAGGTTGGTATTACTCCCAATATCGCAGGAAGTATACACCCCCGTGTGAGATGGTCCTTAATAATATTCCAAGGCGGAGGGGGTGATATGACTACATATATGGCAGAAAGTGGAAACCCCCCAGGGATATTGTTCCCACGATGCTGGAGGGAAGAAGATGATATGACTTTCAATATGACAGAAGGTGGACATGCCCCCCACTCATATTGTTTCTAATTGCAACGTGGGAGAGGAGGATATGACACGCGATATCGCAGGGAGTAGAAACACCCCTGTGATACTGTTCTTAATATTCAGGGAGGAAGAGGATGATATTACTCCCAATACTCTGTGAAACAGTTCATAATCTCCAGAGGGGGAGATGATCTTACTCACAATATGGTAAACAGGCTGTGAGTCCACCGCGGATCCTAAGAGCCAGCGGGGGAAGAGGGGCTGGCTCTCAGTCACCACAGCCTGGGAGGCCTTTATGTTCAGGTTTTGCCCAAGAGTCAGCTTATTTACTTCTTGTACTAGCAGGGCAGTTCCGCCAAGGCCCTCAAACAGGGGGGCCATCCTTTAGAAACCCTGTCTAGTTGTTTAGAGACTTAGGCCACCGGCCTCAGCCAGGGCCCCACAGTTTGGGTTAAAAGTCCAGCTGCCATCTTTTCTCTCTCTGACGCATACAATGGAAAAGGCTTTGTCAGATCGGGTAGCCCCAGGGCTGGGGCTGCCAGAAGTCAGATGTTTTTTTTCTTCTTGAATCTCTTTTGTAAGTTATAGTTTTCTGGGAAATTTCCCATTTCCTTATTTATTGCATTCTTTCGTTATCTTTTTAATAGCTCTAGAACTCTATAGTTCTGCTCCCTTTTTATTTCTTTTTTTTTCTTTTTTTTTATTTCTTTTTATTATTTTATTTTTTTTGAGATGGAGTCTGGCCCTGTCGCCCAGGCTGGAGTGCAGTGTCGCGATCTCAGCTTACTGCAAGTTCCGCCTCCCGGGTTCACGCCATTCTTCTGCCTCAGCCTCCCCAGTAGCTGGGACTACAGGCGCCCGCGACCACGCCCAGCTGATTTTTTGTATTTTTAGTAGAGACAGGGTTTCACCGTGTTAGCCAGGATGGTCTCGATCTCCTGACCTTGTGATCCACCCACCTCGGCCTCCCAAAGTGCTGGGATTACAGGAGTCAGCCATGGTGTCCGGCCTCCTTTTTTATTTCTATGGTTGTTTATTTGTGTCTTATATCTTTTTGTCATGAGAAATTTTTCCAAATTTCTATTCGATTAGTCTTTTCCAAGAGTCAACTTTTGGCTTCGATAGTCCCATAAAATAGGAAGATCTTTCTCTCTTCTTGATTTCTTCTCCTGATTGTTTTCTTTCTTTCCTTCTTTTTAAACATATTTTATTTTATGATTTTTGAGACAGGGTCTTGCTGTGTCACCCAGGCTGGAGTGCAGTGGCACGATCTTGGCTCACGGCAACCTCCGCCTCCCGAGTTCAAGTGATTCTCTTGCCTCAGCCTCCTGAGTAGCTAGGATTACAGGTGCGCACCATGACACCCAGCCAATTTTTGTATTTTTAGTAGAGATGGGGTTTCACCATGTTGGCCATGCTGGTCTTGGAACTTCTGACCTCAGGTGATCTGCCTGCCTCAGCCTACCAAAGTGTTGGGATTACAAGCATGAGCCACCATGCCCGGCCTCAGAGTCTGTTTCTTACTGGATCCTGTTGTCTGGTAGAAGGAGGTCTTCAAAGTTTCCAGACTCCTGTTCAGCCAGGATTGCTTTTGAATGGATCTTCCCCAAGGTTCGCTCGGGCCACAGGAAGACCAGACACCCCTGCCTACCCTTGGGGAGTGGTAGACCTTGGGCAGCCTCCTCTCCACTGACCAGCAAGAGCAGATCCAGCCCATCCCTCGCCTTTAGACTTTTCTTGGCAATAGTTGGACCCCAGTCCACAAGCTCCAAGGCTGGCAGTCAGCTCCTCCTCTACTGTGGTTCTCTGAAATGGCCCTCTTTGGGCAGGAGGCAGAGAAGCGGCTCTCTCCTAGTGCCTGCTCCTAGTGAGGAGCAGGATTAGTTAGAAGGAGAGAGACTCAGGTCAGGAAGGAAGGACCTTTGAGGCCTTTGCATAGGAGGCAAGGCCCTCTGGGTGGCTTGTAATGCTCACAGCACATTTAGTAGGGGGGGACACATTGGATGTGCACTTCGGTGCCTGTATGTACCCTGAGCTACACAGGAAGGGGATGAGGCAGGGTAGGGGGAGGCAGGAAGAGGAGGAGACAGGCTGGGCACGGTGGCTCATGCCTATAATCCCAGCACTTTGGGAGGTGGAGGAAGGAGGATCACTTGAGGTCAGGAGTTGGAGACCAGCCTGGCCAACATGGTACAATGCCCAGCTCTTCCAAAAACACAAAAATTAGCCGGGCGTGGTGGAATGCACCTGTAATCCCAGCTACTCAGGAAGGCTGAGGCACGAGAATTGCTTGAATCTGGGCGGAAGTTGCAGTGAGCTGAGATCACGCCATTGCACTCCAGCCTGGGCGACACAGCTAGACTCAGTCTCAAAAAAAAAAAAAAAGAAGAGAAGGAGACAGTGGGAGGGAGAAGGGCCAGGCTCCCACCCCCCAGCCCCAGCACCTGCCTGGGACACAGCTGAGCCCTGAAGCTCTTCAGCCCTGGGCTGGGGGCTCTCTGAGCAGCCCAGCTGCAGCTATCTACACAGGCGGGGCTGCCCACGACCCGGGTCCCCTCCTGAGAAGAGTCCAAGTCCCTTTGTGAAGAGGTCTGTAGTGCAGGTGGCCCAGGACAAGAGGAATCTGGGGTGTGGGGAGAAGGGGTCTATGGGGTCAAGGAGACTATGCTGGCTGGAAAATGGCCCCCAAAATATATCCATGTAAATGAATAATGTAAATGTAACTTTATGTAGAAAAAGATTTCAAAGGCTGGGCGTGGTGGCTCATACCTGTAATCTCAGCACTTTGTTTGGGAGGCTGAGGTGGGCAGATCACTTGAGGCCAGGAGTTCGAGACCAGCCTGGCCAACATGGTGAAAGTGCATCTCTACTAAAAATACAAAAATTAGCCAAGCATGGTGGCACACACCTGTAGTCCCAGCTACTCGGGAGGCTGAGGTGGGAGAATCGCTTGAACCAGGAAGCGGAGATTGCAGTGAGGCAAGATCGCGCCATTGCAGCCTAGCTAACAGCGAGACTCCGTCTCAAAAACAAAACAAAAAAAAAAGTATTTGCAAATGATTAAGGATCTTATTCTTTATTATTTTTTTTAATTTCATAATGGTTAACATCCTAATGCCTGTTCTTTTCTTGGTGCACATTTGTTACAGTACCTAATGCCTGATTTTTAAGGTGAATGAATGACGTATGTATATTACTCAAAGGCAAATGACACATAAGCTATTTTTTGTTGTTGGTGGTGGTGGTGTGGCCCAGATGTTTTTCCTTTCCTGAAGGGCAAGAATGTTCTCATTCCTTTTGGATGTTGTTTGTTTGTTTGTTTGTTTGAGATAGGGTCTCGCTCTGTCACTGAGGCTGGAGTGCAGTGGTGTGATAACAGCTCACTACAACTTTGTGGTAATTTGCTGTAGTAATTTGATGATTTGGGAAATTCTCAACTTCTCTAGATTGCAGAAGATGCTAACAATAGGAAATTCACTGTTAAGAAAGCGAACTCTTGAGAGAAAGCCAAGGGTGTGGCCTGCGGATGTGGGGAAGAGGTGGCCAAGCCAGGGGCCCCGGAGGTATGGGAAGGAAGGGACCTGAATCAAGGGAACCCAGCAGTGTGGGAGGAGGTAGTTCAGGACAGGGGACCCAAGAGTGTCAGGAAGAGGTGGGACCCAGTGGTGTGGGGAGGTGGCCCAGGACAGGGGGACCTCGGATTGTAGGCAGAACCTGGAGAACCACGAGACGCTTCAGTTGGGGCAGACCCAGGCTGAGCTCCCAGGGAGGGGCGCTTGGGACTGCAGTGACCTGGGAGAGGCCAGTGCCCACCCAAGGCCTGAGGGAGTCTGGGCCCAGGGAGAGGCACCCAGACCTGTGCCCTGCAGCCTTGGGCCTGCCCGTCATGGCAACGCAGAGGGCTCCCCCTCCTGACAGGTGATTCTGAGAGTCACGGGACGGGGCAGGGAGTGGTCCTCCCTCCGGCCCAAGGTCTGGGCCACCAAACTTTGTACCCAGAAACTCACACTTCCCCCTCAGACCTCTGACCTGGGCCCTCTGAGAATCGGGCTGAGAAAGATAGTGGCCAGGTGAAGGCCAAGGTCTCTGGGTGTTCTCGGCATCTCCTGCTACTCTGCCGCTGGCACTGCCCTCCCTTCCCCTCACCCAACTCTGCACTGGTCCAAGTTGTCCCCTCCTTTTGAAGGTGGACACGCTTTCCCTTTGGAGCGAGATCTGGTCCTCGCTGCCTGTCACAGCCTTGTTCATGTCCCCCTCCCCCAAAGAGGGAGGCTCAGCCATGGAACCCACCCCCTCAGCTGAAATAAACACGTGCTGCCAAGGAGGAGTGGGGGCCGGGTCTGCGATGTCCATCCACCACTGGGATGAAGTGGAGGGCGTAGAGGCTGCAGCCTGCTCCATCCTCAGCCCCCGCAGGGCACCAGAGGGGCTCCAGGCAGGAGGCTGTGTGTTGTGGTTCTGGAGCCAGGGATGTCTTCAGGGACATTTGGTCTCATTTGACCCTTCCGGAACCTATTACCCTGCCCCCTGGGCTGGGCACGCTCCTGGACTGTCTTGGGCTCTCGGGAGAACCAGCTTTCAGGAGAGCCAGACCGGTCCTCTCACCCAGCCACCTCTGATGGTGCCAGCGGAGGCCCAGCCAAGGACCTGGAGAGCAGGGAGCACGGGAGCATGTGGGGTAACGCAGGGGTGGCCGCAGTGGAGATGCCCCTTTCCTGGGGTGCTGGGGGCTGCAGTCCGGGCAGGAGGGGTGCAGAGCTGGGAGGAGCATTGGTCTTGAGCAGCACCAGGACCATGTGGGACAGAGGCCTATGACAGAGGGACTGCGGCCCAGCTCCATGGGAGCCTGGCATCCACCACTGCCTGCCGCTGCCTGTGTCCACCCTAGACCCTGCTCAGAGCCTTGACGTCCACTCCGCTGCCACCTATGATCATTGTGGGCCCTCTTGCCCGCATGGCAGTCCAGGCTCTGGAGTAAAAGGCAGAGCACCCATCTAAGCAGCATGCCTGGGCCAGGCACCAAGGGATGGAACCAGCAAGGGCCCTGGGCCTAGACCTCAAGGAGCAGGGCCCGCTTCCCCCTGTCTGGTGGACCCCAGGGGTTCACCAGAGGGAGGAATCCAATGGGTGTACTTGGGGGAGGGTTGGGAGAGGATTTTCACAGGCGGGCAGGGTCCCTGTCAGGTAGAAGGGGCAGGAGGACCTCAAGGCCCCTTGGCGAGCCTTGGCATGAGAGAGGATGGGGGTTGGAAAACTGTTTCTGGAAACAGGAGACTCAGCCCAAGGCCCTGGCAGGGCAAGCTCCTCACACTAAATAGCCCCTCCCGTTCCTGGGTGTTTGAGAGTCGGGTGCCCAGCCTGGACCTGCCGTGACCAAGGAGGGCTGATCTGCAGGCACCAAGACTTCCTGCATCTGTGACTGGGCCTCCTGGGGGCATCTTGACTGTAGACTCCTTCCAGGTGTGGTACCTGGCTCCTAGAAGCCTAGCCAGTCACCTCCTGCCCAGCCTTCAAACACGTCAGAGGGTTAACCATTCATGGCCACGCTGAACACTACTCACAAGATCCGGAAACCAGAATGGGGAGTCAGACTGGATTCCTGAGATGTAAGGACCGCCAGGAAGCATCTTGCTGCCTTCATGCATGGATGAGACCTGGGCCTCTCCATGGGAGGACAGGCTGCTGCAGTCTCCAGGGAGCACCCACTCTTGGGCATGGAGAGTGGGGACAGCTGCCTGCCAGAGACTGCGAAGGGAGGTCGGGAGCAGCCGGAGTACTTCTGGTCTCTGGCCACGGAAAACCCAGGCAGGGACCTGTCTTTAAGCTCCTGCTGTTGCTAAGCCGACCTGCACAGCAGGACTTGGGAGCCCAGCCCAGCTCCTCTCAGGAGGGGCTTGGCCCCAGTGCTTCTGTGTGGCTCGTTGAGGGCTCACTAGAGGGACCTGCAGCTCCTTGAGAGAAAGCAGGCCCAGTCCAGGGGCCACAGTGGAAACCATAGGAGGGGCCGAGGGGAGGCAGGTGGGTGCCTGTCATGCCATGCACAGTGCCACACGTGTCATGGAGATTGTCCCAAGAGCCCCGGGGTCCAGGGACTCCCCCAAGCGCTGAGCAGTGTGAACCCTTGTGTACCCTCATTGGCTAGGGCCCAATGAATGGGGCCCAGTGGGAAGGGGGTGTGTGAGGAATGGGGCCCCAGTGTCCTGTTGACCCTGGAGCCCTTGGAGTCGGTCAAGTCTGAATGGGAGGTCTACACCACAGTCCTTACCCAACCTTCCTAGTGCTGAGTCCTGAAGCTTGTGTGGTGGGTGTATGTAGAGCTGACCCCCTCCCTGCAGCCCTGCTAGACTCTGAAGAGAGCCAAGGCCAGTGGGTAGGAGACAGGCCTGGAGCTGGTGCAGAGAGAGGAATGAGCCCTGCATGGGTTTGATCAGAAACTCAGCCTTGTGTAGGGACACCCTGGGGCCCGGTGCTGTCCATGCATGACCTCACAGAAGCGCAGAGCTGCTCTCTCTACAGAGGAGCGCCTGATTTGTGTGGGAGCTAGGCAGAGATCTGCATGCATGCAGAGGAGCCAGGCATCAAGCCGGCCTGGGGGACCCCCAAGCGGGACCATCTCCCCTTCTGCACCTGGCTCTGGTGTCTTCCCACTGTGGACCCAGTGCCCTGCTCACCCACCACATTCATACCCTGGAGTCCTGGGTCCTCAGAGATCCATGACACTGCCCCACCCCCAACTTCAAATTCTCTGGGGCTCCACCCGCTGGTCTCAGCTACGTGAAGCAGTCACCATAGACTAGAGGGTACTTTTTAGATTTAGGTCACTATCATCCAGGCTGGAGTGCAGTGGCACAATCATAGCTCACTGCAGCCTCGGCTTCCTGGGCCCAAGTGATCCTCCCACCTCAGCCTCCCCGAGGATACGTGGTTTTTTTTTTCTTTTTTCAGACAGGGTCTCACTCTGTCTCCCAGGCTGGAGTGCAGTGGTGCGATCTTGGCTCACTGCAGCCTCTGCCTCCTGGGTTCAAGCCATTCTCCTGCCTCAGCCTCCTAAGTAGTTGGGATCATAGGCATGCATCACCCCACCTGGCTAATTTTTGTATTTTTAGTAGAGACGGGGTTTTGCCATATTGGCCAGGCTAGTCCCTGAGGATACATTTTTTTTTTTCCCCGAGATGGAGTCTCCCTCTGTCGCCCAGGCTGGAGTGCAATGGCGCAACCTTGGCTCATTGCAACCTCCGCCTCCCAGGTTCAAGCAATTCTTCTGCCTCAGCTTCCCGAGTAGTTGGGATTACAGGCATGTGCCACCATGCCCAACTAATCTTTGTATTTTTACTAGAGACAGGGTTTCACCATGTTGGTCAGGCTGGTCTTGAACACCTGACCTCAGGTTATCCACCCGCCTCAGTCTCCCAAAGTGCTGGAGTTACAGGCGAGAGCCACTGCGCCCAGCCAAGGATACTTTTTTTTTTTTTTTTTTTTAGACAGAATCTCGCTCTGTTCCAGGCTAAAGTGCAAAGGCGTGATCTCGGCTCACTGCAACCTCCGCCTCCCAGGTTCAAGCTGTTCTTCTGCCTCAGCCTCCCGAGTAGCTGGGATTACAGGCGCCTGCCACCATGCCCTGCTAATTTTTGTATTTTTAGTAGAGATGGGGTTTCACCGTGTTGGCCAGACTGGTCTCGAACTCCTGACCTCGTGATCCACCCGCCTCGGCCTCCCAAATGCTGGGATTACAGGTGTGAGCCACCGCACCCGGCCTGGCAGAGGATACTTTTTAAGGTCAAAGACAGTAGCAGAGGTGGAGTTCCTGGGAACAGGGTCATGAGGGGAAGAGGGGGTTCGGAGGGAGCGAGTAGCCACTGGCTACCTCTAGAGAGGGAAGGCTTTGGTGCAACATCGTTCCCCTGCAGTTTTATTCATCTTTGCTTCCTGCCCTTTCATCATCCAATCGGGCAGGCAGGACAGGGCCTGAGGGGGCAGGGATCCAGTGGGGGCCTCTCTAGACTAACCCCAGCTCAGGACTCCCAGAGCCCCTTCCCTGAGGCCCTGCTGCCCCCAAGCCCAGATTGGGGATCCCAAGCAGCACGTAGGCAGAGCCAGTGAGGTCCCCATTAGTCCCATTGAAAGCTCTGAAACCAGCGAACCCTCAGTCCAGCCTCAGGTCAGGCATCCAGGACGGCCTCAGCCCTCATGGGTGAGCCATCTCTGCGGACACTGCACGGGGCCTACGATCCATCACTGCCTCCCGAGGATGCCAGCCAGGCCCCCGTTGAGATAACTGCTTCCCTGCTGGACAAGGCTGGGACCAGCCATCTCGGTGACAGTTCCAGAACCCCCGGCCTGGGCTGCTGGGTTCAATGGAAAAAGGCTGTGACTAGAGTCAGGGGGATGGTCTCAGTGACCTCAAGGATAAGGCCAGATCCTTGCACTGTCAGTGACCCAAAGCAACAGGTGTCCAGAGCAGCAGTGTGGCGCCTTCACGCCCCCACACATCAGCCCAACTCACCCAGGACAGGGACTGTAGCCTCAGCACTCAACCCATGTGCCCTGCGTGGGGTCTCTTCCCACTGCACTCACAGGAGAGGAAGGGTCCCTCAGGGGTCCACTGGGGTCCCCTCCTGCAAATGGGGCAAGGAGAGGGGCAAGGAGCTGTCTCAAGGCCCCTGGAGCACATGCAGGTCCTGGACTGGGGCTCCTGGGAGGGCCATGATTCTGGGCTCCATGAGTTCAGAGCAGACGCCTTGTTTTTCCTTGTCCACTGTCAGCCACCCCACCCTTCCCTGGCCCTTAAAAGAACCAGGAAACAGCACATGATCTGTTGGAAGGAGGCATTCATTCTTTCCTTTCTGTGGGTGTGGGGAGGGGACCACAGGGCACATACCCCACCCTGGGATCCAGCTGAGCAGGGGGGTCAGAGATGACAGCTCTTCCGGCTCACAGGCCACCGGCCCACATACAGGGCAATCAGAAGAAAGAAACAGCACAAGGAAGGCACAGAGGGAGTCGTTGTCCCTGCCAGAGGTGCAGCACTCCGGGAATGTCCCTCACTCTCCCCGTCCCTCTGTCTTGCCCAATCCTGACCAGGTGCAGAAATCTTGCCAAGTGTTTCCGCAGGAGTTGCTGGCAATTGCCTCACATTCCTGGCCTTGGCAAAGAATGAACCAACCCACCCTAGATCCCATAAATAGGGCCACCCAGGTGAGCCTCTCACTTGCCACCTCCTCTTCCACCCCTGCCAGGCCCAGCAGCCACCACAGCGCCTGCTTCCTCGGCCCTGAAATCATGCCCCTAGGTCTCCTGTGGCTGGGCCTAGCCCTGTTGGGGGCTCTGCATGCCCAGGCCCAGGACTCCACCTCAGACCTGATCCCAGCCCCACCTCTGAGCAAGGTCCCTCTGCAGCAGAACTTCCAGGACAACCAGGTAAGGGGCCAAGAGGGGCACCTGCAGGCAGGGCCTGGGGAAGAGTGGGAGCAGAGGGGAGGAGAGGTGAAGAGACTCAGGAATAGCGTTGGGCAGGACTCTAGGAGTCCAGGGTCCAGGTTTCAGCTCACTCTGTGCCACCAGGGTCCCCTGGTGGAAACCATGCCCCTTTCCCCCATCCCCACCCCATCTCAGCCTGAACAGACTCCCCCAGGTCCACATCCCCTCTCCCATAACCCCCATTGTCCAAGGAAGGTGGGAACACTTTTAGTCCCCCTGCACAGATGAGGAAACTGAGGCTCAGGAAGGCCCACCAGCCACATGCCTCCTCCTCCCTGCCAGACTCAGAACCGCCTCTTCCCCCAGGACTCCCTTCTAGACTGATGGCCTCCTGCTCCTGCCCCTTCACCAGTGCAGGCCCAGCCTGGGCCCTGCTGCCCAGCTAGAGGGGCTCATGGTTCCAAGCTGGGCGGCCCAGAGGTGCCACAGGGACAGAGCTGGAGGGGTGGCTCCTAAGGCCATTCCTGGGTTGTGCCTCTTATCAGTCCCTTGCAGTTCCAGGGAAAGTGGTATGTGGTAGGCCTGGCAGGGAATGCAATTCTCAGAGAAGACAAAGACCCGCAAAAGATGTATGCCACCATCTATGAGCTGAAAGAAGACAAGAGCTACAATGTCACCTCCGTCCTGTTTAGGTGAGGGCCGACATCTCCTGGGGGTGTGAGAGTCAGACTGACGTCACAGGCAAGGGATGGCCAAAGCTGAGGGATCCTGTCGTTCACCTCACTGTTCTGCCCGGAATTCATCTGTGTTCATCCTTCCTCTGTTCCTTAGAGCAACGTTTATAGCACATTTCCATGCAGACACACAGACAGTGGTGGGGATGGACATGCACAGTCGTTAGAAAACAAGACGGAGAGAGGAGGGGTGCCTGGGAGCGGGAGGAGGGGACACTGGATCCAGCCTGGAACCCCACCCAGTGCCTTCATGGAAGGCTTCCAGGGAGGTGGCCTTAAAAGAGCCAACCTGCTTCAAAAGGAAATGTGGGGTGTTCCCGGCAGGGGCTGGAGTCAGAGAGAGCCCCCCCTTCAGGAAGGAGCAAGCCATCGCAGGGTCACCCTGAGCAGAGCTGCTGAGCAGCCTGGAGGGGCAGGTGGCCACGCTAGCACCTAGCACAGTCCTCAGGCCCCGCCCCAGCGGATCTGCTGCGGAGTGGCTTAGAGCAGGGCTCTTGGGCCGTAGGGTGGGGAGACTTGGTGGGGTGCAGCCTAGGGGGTCCGGAGACCAGCGAAAGTGAAGCGGGGCCATCACAGGTGTGAGAGAACAGGTGCAGGGTGAAGAGGCAGGGAGCCAGGGATCAGCCGCCCCCGGTGGGTTTCTGACTCTGGCAGCTGAGTGGATTGGGATTGGGGCATTTGTGGAGCAAGGAGCAGAATACAGACAGGTTGGGGAGCTCAGCCCTGGGGTGCCAGGGGATGGGAAGTGGGAGGACTCAAGGATGGGGTCAGGTTTGACCCGAGAGCTAGGGGAACGGCTGGCATGGAGCAGACTGGAAGTACCGAGGTGGATCCCCGGGAGAGGGTATAGGAAGGGAAGCAGCAAGCTGAGTGCAGGGGAGAAATGCAGGGTTTCTGTGTGTTGGGGCGGGGGGTGAAAGCCACCCAGGGAGGCAGCCAAAGGAAAGAAGGACATCGGGTGCTGGAGGGTCTGAGTGGGGTCCAGGGGCCCCAGGCAGGCCAGGAGGGACAGCCTGGTGTCAGCTCAGGGAGAAGGCCCAGGCCCATCTCGGCTGGGTGGGGTAGGGCCCCTCCAGGTAGTGGGGGATGAGCTGTCACGGGTTGGGCCGGACTGAGAGCAACAGAACCCTGCTGCTGCCCTGGCCCCACCTTGTCCAGCACAGGAAGCCCAAGCCTGGGTTGTCTCCCCTCTCACCCACCCATCTCTCCCTCCCAAGGAAAAAGAAGTGTGACTACTGGATCAGGACTTTTGTTCCAGGTCGCCAGCCCGGCGAGTTCACGCTGGGCAACATTAAGAGTGAGTCCTGAGTGAGGTGGGGCACTGAGTTGGGGCTCCGGGGAGCTGGGTAGGGGCACAGACCTTCCTGCCCCTCCACACAGATGTGTTGTATGGGGAGAAGCCCATGTTGATGGGCTGGAGAGGGAGGGGACAGCTCCCTCCTCCCATCCAGGGCAGGGCTGACCCCTCACCGTCCATGCCTGCAGGTTACCCTGGATTAACGAGTTACCTCGTCCGAGTGGTGAGCACCAACTACAACCAGCATGCTATGGTGTTCTTCAAGAAAGTTTCTCAAAACAGGGAGTACTTCAAGATCACCCTCTACGGTGGGTCCTCTCCCATCCCCTCAGGGACTGGCTCCTGATCACACTTGGCGGGAGGGGAGGCCGGTGCCCCATGAGGAAGGGATCTGAGGCCTCATCTACTCATTCAATGATATTTATGTGGTATCTGCCGGCCACTCACTAGCCATCTTGGTCACAGGGAGAACCAAGGAGCTGACTTCGGAACTAAAGGAGAACTTCATCCGCTTCTCCAAATCTCTGGGCCTCCCTGAAAACCACATCGTCTTCCCTGTCCCAATCGGTAATGGCCAGTCTGGATGAGGGGACGGGGACATGGGGACTGTTCAGGCAGGATGCTTCCCTACCAGGAATCAGGGAGAGGAGGGACTCCGTCCTCAGCTTCAGTCACTGGAGCAGTGGATGGTCCAGGAGCTCCTTGGAAGCCACTCTGGGCCCAGGAAGACTGTGCCCCACCCCAGGGTCTATGGGACTCCCAGGGACCCAGGCCGCAAGTGCTGTTTCCTGGCAGTTTAGCCGGGGTCTGCCCAGACAAGGATTTCAGGCCCAGGCCTGAGTATCCATTTCTCAGTCTCACTGGCCTGACACCTCTGGCCACCCTCCCAGGCCCCCTTGTTCTGGGCCATCTCCCCCGACCCTCCCAGGCCTCGTCACCCTGGGTTTTGCTGTCCTGGCTGTCCTCTCTCCCCTGGGGACTTGCTCACCACTGACTTGGGAGCTGTCCTTGACTCCAGGGAGCCTGGCTTGGGCAGGAGGCTCCAGCCAGGCCATTCAGAGAGCCACTGGCCTCCCCCAGGCTGAGAGACTGCCTGGACTGGTAAACAGGCAGGAGACCTGGGTGCCCGAGGAGCCTGGGAGCTGGGCCTCACTCAGGGCAGCCCCTCCCCAGGCCTTTCTCCCACATCCCCTGCCCTGCCATCCGTGCCTCTGTTGCCCCATCTCTGAAAGGAACCCCCATATCTTCTGCAGCTGGGCCAGGTGGGGCAGGGGCTGCCCAGGGGCAGTGCAGAGGACCTGGCAGTCAGGGATCACACACACACACTCATACACGCACACACACACACAGCTGCCTGTTCTGACGGACTTTCTCCCTAACAGACCAGTGTATCGACGGCTGAGTGCACAGTGAGTGTGGCTGGGCGGCTGCGAGGGGGCTTGTGGGAGGCCAGGGTGCAGTGGGCTGGGGGTCTTGGGCCTGCCTTTGCTCTTCCCCCTGCCCCCCAGCACTGCTGCTGTCTTTATTCTGCTGTCCCCATCTCGGGTGCCTCCCATTTCCCCACCCATCACCCTCATATCCACCTCTGTCCAGGGTGCCGCCAGCTGCCGCACCAGCCCAAACACCATTGAGGGAGCTGGGAGACCCCCCCCACAGTGCCACCCACGCAGCTGCTCCCCAGGCCACCCCGCTGATAGAGCCCCACCTTGTCTGCTAAATAAACATGTGCCCTCAGGCCTCTGAGTCTACACTGTTTGACCCCTGGGCCTTCGAGGAAGGGGAGGGGCGGGAGGCTTCCACTGGCATCACTCTCAGGGTCTGCACCCCCAGGATGGAGCCTAGCGAACCCAGCCTGGGTGTTAGGGCTGCAGAGTGAAGACACAAGCCCCCGGTCATCACCAGCAGCTTTGTGGCTGACCGCCCTGAGTCCTTCCCACGTGGTGTAACACCGTCCTCCCTCCTGCTGTGACATGGCGCCCAGCCCTAGAGCAGCGGCAGTTCTCACATTCCCCTGCCTAGGAGGGTGCCCAGTCCATCACAGACACGGTGGGCCACACCCCATCAGAGTGCGACAGGGGCATGCACAGCTGGAGGCTGTTCCAGGCAGAGGGTCGGCTCGGCGGGGATGGTCCCCTGCCCCTCTGCCAGCCCACTGTGGGCCCCGTGGGTGAGGGGCCATGTCCATGCTAACCCCGTTTCAGAGCGTGCTGCCCCTTACCCCACACCTCCCCGCCTGATGACATCCAGGCCACCTTGGGGGTGCATTCTGAAGCCAGGGGCAGGGCCAGGGGGGAGTGAGGAGGGGCTGTGCCGCCAAGAATCCAATTCCCCAGGACTCAGAGGGCTCCAGGCCTGCACTTATCACTTGGCTGCCTGTGTCAGGCCTGACAAGCCCCTGGTCCCCCACTGGCCGCAGAGGCAACCTCTCCAGGTCCGCATCATGCACAGGCACTCCCTCCCCAGCCCCTTCTCCCCGTGCAAGGTCAGAGGCCAGAGTGGGTGGGGTTCTGAGGAAACCCCATGGACAGACACACCACCCCGTTCACCCTCGGCTGGGCTAAGGAGAGATGCTGGCACTGTGAACCAGCCCCAGCCTCGGACCCCAAGGAGCAGGACAGGCCTGAGACCCAGGCCCACCAAATGCTGCCAAAGCCTCGGAAGTCTGGTCCAGACTCCCGGAAGAGGCCAGCTTGGTGCAGCCCCGGCTTTGAGAAAGGGATAGGACTGTTCACAAGCCCAGAGAGGCTCTAGGCTGAGAAAGTCACCCAGGGACTGCTAGCTGGCCAAGGGGATGGAAAGTGCACCCAGCACGCCTGGCCCTTGGGCTCCAAGTGGGGCAGCAGATCCAGTTTCCTAGCTTGGCCCAAGCAAGGCAGCTTCCTGTCACCCCCTGGGCCTGCTGAGCCTTTGAGGATCAAACCCTTAGGGCCTAGAAGGGCTTTGTGTTTCCTTCCAGGTCGCCATAGGTTTGAGTTTCCTATTGCCACTATTGAAAGAGGCAGGATGGCCAGCCGCAGTGGTTCACACCTGTAATCCCAGCACTTTGGGAAGCCGAGGCGGGCGGATCACCAGGTCAGGATATCGAGACCAGCCTGGCCAACATGGTGAAACCCTGTCTCTACTAAAAATACAAAAAAAATTGCTGAGCGTCGCAGCGTGCGCCTGTAGTCCCAGCTGCTCAGGAGGCTGAGGCAGGAGAATCACTTGAACCCTGGAGGCAGAGGTTGCAGTGAGCTGAGACTGCGCCACTGCACTCCAGCCTGGGCAACAGAGCGAGCGAGACTCCGTCTCAAAAAAATAAAAAATAAAAATAAAAAAAATAAGTGGCAGGAGGAGACAGACAAATATCTTGGCAGATAGGGGCAAGTCCCCAGTGAAACCCCACCTCCAAGCCAAAGACAGTTTAAAGCCTGAAAGCAACGCTACAACTCAAATCCACGGACCAGATTAAGACCCTGTCATCCATTTGGCACGCTTTCCTCTGATTGATCCCCACCCTTCTCCTATTTTTCATATACCTCCCCATCCCTAATTGTGCTTTTGTTTGTTTGTTTGTTTTATTTTGACATGGAGTCTTGCACTGTCAGCCGGGCTGGAGTGAAGTAGCACGATCTTGGCTCACTGCAACCTCCACTTCCCAGGTTCAAGAGATTCTCCTGCCTCAGCCGCCCAAGTAGCTGTAATTACAGGTGCCCATCACCATGCCTAGCTAATTTTTTTGTGTGTTTTTAGTAGAGACGGGGTTTCACCATGTTGGCCAGGCTGGTCTCGAACTCCTGACCTTGTGATCTGCCCGCCTTGGCCTCCCAAAGTGCCTAATTGGTTTTTTACACTGTCATGCCCACCTTTGAGTGGTGCCTTTGTTTTAGCCTTTGTTTTGCATACTCACAAGCCAATCAGCATGCACTCCCCATTCTGAGTCCAGAAAAGCCCTAGACCCAGCCACACTGAGGGAGAGACTGCCCAACTTGGGGTGCGGGACCACCCTCACATCCCCACTTTGCTGAGAGCTGTTCCATCACTCAACAAAATTATTCTCTGTCCTCCTCACCCTTTGATTGTCAGCGTATCCTCATTCTTCTTGGACTCCGGACAAGAGCTTGAGACCCACCAAGTGAGGGTACAAAGAAAGCTGTAACAGTGCTAGGGTTGAGCCAGCTCTGGAGCCACAGGCCAGAGCAGGTAACAGGGCTGACATCTTCCTGGACAGGGGTGTCACTGGCTGGGGGTCTCCGGCCGGCAGAATGACCAAGAAAAATCCTGTGTCACTATCATAAATCACCACAAACTGTGGGTTTAAAACAACACCTATATATTCTGGAGGTCAGAAGTTTGAAATCAGTTTCACTGGGCAGAAATGAGTGTCCACAGAGCTGTGCTTCCTCCAGAGGCTCTCAGGGAAGCTGCTCCCTGCCTTTCCCAGCTTCTCATGCTATCTTCCTTGCACCCCTTAGCCTGTGGCTCCTTCCTCCTTCAAAGGCAGTGGAGCATCAGCAAATCTCTTTCTCTGCTGAGGGCCTCACTCTCAGCCAAGGAGGGCAGGCTAGGCTGGGCACCGTGGCTCACATCTGTAATCTGAGCATGTGGGGAGGCTGAGGTGGGAAGATCACTTGAGTCCAGGAGTTTGAGACCAGCCTGGGCAAGATGGTGAAACTCTGTCTCTACAAAATTGAAAATATTAGCCAGGCGTGGTGGTAGTATGCCTGTA